>NW_027635709.1:1496248-2044438 GCF_903797595.1 Erithacus rubecula
CCCCCCCCCCCCCCCCCCCGTGTCAGTACCAGTCTCACCCTCCCCCTACCTTTCCTCAACCTGCATTTTACAACTCCCCTCATCCCCGCTGTTAATCTCCTCAGGGGCCCCCTGTGCTCCCTCACTCCCTACAGTTGCCACAGAAACTGCACTCCTCCAACATTTCAAGGGCTCCCAACCCCCGTGTTCCCTTCCTACCCCCGCCTCCCGCTCCCCTTCCCTCGGCTCCTGCTTCCATTTCTAATGCATCGCTGCCACCGTGTGGCAAAACCGTGTCATGCACTCAGCCAAACAATTCCCAAAACCCGCCCCCCCCCCACCCTCCGCTCCCCCCTCCCAGCCGTGCACTCCCCTGCCTGTCACCGCGCCCCTCACCCACACCCTCCTCTCTCATTCTAAAAAACACCACAGACGACGTAGATATTCTACGTCTTCTGAGGACACTGATTCTTATAATTCAGAATATGAACAAGACCCCTGGAACAATGTTAAGCTATTAGCCACACAAAGTGGTGATTGGCAAATAGCTCAAAGAATTTCTGCTTTTCCTGTAACATACAAAGCAGGTTGCAGAGGGCATGCTACTAATAATGCTCATTGGGAAGCTTTTTATTCAAAACAATTAACTGAATTATCTAAAATTGCAAAAGAAAATGGTAGAAATACCCAAATTTTTAAAAACTTTTTAGAAGCAATTTTTTGTGCTCACATTTTAGTACCACATGATTTAAAAAACTTAGCACAATGCCTTTTGTCACCTGCTGAGTATATGTTATTTCAAAGATATTGGAAAAAACGCCTAAAAATATTATCTGATAATTATGCAAAAGATGCAAATCGTCCAAATTTTACAGTACAACAATTAGCTGAAGAAGGCAATTTATCAAAGCCTTCAGTCCAAGCAAACATTTTGCCCAGCGACACATTGCAAGACATAGCCAATGCAGCAAAAACATCCATACTTCTCACACCTGATGATTCCACCCCTACCATGCATTTTTCTAACATCAAACAAAAAATAGATGAAACCTTTATTAAATTTGTAGGCAGACTAAAAGATGCTTTGGAAAAACAAATTGAGAGTGCAGAGGCGAGAAAAGAACAGTTATGCAAATTTGCTATGAGCAATGCAAACGAACAATGTAAAACTATTTTGAGGTCCTTGCCTCTTGACACAGAGCCCACCATTGAACAAATGGTGGAAACCTGCACACGTTACATGTCCACTGAAAACACAGTAGCCCAAGCAGTGGCCAAGGGCATTGCTGAAGGAGTCACAGGAGCCTTTGCAGCAGTGACATCCAAAGAAAATGCCCGATGCTTCTACTGTAGGGAACTTGGACATTTTGTAAAAAACTTGCCCAGACAAGCCACAAATCCAACACCCCCCAGCCACCATCCTAAGCCCCAAAAACAACAAAAGCACCCACAGAATCCAAAAAACGAAAGGAAATGGCCCTGCACCAAGACATCAAATCAAAAGCCATTCAAACCCCTGTTCCATTTATGAAAATCAGTCAAATTCCAGAACGCATCAGAATGGTTCAACACACACACATCCAGATATCGTTGGGAACCCACCGCCGACTGGTAAATTCCTTGCCTTACAACTTCACAAACGGTGATTTTTACCGTGTTCCTACAGGAAAATGTGGGCCACCAGATGGCCCTTGGGACATTCTCATATTTGGTGATACTGTACACAGCCCAAAGCAAATTTTTGTTTTGCCAGAAATTCAGACTGTTCAACCTGGACAAGAAATCCTTGTCCAGCTTCACTGCACAGACACACCCTTTTTCCTTTCACAGGGCACACCTATCGCACAAGCCTTCCTGCTTCCAAAACACTACAATGAACAAATCCCTCTCAACCCTATCGTGTTGTGGGTACAAATTATGGGATCCCATAAGCCCATCATTGAATGCAACATCCTCTGCAAAGGTGAGAGAATTTTCAGACCAGGAATGATCGACACTGGAGCAGATGTCACCATCATCGCTCACTCGGAATGGCCATCCAACTGGGACCAGCAACCAGTAGCTGGCATAATTTCTGGAATTGGTGGCTTCACTGTGCCCATGCGAAGCACAAACAACATTGTCATCGAAGGACCTGAAGGCAAGTTGGCAACTGTCTGCCCGTTCATGGTCAGAGCCCTCCATCACCCTGTGGGGCAGAGATGTTCTATCCCAATGGGGAGTTTCCCTTCGAGTCCAATGTCGGGATTTCTGATTGGGGCCACTGAAACGCGCACCCTCCCACCGACCCCACGGCTCACATGGAAAAATGACAACCCTATATGGGTCGAGCAGTGGTCCCTGTCAAAAGTCAAACTGCGTGCACTGCATGCCCTGGTGGAAGAGCAACTCACCAAAGGCCACATCACTGAAACCACAAGCCCCTGGAACACTCCTGTTTTTGTCCTGCAAAAACCTGGAATAAACAGATGGAGGCTTCTCCAAGACCTTTGCAAAATCAACTACGTCATTGAAGATATGGGACCCCTTCAGCCTGGCATGCCTTCTCCTTCAATGCTGCCTCGAAACTGCACACTGGCTGTCATTGACATCAAAGACTGTTTTTTCAGCATCCCATTGCACCCTGAAGACTCCCCACGCTTTGCTTTCTCCGTTCCCTCTCTCAACAAAGAAGCTCCCCTCAAAAGGTACCACTGGCTTTTCCTTCCTCAAGGACTCAAAAACTCTCCCACCATATGCCAATGGTATGTGGCTCACGTTCTCTCCCCTCTTCAAAGCTCATTCCCAGATGCCATGTTCTATCACTACATGGACGATATTCTCATTTGTGCCTCAGAAAAGACTTATTTAGACAAAGTAATAAAAGCAACCACTGAAACCATCGAAAAAGCCGGATTTGAAATCCGTGAAAATAAAGTACAGTACACCAGCCCGTGGAACTATCTTGGACTTCAAATTCGAGAAAGAACTATCATACCTCAGCAGCTTCACATCAAAGACAATCCAAAAACCCTAAGAGACCTACACAGTCTGTGTGGATCCATCAACTGGATATGCCCCCTCCTGGGAATCCCAACAAAACAACTCGCTCCCCTGTTCAACATTCTCTGCGGAAAAGAAGACCTCGACTCACCGTGCACCATCATGCCAGAAGCTCAACAAGTCATTGTCACCGTTCAAGAAGCCCTCTCCTCATGCCAAGCTCATCGCTTTGAACCTGACCTGCCTTTCCAATTTGCCATCCTGGGAAAGGTCCCTCACTTTCATGGACTGATTTTCCAATGGGAGCCCAAACTTACAAACCCTTTGTTAATCCTTGAATGGGTTTTTACAAGCAATCAACCTACAAAAACAATTACCACATTTCAAGAAATTATGGCACTCCTTATAAAGAAAGCCAGAACTCGCCTCCGCTCTCTCGCAGGGTGTGAATTCACATGCATATACCTGCTACTTACCACTGGTAATCTAGAGCATTTGCTCCAAACCAATGAAATCCTCCAAATTGCTCTAGATAGTTATACTGGCCAAATTTCAATTCAATTACCACAACACAAGCTTTTAAATAAAGATGCAATTTTTCATTTAATTCCAAAATTAGTCCAAAGCAGAACCCCCCTCAAAGCTCTAACTGTCTTTACAGATGGCTCAGGCTCCTCTCACAAGTCAGTTATGACTTGGAAAAACCCCAAAACCCAAAATTGGGAATCAGATATTCAAACAGTGGAGGGATCTTCACAAATTGAAGAGCTAGCAGCCGTTGTTAGAGCCTTTGAAAAATTCAAAGATGAACCTTTTAATCAAGTCACAGACTCAGCCTATGTAGCCGGTATAGCTATGAGAGCACAACATGCCTTTTTAAAAGATGTTCCCAATCCAAAACTGCACCAATTAATGTCTACACTGATATACTTAATTTCTCACAGAAAACAGCCTTACCACATTGTTCATGTAAGGTCACACACTGATCTCCCAGGTTTCACTACAGAAGGAAACAGACGAGCAGATGCTCTAGCAATGCCTATACAAACTGCAAATGTTCCTGACATCTTTGCTCAAGCAAAGCTGTCACATGCATTTTTTCATCAAAATGTGCCCGCTCTCATGCAAATGTTTAAACTTGCAAAAGACCAAGCAAAAGCCATTGTAGCAACGTGCCCAAGCTGTCAAACTTACCAAATACCCTCTATGGGTACAGGTGTCAATCCCAGAGGTCTGAACAGCTGCCAGCTGTGGCAAACTGACGTGACCCACTTCCTATTATTCGGGAAGTCCAAATATGTGCATATATCAGTTGACACGTTTTCTGGAGCAGTTTTTGCATCAGCACATGCAGCAGAAAAAGCCACTCATGCTATTAAAGATTTTCTCCTAGCTTTTGCCACTCTGGGAGTTCCACAAAAAATTAAAACTGACAATGGTCCCGCTTACAAATCTCAAAATTTAAAAAAGTTTTTCAGTGAATGGGGGATTGAACACACCACCGGCATTGCTGCAAACCCTACAGGACAATCCATTATAGAAAGAACTCATCAAACCCTCAAAAGAGTTCTCAACCAGCAACAAAGAGACACAAAAATGTTATCTCTGGTTGAAAGACTTTGTAAAGCTCTCTATGTTATCAATTTTTTAAATTGCACAACTTCAGAACCTGATCCCCCAATTTTCTGTCATTTTTCAAACTCCACACAAGCCAAACTCACTGAGAAACCACCAGTGCTGGTAAAAGACCCAGAAACACACCAAATTTCTGGGCCCTTTCAATTAATTACCTGGAGAAGGGGATATGCTTGCGTATCCCTGCCATCTGGTCCAAGATGGTACCCAGGAAAAAACATAAAACTATATTTGGGCACGGCAGAACAAACTTCTTCAAGCACAAAAAATTCTCCTGAATCAAACACAAAACCTCCTCAAGACCAAACCAGCTCTGCATGGAGACGCAGGCATCGCAGAGCACTCACATACTAAAGGAAAAATCGTCCTGTCACTCGACAGCAGATGAAACAGAAAACCAAGCAGCCTTTAGCTGCCTCAGATAAGCCTTAAGCTGAAATTAAGTTTTTTTTTTTTTGTAGTTTTAGTTTAAAAAATTATTAACCTTTGTAGAATTTTTTTTTTTTGTTTTTGTTTTACTATTAGATTTGTTAAAATGTTTAAACTTATACTCAATTTTTTATATTTAGTGTTAAGAAAAAAATGAGAAAAGGGAAAGGACAAAATCCTCTCCCTCCTCTCTCCAAAATAACGAATTCTGCTTGTATTTCCTATCAGAAGCCTCATCCTTGTTCAAAGATGAAAATTATCCTCGTTGATGTTGTTTTCACTACTGCCGGGATGTTCTTCAACATACCTCATGCCTTCTGCTGGATGAGCCCACAACCCAGCCACAATATTTGGGTGACTTTAGCAAAGACATTAAAACAAGATAACTTGTGTTTATCCCTAGGCAGCCTTGACAATCCACTTTCCACATGTTTAGCGGGAATCCCATTCACAGCAGATGAATGGCCTGTTCAAAACTCAGAACTTCTCAGCACCACAGGTAAGAGACCCAACCCTGTGGACACTTGGGATGATTGGACAAAAATTTTACCAAATGCCCTTGAGGAACCCCAAGAGTTAGATTTGCTGGGGTCCTCCAAAGCAACATACTGTGTCAAATTTTACTTTAAACGCCCAAAACAAAACATACAGGAATTAGATCTGCACAAAAACACATACAGAAAAGACATATCACCCATCAATAAAGTATACAATTATCCAGACTGGTGTAATTACACCGCTCCCACAATTTCAGAGTCCTCGCTTCATCCCAAGAAATTGCCCAAGGGAATGTTTCTCATCCGTGGTGATCGAGTTTGGGCCAGAATCCCCTCTCGTCTTCAGGGGGGACCTTGTCGCCTTGGCAAGCTTTCTACCCTCACCCCCAACACTACCTTATTAGCCATTGGAAAAAAATTAGCAATTCAAAACGTGAAAAAAGATCGTACAATGAATTTGATGAAAATTGTGACCCCAAAATGTATATTTGGAACAAACCCAAAAGAATTGCTACCTCTCTGTTTTATCTATGGGTAGCAGCAGCAAAAAACCTTGGTGACATTGACCATTTAGGGTGCTGGCTCAGCAAGCAGGCCAATGCTACATCTGCTGCTTTGAGTGACCTTTTGAAAGATGAAGAAACCATAAGACATGCAACCCTGCAAAATCGAGCAGCAATTGACTTTCTGTTGCTTTCTCACGGACATGGCTGCGAAGACTTTGAAGGAATGTGCTGCTTCAACCTGTCTTCCCGCTCCACATCCATTTAAGAAAACATCCAAACGCTGAAAAACCTCGTGCAAGACCTCAAAACCGAAACCACTCCAGACTGGGTCAACAACCTTTTTAGCCAATGGGGACTGACTGGATGGGTTTCGTCCTTGGTCAAAGGAATCGTATGGATTTTTATTGTTATTTTTGTTGTGTTAGTTATGTTTTCATGTTTAGTTCAATGTTTTAAGAAAACTGTTAAAAACGCTCTTGTTGTAAATACAGAGAGAGGAATTGTGGAAGATGTTACACTCCCTAAAGCATACCCCTCGGATGCCATCCCATGAAACAAAGAAATTCCTACAAACGAACCCCCCCCCCCCCCCTTACCGAAAACCCCGTTATCTCTTAGGATTTCTATTGGCTCTTAAAGTTACGAGTTAATTGGTTCTTTTCTCACTTAGAGTTTTAAGATAATTGGTTAGTTTGTAAGTTGTAGTTTTTATTGGTTAGAAATTCAATCCTCTGGAAACCTATATAAAGTGTTTTGTTATCTGATATAATTAGACCATTGCTAGCATCTCCCTTTGAGGACAATAAAGTTATCCTTGGAACTTTGCAGCACGATCTCAAGCCTTTTGTTCTTTGCTAGTGAGTAGCTGAGGGGTCTGCATCTGGGGTTCAGAAGTACCTGGACTCAGGGCTGCAGACCCCGGGGTTGGAAAACACCCAACCTTAAAATACAGCTACAATACAGGCCCATCTATTTCACACACTGGCAAACAAGATTAGTTAAATGTCTCAAAAACCACATGTGCAGAAAATCTTTCCTGCTGGATTTCCATTTAAAGAAGGACATATGTATGGGCAGATTCTCGGTTGCAGCACAGGGCCATGTCCCCACTGGTTTTGATGGAGTTCATTTACAGCAGCAGGGGACTGTGACCTTCCCAGGCACTCCAGACCCTCCTGCACCCCAAAATACACAGGTGCAAACCACGACAGCTGCACAGCCTTGCAGGACTTCGGAACAAGTTTCCAGCCAAGACTCTGTGGGAACATGCCAACACAGACCACAGGAATTCCACAAGCTCCAGACTTTGTCGAGTTGATCTTGAACAAAGGACTACACAGATACTCTGAGAAGGGTTTTAGTTTCACTTTCTTGTTACTCCTGAAGGCCCACAAATGTTTACCTGACAGTTGCACTGATCAGTAGATTATAAGGAAGATATGGGCAGAACTACCTAAGTGATCATCTAATCTCTTCTAGTACTTACGCTAATATTCACATATTTCAATGTCTGTGGCCAAAAATTAAGCACGTGTTTTGTTTCATGGGATGTGTCTGTTCCCAAATAGTCATTGCAGAATCTTGGGAGGAATAAATAGAAAAATAAATCCAGTCTACTAGCATGATTTTCTTTGTTTATCTCACAATGACAGAATGGTTTGGATGCGATTTTAAAGCTCATCTCATTCCAAGCCCGTGACATGGGCAGGGATAACTTCCACTGTCCCAGGTTGCTCCAAGCCCTGTCCAGCCTGGCCTTGGACACTTCCAGGGATCCAGGAGCAGCCACAGCTGCTCTGGGCACCCTGTGCTAGGGCCTACCCACCCTCACAGTGAACAATTCCTTCCCTGTATCTGATCTAAACCTGCTCTCTGACAATTGTCTCCAGCAGCTGCATCATGACTCTGATCTTTTTTGCATATGGAATTTATAAATGGTTCTTCTTTTGATTTATAAAGTCACTGTGTATTTCAATCAAAACCATAAGATTACAAGAAAATTCTATTAAAAAAGCAATTTTACAATTTATTTTGCATTATGAAAACATTTTGTCCTTACTTGGGACATTTCCACACCTCAAGTTTTTGTGAAATGACAAGATATTTTTTTTCACACACAGCTTAAACAAATCCTGATCTTTGAAATCCTGTTGTGGAACTCAACAAAATAAAGACATCTACAAGCATCTGTCTCAAAAAAGCCCCAAAGAAGGCCATAAGCCTTGAAAAGGGAAGATCCAGTTCAATTCTGTTGCAGCCTTCATTTTTCCCAGCTGGTTCACAGCTGCCAGAATTAGTTAACAGCATGCTTCAGCCATCAGTAACTAAATAAAACTAATACCTCTTCCTAAATTCTCTGCTAGGAGGGGACAAAGGATTTCTCACCTTGAAGGTAACACAGAGAGAAAAAAATCCAAGATGACTGGCTATGTGAGAAATGACAAGTGTGGGGCAGAACCTCCTTGTATTCCTTTGTACCAGTCTGTATACCACTAGGCCCTGGGATTTGTCCCATAAATGTAGAATTAATTTAAATATTATTTTACGCTTCAAATTTTCAGCTTGTTCCTCAAAGTGCAATGTCCAAGTAAAAACCAAGATTGCTTTTTGGAGGTGCTGTGTCTGGTTAGATACACCAGAACAAAACAATGACCTTCTCCAAACCTGCAGAACACAGGACAAGTCTGTGTCGGGCTGGAACTCAGAAATGAACCAGTTGTTTACAGTTCTTTCCAAGTGTCTCATGCTTTCAAACAAAAAGCTTTAAAGTCGTCTTGGTTCCCCCTCCTGGAAGTGGCTAGGAATAACTCCCTGAGCACAAGCAACCTCATTGAAACATGGAACTATTTAGATGGATGAACAATTATATGCAAAGCATTCACTGCCTCAGAAATCTCTTACATGAACATTTCAGAAGTTATTCAAGGAATCCTCTGACAAGGCAGTTAAGGCAGAACCTGACTTTTCTTTCATTTTTCCTTTGAAAAGGTAAAGGTTCCCAGGCCTTTTCATACAGCATTTCAAAGCCTATTTTTACTGTACATCAAAAGCCTGGGAAAAAAAATTAATTCAGAAGTACATTTATTAGCTTTCTTTTTTAATATGGAAAACACAAATTAATAACCCACAAGTACTTTAGGTTGAAAATCACTACCTCCACTCAGTGACACAGATTCCCTGCTCTAACACACCCACTCCAGTGTGATTATTTAAAGACACCTGGTTCAAGAAAACTTATTTCTGTGACAAACAGGTAAGCATATATTTTAAAAAGGGGTATGGAAAATCATATGCAAGTGAGCAAATAAGGACTCTTTCATGTGTAACTGTTTCTCATTAGACAGGGCTTTTCCCCCCAGCAGTTTCAATATGCAATTGTCATTTTCCTCCTCTTCAAGCCCTCATGGAATACTCCCTATGGATCTCATGCTGTGAGATGTGAAGTACCTCAAATAAATTAATTACCTCAACCTCCATTGCTACAACTAGAGTACTAAGGGCTCTCCTTCCTGTGTCAATTGCCCTCTTCCAATCAATATGCAGGAACAACCTGGAATTTAAAGCCTCTCAGCATAAACCTTTTTTGGCATTCAGTTGCATATAGTTTGTAATACTGAAAAAAAAATTCAAATTTCATTCTAGACAAGCACACATCAAACAGCCTAAAAACCCCAGAATTTAGAATGCATAACCCTTTAATTATTAGGAAAAAAAACACTCAAACACTGAAACTTGCAGATCTCAATCCTAAAATCTCAGAAATAATTATGTTGCTGTAATATGCATAATATTGCACATTTTCAATCCACTCTCCAAAACACTGGTGCCAGTCAGGTGAAGGTGTGCAGGGTGGCCAGGTTGTCTTAAAGAACAGAGCTGGGATCTTTATTCCTGGGAAAATAAATTCTCTTGGAAGTTGTTCTGGTTGTGCATGAAAAGTCACCTGAGAGGAGAGGCACAAAGCACAGAGACACACAGAGGCTGTTTCCTCTATGAGAACTTCCTCTGTGAGCTGCAGGGACCAATTGGAAAGCTGATTTAATAATTGACAGCTTGGGTGAAGACACACCCTATGGCTAAACAAAAAAGAATTTTTCTCTCTAGAGTGAACTGAAATTATTATTTAAGTGTAAAACTGACTCAAGTGTTCTCTGTATGTTGTTATGAAATATGAAAGGTGGGGGGGGGGGGGAAGGAGGGAGTGATCTGAAAATCTTATTCCTAATTCATTATTTTCTCTGTGTTATTAATAAACTTCTTCTTTATATCCTTTTAAGTTTTAGACCTGCCTTGTCTTTGCTCCTAAATCCTATCTCCATGAGAAATTGAGTATATTAAAATTGGAAAACCTAAATCAAACCAAGACAGAAGTGACTGGAATCCAGTCATAAGAGAAGACGAGGAGTCTACACTATTCTAAATTTTTATTGTTTCTTTCTGATACGCAAGACAAATATCTCCTTATATCAGTTTTTCTCCTATTTGTCACATTGGGAATATTAGAAAAGTCCAGCTTGACCCCAAGGTGATTCTGAAAAAACACCCATACTTTTGTAGTAATCATCTGAGGACAAGTGTCTTGGGAAGTTGTCACGATCTGCCCAACCCGAGCGGGAGTCGTGACGGGTTCTTTTAGGGATCTCAGAGCGCAAAAGACACAGCAGGGGACAAAACCAGTTTACTTTTCCAGAAATGCACTTTATTTAGTGCCAACCAAAATGTGATAGGGGGACAGAGAGAGAGAGAGAAAGAGAGAAAAAGGAGGGTCGGGATTATAGCTACCAAGACGGGCAGACGAATCCTCGTGGAGCCAGCCAATAGATGTCTGTTGCCGTCTGGGGAGATCTCAGGGGGTCTCCTCTGAGAAAGTCACTTTTATAGTCCTTTCCCAAAGCTAGTGGCTTCTGGCCAAAAGGTGGGAATATTTATGGACTACTGTATGTGGAGATCGTTACCCTGAGGAACAGGTGGAAACAGGACGTTTCAAGGCACACCAAACCATCTTTGTTGTTATGAACACACGCAGGGCAGCCCATACCGAACCAGTCCATTCTTCTTCCATCTGTGGGAGCTTTGTTGAGTCAGCGCCCCGTGACTAGTTGTCATGAGAAACCAGTCCTGGTAGGCATCACCTGTGGAACAGTTACTTGGCATTCCTCCCATCCCTGGCCAGCGTAGGCCTCAGGCGAGGGTCATTGGGCAGAAACATATGAGAGGCTCAGACGGACTCTCACATCATCCCGTGACCAGCAAGCGTTGCTGAGAAACTCCATCAGCATGATGTTGTGACGTTGTAGCATCTTCAGGACCCATCATTGGTAGCATATCCTTAAAACAGGGATAGGGAAAACAAGAACCCGGGGATAAGAAGGAAAAGGGAAAAGGGAAAGGAAAAGGAAGGAAATAAACACAAACATAATAAAGCAAAATAATCACAGCAAAATTGATTAAAATAATTTTTCAGACAAATCACAATCATATTAGCTAAAATAACTTTCAAACAATCAAAATTAAAATAAATCAATAAAATGACATCTAAACAATTAAAATAAAATTAAAACGAATCAATAAAATAACATCCAAACAATTAAAATTGAAACAATTGAAATTAAAACAAATTAATATCAATTATAATATGTTTTTATGATTAAAAAATTATTTAACAAACAACTAACAATTCTAATCAGTTTGCTGTTAAAGGCCTGACTTTCACTGCTCGTGTAATTTGTCTGGTGTCAATAACTTTAGGGGTATCTTTTAGCAGATGGAGTAGTGATCAAATTATGTGCTTCCATTGTTGATGCCAACTGTGTCAGCCGTTTTACCATTCTCCAATTCAGGATGTATAGAATGACAAAACAAAAACGATCAAAACCAAAATCAAAAGCACAACAATTGGATGACACAATTTGTTTAGGATGCCGGTAGCAGTAGGTGACCACCCAAAAAGAGTATCCCACCACCTGGGTTCAGCATCACCTTTTACCCTTTCTAAAACCCGATGTATTTCTCTCACATCATGATGAACTGTCACCAGGGTCTTCTGCCCATTTTCTTGATCTTTCCCAAGATCCCAATTAAGTCCTGGTGAAGCAACAATTGTTTAATCAAAGTAAAGGTTCATCCCGATAGGAGAAGGCACTAACTGATGAATCAGTGCAAAATTGGATTGCAAAAGGTGATAAGACATAACTGGAACGGTATAGGAAAAGTCACAGCCCATGATCGTGGTAAAATTACAAACACAAAAATTTAAATGATTTTTTAGATCCACTGTTTCATTTTCTACAAACACTGAGCTGCAAGCAGTTCTTACACACACGCATCCATTACCTATGTACACCAGCACTGTTGCAGGAGTCTCATCAAGGTGTATTTCAAAATGACAGATATTTTGCTCTGTGTCTAAACAGATGTATTGGGCCACAATGGCTTTGCTTTGACAAATGAAACCTAGTTGCTCCCAAATAACACAAGATTCCAAATTAACAGTTTCCCATTTCTCACCAATTTGACAGGCCCATTCTCTATGCTCGAAAGTTGCGTCCCCAGGGCTGTTAAAGATGACTGCAGAGGTTGTTTCATTTTGGTCAGGTCTCTGGTGGTGGCAACCAATTTGTTCATTAATACCTCTGAATCAATGCTATTTAAAATTCCCAATCCTGTTCCCACAACACCGGTTATGTCCCTTGCCATGCGTTTTTTGAAGGAGTCCGCTTCCACAGCCAGGTGGTCCACCCCTGAAACAAAGTTTGTAAAAAAGGTGAATATTTTGGCTGAACTTAATTATGTGCGACCCAATTTCAAAAATTTTTGGCTTCAGCACAACCGGTGGTTGGGTAGTGGATGTTATAGGTGTTACAACATTGACATCATCTCCCCAGTGTTTAGTGTTGTTTTCACCACACATAATTTTATGGGAAAATTGTACAACAGTTCAATTTTGATTTTGAATCTTCATAAAATAAAACACAGCTGTAAGGTTCTGTGCCATACTGTATACAGGTTCAATGAGGGATTCAGCAATTAATCTTCATGTTCCATGGTATTATTCTGTGAAAAGTAAACACAACAGAATCTACCACAAAGCGACAGGAGGTTAAAATGATGGAACTATGCAGACAGAAATTCTGTTAACTTCCCAATCTTTTTGCTGCCAAGAAGGAAGCCACTCTGTACCTCCTTTAAACACAGCATAAGAGTCAGTGTAGTTGCAAACAAAGGAGGCACTCCGCACTTCAAGCTGGAAAACACCCCAAATAACCATTAGCACCCCAGCCCAAGAGCCACCCCGTCCCCAAGCAATAATTTGTTCAGCATAAGCATTAGTGAATGAAGAATTAGTGAAGAAAGATTGTTTGGGGGAGAAAGCAAAGGCTACTTTAATTACTAACAATCCTAAAGCTTGTTGGAGTTCCTTTTTGGATTCAGGCATTTTAATCTAGTCTAAAGAGGTTAATGTATCAGGTGGGATATGTCATTCCGCCCTTCCAGAAAATCCCCAAAAATTTGACTTCCTGTGAGCGTTTCTGTATTTTCTCGGAAGGAATCTTCAGACCAAGACTTTCTAGGTGGGAAATTATTTTCTGTTGCACATCCCTCACTTCTTCTTTTCTTCTCCTCCTATCAATACATCATCTATGTATTGGTACACAGCTACAGTGTCAGGTTTGGATATGGTTTCTAGCTCTGGGGCTAAAGTGTGGTGGGCTAAGGTGGGAGAGTGTTGGTACCCTTGAGGTAGCCTAGTAAATGTGTATTGTTGTCCTTCCCATGTGAAAGCAAAACGATCCATGTCTTCTGGCCGTATAGGTATCATAAAAAACATGTCTTTTACATCAATTACAGCCATAAAGGTGTGAGCCTTTTCTTGAATTGATAATATTAGTTCAGCTAAGTTTGGAACTGCTGCTGTGAGGGGGCATGTATTAGAATTTAGGCGGCGATAATAAATTGTCAATCTCCACTTTCCATTAGGTTTTTTCACTGGCCAAATTGGAGAATTAAAAGGACTGTGAGTGTTGATAATTACTCCTTGGTCTTTTAATTCTTTAATCCTGTCTATGGGGGTTATAGACACTATAGCTTTTTGAAGAAGGATTGCTGTAGGTTTCAGAGATTCAGGGAGACCCCGAATTAAAGGTGTCATAATTTCAGACTTTACAGGCAATTGCATTGGTGACTCATAGCTAGGGTTTGGTATTTGTTCATGTATCATTTGCAAACAGGCAGCTTTATGAATGTTTTCTAAGAGTTGGTCTGGGGTGCCAGTTATGGCTAGAGGATCACCTCTATCTAGAGGGCTAAGTCCCTCAGCCCAGTAGGCTGCACACTGTGTCAGAGACCATGGAACACGAGCGTTTCTAGTTGTTAAGAAAACTCCAGGCCCCCAGTATCCACTGTCTTCTTGTTCACTTAATTGAATTTGATCTCCTCCAGTGAGTGAAACTCTAAAAGCATACTCGGTCTCAGATTCTTGGGGGAGACGTGAGTATTCTTTCTTTAATTTGGCCAGTTCAGTAGCAGTGTATCGTATTTCTTTGAAGGTTATGTGGGGGTCAAAATCCTCATCGTTCAGGTATCTATATTCCGTTTTAAAGAGAGGTCTCACTTTAGAGCAGCAATTTTCCCCACAATTTCGTATGTGTACTAATTCTGTCTGTGGGTATTTCTGCTTTATGTGATATGTTCCCTTTTCTTCTGTTTCATTAGGTGTATATGCATGTTGTGAGGCAAGTGATAGTTGAAGCAAATAGTTGTGATTTTTTTCCTGCTCTAGTTGGTTTTGAAGACTTTCTACCTGATTTCTTTTCTGCTCTAGTTGGTTTTGCAGAGTTTCTACCTGATTTGTTTCCTGCTCTAGTTAGTTTTGCAGAGATTCTACCTGATTTGTTTTCTCCTGTAATAGTTTTTGTAAAGCTTCCACCAGGTTTTGCAAGGAGTCTATCACTGCATTTTCCTCATTCACTCGTTTGAAACGAGATTCTACAGCAGCTGAAATGCAAGCGCTTAGAACTGTGCAAAGTATGGTTTTATTTTTCTTGCTCAGTTTGAATTTTGTTTCATGTTGCAAAGAATGTATCCAATCAATCACATTTTCTAAATTAATCCAATTACTGTGTGCCCAGTTGTCCTAGTTTGAAAGGACAGGTGTCTGCCAGTAAGGGCAGAAGTTTCCCTTTGAATCAGAGACTTTGGTTCCACTCCCCCCAAGTATTACGATTGTTTGAATCAAGGACTCTGAGGCAGAGATAAGGGGGTGGGAATAACAGCTCTTTTACAAATATATCTAAATGTACAAGCAGAAAACAACAGCAGTTGTTAAAATTGCTAACAGAATAGAATAGATAACTCGGTGTCAGTCCCTTTAGATGCAAGCACGCTGTCTCTGTGCTTAGTCCCAGTTCAGATATCCCGAGGGCAGGCGGGAACGGAGGCGGGGGGGGGGGGGGGGGGGGGGGGGGCGGGGGGGCGACAGCGGCCACGCCGGTCTCGAGCGGGAACGGGCTGGAGCTGCGGCTCCTCGCTCACCGTATGTGTCCGGGTGATCAGCTGTGTCCGCAGAGGCAGGAGGCTGGAACAGGGCAGATGCAGGGCAGGTGATCGCAGAGGGTCTGGCTCTCCTGTGCTCCGGCCGCGTGGGCTGAAGATCCAGGCGTCCTGCTCCGAGCTCCCCGGAAACCTCAGAGGCCCCTCCGGGAGCTGTTCCCACCTACCCCTTTTGTCTGGACTCATCAGAGACCCTGGGTGTAACCCAGCCAGCTCCATTGGCATGATAATGGGAAAAATTCTTTCAATTGACACAGTAATAGAAAAACACTCAACCCCCAACACCAGTCTTCCCCCCCTTGGGAGGGTCTGGCATTATACTTAGCTAGTAAAGCGTAAAATGCAGCTTTATCCTTTTTAGACATGTTTACGAAGGGACCAAAACCACTCTCAGGGAGACACACCTAAAGTTACACAAAAATCACAGCTGAAACTGTGAATCCCTTCTCTTCCCTGGAGCGGGTGAAGAGACACACTACTTGGGAGGTACTAACTTAACTACAAAAACCACTTGTCTCTTCATGATCCCAAGTAGCCAAATACAAAATCTAAACAACAACAATAGCAATATTCTGCGAGTTATGATTATGTGTGAGGGGGGAAAAACCACTTCAGGGAGGTCAAGACTTAACACCCAGACTTTCGCTGGGGACAACCCCCTCTCTTCCCTGGGTGGCTGAGGGGACCAAAAACTGCCTGGGAGGTTCTCCTTAGTTACACAATGGTTGTCTCTTTAACTACACCAAGCAGCTAAACAACACATACACAACAAAAAATACAAGTCCCATCTTTTGCACAGTTGAGATTCTTTGCAAAAAATTCTCCGATAACTGAAATGGAGTTGATTATCCACCTGGGTCTGTGTGCAGATTGTGGGAAGAACCCAGTACCACCTCCCTTGCTTTCTAACACTGTTCAGTCCTTACGGCACTGACAGGCCAGATGCGGCTGAAATGGCACAGGTCTTCCCCTGGTACAAAGTGCACAGAAAACCCCATCTCCTCCAGTATCGGGAATCCAATTGCCGACTACACCAAATAATGTCACGATCCGCCCAAGCAGGAGTCGTGACGGGTTCTTTTAGGGATCTCAGAGTGCAAAAGACACAGCAGGGAACAAAACCAGTTTACTTTTCCAGAAATGCACTTTATTTAGTGCCAACCAAAATGTGATAGTGGGACAGAGAGAGAGAGAGAGAGAGAGAGAAAGGGAGGTTGGGACTATAGCTACCAAGATGGGCAGACGAATCCTCGTGGAGCCAGCCAATAGATGTCTGTTGCCGTCTGGGGAGATCTCAGGGGGTCTCCTCTGAGAAAGTCACTTTTATAGTCCTTTCCCAAAGCTAGTGGCTTCTGGCCAAAAGGTGGGAAGATTTATGGATTATTGTATGTGGAGATCGTTACCCTGAGGAACAGGTGAAAACAGGACGCTTCAAGGCACACCAAAACGTCTTTGACATTAGGGACAAACACAGGGTAACCCATACCGGACCAGTCCATTTTTCTTCCATCTGTGGGAGCTCTGCTGAGTAAACGCCCCGTGACTAGTCGTCATGAGAAACCAGTCCTGGTAGGCATCACCTGCGAAGCAGTTACTTGGCATTCCTCCCATCCCTGGCCAGCGTAGGCCTAAGGCGAGGGTCGTTGGGCAGAAACATATGAGAGGCTCAGATGGACTCTCACAGAAGTGCATGTGCCATAACCACTGTGCTTCAGAGCAAATACAACCATCACTTACTAACGACCATCATTACTACTTCTAATACAAAAACGAAACGCCACAGGCACCTCATATTTGAAATACAACAGTCTTAAAACTTGGCAGAGAAGCCTTAAAGGCCAGTAGTATTTTATTTTGGTTTGTATTTCAACTCCAGGCCTATCAGAGGAATCAGCCAGGAGTAAAAACAACATTAAATTTCTTTTAATCAGATGTTACTGCCATTCCCAGATAATGCAGGAAGAGTAGGCAAGCAAGTAGAAATAGAGCAATACTATTGAACTGCAATATATTGAACAGCAAGTATATTTGAGGTTAATCTGCCTTTTACTAAGAAGCAATTTTCTAAGTTTCTAGTACGGAAGTTTTTAATTGAATATCCATCTACCTTTCACCAAAGTGTTCTGGCAGTTTTACAGCAGGAAAATAGAAAATTAGTTGGAGAAAATCTCAGTCTACTGCAGCAGCGTAAGACTTTCCTATGATGAACTATCATATAAATTGCTTGGAGATTATATGCTGCTATGAGAAAGAGGAAGGGAATGGAAGAAGTAGAAAATTCAAAATAAAATATAGTGCAGTTCCTGAGACAGTCCTTCTCATCCAGATTGTTTAAAATACTTAGTTGTACTCTAAATCTTAAAGTTATGGTCTTTAACAGCAGCCATAAATAGGGAAAAATGTCCATCACCAAGCTGCTCACATTCTGCCATACCTAGGGACAGACTGAGTTAGTGCAGGTTCCAAAGTGACACAGCAAAGGCACATCCTGCATTTTTCAAGGAATCAAACACAAGCTTACTGTGGATTCTGAGGTGGCATTTTAATGCACAATGTTCTACGCAAATAGATTCCCGTAGACTTCAGAGGAGTGTAACAGCACTCAAATAAACAGCATTAATCAGCATTATAAATATATATACATATATTAAAAAATATATAGGATGACTAAAAAATTGTATTTCTTAAAAAAATCTTCCAAGTCCTCAAAGCCACTCCATGCCACCCAGTACCTCCATCCTTTTTCCTTGTATTTCCATTGTATTAAAGAGCACCATGGAGAGATAAGGAAGGTAGAACACGAAAATTAAGAAGCTTCCTGCGTTGACACACTTATTACTCTGGGAAAATCTCTGTGATACTGTTCATGATCACTCATAGAACAGACATGCAGTGATATTTCTTTTAACAGAAAACAAAGCACACTTTTGTATCACATTGGATGGGTAATAAAGATTGATTTCCCTGATTTTCACTCGCACTTAACTTTAGCATTTCTGTGGAGTTTTTCACAAGGAAGCAGATAGAGATAAATATGAGTGGACCCATGACAGAACTTGGCCTACATCCAGAAACCTTAGAAAACAGCTACTTATCCAAGATTTCAGCTCTGACCCAAGCAGAGCTTGGTAATTTCAAATAGCACGCACACTATGGATGTGGCTCTGTTCAAAACTGTGCTTCTAAATAAAAGTTAAATGTTGAAACCCCAAACAGAACAAAAAATATAATTACATTTAATTATGTATTAATTGTATTAGTTAATCCCTTTCTAACCCAGAGTAATTGATTTAATTTAACACCACACTGTGATGCAATATGTTAATCTAGGAGGCTGGGAGGCACTTCAGCATGTGCAGTGAATGAAAGTTCAGCTTTTTGGGAGCGGACTAAGTTCTCAAATTTCCAAATACTTCAGCTGAACACTATCCAGCATCCTGTGTGTACAGTGAGTCCAGACTGTGTGAATTCCTGTGATACTTGCCCAGTCTGTAGAGAACTATAAGGTAAGAGGAACACAGGAGGTTTGGGGGATCATCACACCAAATGGTAGCTGATGCCTTCACCTCAACACAATGGAACTAGAAGCTCACAACTAAACGTTTAAAATACTCAGCTGTTATTTAAAAATCTACTCTAGTTCAGAAAGTTTCTGTTGTTAGCACTCGTGGGGGAATGAACACAAAAGCTTGGTAGAAGAACACTTGAATGATGTTTTTACACTGAAAGGGGCCCTTGCAAAGCCATTTACTCAGCAGATGGATTTGGAGAGTGAGGAATCAGTGCATTACTTGGGCTGTTGGATTAGACTCTTGAAGATCCTGGGGTTGTGTGCTACAAGAGAGAAAAAAGCCCAAATTTGTTAAAAGTAGCAGCTACCAAATGGAATAAGGGAGGCTGTATGTGATGGCATGCAGGGAAGACAACTGAAAATTACAGTCTCCTGCAGGGTTAGGATCTGCAGAATACTGCATGAGACCAGGAGAGTCTGCTATTCAGGGCATATTCCTCTGCAGTCTCATGCAGAAATTCCCCGGGCATTTTCCCTATTTATTTTTACACAGAAAAAACTGAAAAATACCTGTAAAACACTCTAACTCAGCATGCAATATTTCTGAAATTCCAAAACAGCAATCATACTTCACGCTGGAAGTTCATTTTCTGCAGGACTTTTGCCTTAAACGTTGTTGAGATTTTTTTTCTAAATTAAAAATGCAAACTTAACTATTAACTATTAACTTTTAACTATTCACATCTCCAACTAGCCAAGGAATTAATTTATTATAAATGAATCTAGATTTAAATATAATAATCAAATCCATGGAAGAATATAGCAAAATAAGGAAAGGAAAAACATAGACTCATAGATATAACTAGAACAGAATCACTAGAAAAGTCATTAGGAATTATGTTGGGTAAAGCAAAAATATTTTAGAACTCAAACACCTTTTCTCTTTAAGATTTATACTAAATCCTTCAACTTTCAATGAAATAAATTATATACTTGGCTGAAATCTAATGAATAACCTGTTCTTGCTGTAAATGTGTGCTACTGAATTTCATGTGAAGTTAAGAAATGTTAAAAATACAGTCAGAAGATTAAAAGCAAAAGGTTAATTAGGATCTTCATAAGTACGGTTCCCTAGTTGTAATGTACATGAAAATTCAAACATTTATAATTTGCATCTCAATATAAATGCAGATAAGATCTACTTATATTAAAGAAATATTCAGGTTGTGTGGACCTGTAATCAAGGTCTTAAAAGATCTACTGTTTGCATACCCTAGAAGTGGGTGCATTCCATACCCCAGTGTGTAAGATATTTCTATACTCTATATATTCTGCATCTCTTCTAGACTGGGATATTCTATACCCCAGTGTATAAGACAATTCCATGCCCCACTGTGTAAGACCTGTGTTGCAGAGACCTGGTTCTGGATTAAGCCCGGCATGGCGGCCCAAACCCCAGGGCCACTTGGTCCATATGCTCCTGACACCAATTTGGTGGACAGCAAAATGGCGTTAATTGAAGGGTCACAGGGGTTTTTATAACTTGGGCTGTTAGTGTCATTTCCTTCAGCTCATGTCTGGATGGGTGAGGCCAGGCAGGGAGCGAAGGTCACCTTGTGAGGGGGAAGGGGTCCTAACTGACCGTACAGCTCGAATTCTTCAGCACGCATATCCCTAACACTCCACATTCCCCCCCCCCCCCATGATTAGTAAAATCATATAAAATTATAAAATGTAGACATTATAAAATTTCATGGGTTAGTAAAGTTAGTATAAAATTGTTAATGTCTTAGTAACTGGCATGCCTTAAAGTAATTGTCGGCGTTCGACGAGCATAATGTTAACCGTTTCTAAACGCTTTTTAACGAATAGCAACAATTTGTTCAACATGCAGGGCCCGAAGATTAGTGTTAGTAAGATTATAGTGAGTGGGCCTATTAGGGTAGAAATTAGGGTGGTGAGCCATGGGGACCGGTTGAACCATGACTCGAACCAGCCCTGTTGAGCTTCTCTGTCCATTTTTCTCAGGTTCAGTCTGTGTCTCAGTTCGGCCATGGAGTCTCTAACCACTCTGGTGTGGTCCGCATAAAAGCAGCATTCCTCTTTCAAGGTGGCACACAGGCCTCCTTGCTGCATGAACAGAAGGTCCAGTCCTTGCCTGTTTTGGAGGACGACCTCTGAGAGTGAGGAAAGGGATTTGTCTAGGGAAGAAATGGATTTCTCAATTCTCTGCAAGTCCTCGTCGACAGTCATCTGCAGTTGGGCCAGTCTTTGATGTTGTGTTGCAAGGGCTGAGACACCTGTGGCAGCGCCAGTAGCTCCTAAACCGAGGAGCATCACGATGGTGATGCCCATTATAACTTCTCTCTTGTGGAGCCGGTCGGGTTCCTCGAACAAGCGGTACACTTCTTCTTCCTGGCGATACAGGACTCTGGGGACAATTAAAACTTGGACACAAAAGTCAGTAGAATGATTGAATTTGTCAAGGGGTACACATGAGCTTGCCCCGGATCGTTGACAGACCCACATCCCCGATGCTGCTGGGATCACCCACTGGAACTTCCCCCCTTTAAGTTTGATGAATTCCTGGCAGACGTTGCCCATCCACTTTGCCAAGGTTGCATTGCCAAAGCATTTGCCTTGTCCCGTTACCTGGCTTAGGGTAATGCCTCTCCAGGGGGTGTCCCATCTGCATTGGTGTGGATTGTTTGACTTTGAAAAGATGAATGGGAGATTGAGGGCTACACCTTCGTAAAAAGGGGGTTGTGCATCATAGCATAACCAGCATGATTCTGTGAGGTTCGGGTTGGATTGGCTTAACGATAAAAAGGTAGCATTTAACACGCTTAAGAATGGATTGGAGAGGGTTGGTTTGGCTAAGAGATCAGATGGGGAGGAGGTAGATTTTAGCATCTGTGTTTTGTGGCTAGAGCTATGGTTAGCTGCGATCTCCTCCCTGGACCTACTCATTGTAAGAACCGGGTTGGGTCCGACTGATTGGGATATTGGAGGTGGGAATCTGATAATTTGTATGTTTACCCAGATGCGGTGAGAAAGGTGAACAAACGCTGTCCACGCTTTGCCCGTGGTCCAGCTATCATGGGTCGGCTGCAGGATTGTCATGACATAGCCTGTGCAGGTGTGCTGTTTCCGGCCTTGGGGCAAGATCACCTACCCATCCATATCAAATTTTGGTTCGAGACAGCCGTGGGGAATATATTTAATTTGCAGGAACTTATCAGGCTGTTGTGGTTTCCATCTATTGCCTGTTACAATAATTTCATATCCCCAATATCCACAATATCCATACCCTGGGTAATTACAGTAACTTTTTCCTGGGTTGGAAGCAGGGCACCAATAGGTCTGAAATAATGTTGTCTCTTAAAATTTGGGGAACCCCGTATGCAAGGGAAAAATGTCTTTTAGCCTGAACTCGAAGGATGGGGTGTCAGCTGTAACAATTTCTTTGATGACCCTCTCACGTCAGGGGTCGTGTAGGACCCACCTGAAGGGCTGGTGAGGGTAATGCTTTGTGTCTGCCTGTCCTCCGCCTACTAACCCTAGAAACAGGATAACACAGAGATACTGTTGCTGCTTTGATTTTGATGGAGCGAGCTTCTCAGGTGATGCCGAGTTGCTCGGTGGTCTCTCTCTTTGTCCTGGTAGTGGGGCGTACGGGTTGCGGGGGCGTCCGATGATCCAGTCCTGCAAACAAAGTCTCATAATTCTCATTAGCTCCACTCTGCAGGTCTGGTTTGATCGATTGGAGTGGACACCATTTAATGTCCCCATCTCTTTTAACGGCTGCATACCCCCGCCCCGTAAGCACTAGCCTCCAGCCTTGTTCCCAGCGTCCCAGTTCATTTTTGATCACAAACCGTGGCCCTGTGTCTAGCGCTCAAGTGGCCCAGTGTCTCTGGGCAGGACTGTTTGTTTCATCCCCCCTAGGGAATTGATTTAATGCTAGCAGCGCAGTTGCTAGTATGCCAGCCTGGTCACCCAGGGGAATGGCATTGGCGAAACCTTCTGTCTTTGCTAGCACTTCCAGTTTGGTTTTCAGAGTCTGATTTGCCCTTTCAACGATGGCTTGTCCAGTGCTGTTGTATGGGATGCCATGTACCAAGGCGATGTTCCGTTTTGAGACAAACGCTTGGACTATCTTTGAGGTGAAGTTTGTGCTGTTGTCTGTTTTGATTTGTTTTGGAACTCCAAGCCATGCCATGGCTGTCAGCCAATGTTGGATGGTCGCTTTGGAATCGGTCTTGAGGTGCTGTGTGGCCACGATCGTGTCGCTGTATGTATCCATGGTAACTGCGAGCCACGCTCGGGGTTTTAACAGCTGGCATTGTGTAAAATCTGTCTGCCATATTTCTGAGGCTTTGAGGCCCCCGGGGTTCACGCCCCTTGACCATAGTGGTGATTTCTGACAGTGAGGGCACGTGGCGACGACGTACTTTGTGGCAGAAATTCCGCAATTCTTTGCAAGTGCTTTTGCTCCAATGTGAAGGGATTCATGCAACTGATGGGCTTCTTTCAGCGTCCATACGCCTCTTGTGTCAGCGTCAGCCTTGTCATTGCCAATCTGGTAGAATCCTTTGATCGAGGTATGGCTGTGGACGTGGATGAGAGATATGGTGCCTTTCCAAGAATAGAGTGCTTCTTCTAGCATCGTTGCCACCACAGACACTGACACACCTGGTCCGGACATGGCTAGGCAGAGCTTGGCCACAAATATGGAGTCAGCCACAATGTTAAGGTGTTCTTCTGGGAACAGTCCACATGCTAGCACTACGGCAGCTGCTTCAAGTTTTTGGACGGAAAGCATGGGGTCGGTTGTCTTGACACACTGCCATTGTTCTCCTGACTGCCATACTGCCATTACGGTAGAGGTCAGTGACGATGCGTCCATGAAAATGGTTGGTCCTGGCTGCGGTCGGTCAATTACCTTTGGTGGGAGGTCAAGGTCGACAACCGCGAGCAGCTGAGTCCAAGGGGGTTTTGCCGCGTAGCGAATCTCTCCTCCGAAGCCTGCAAGGGCCATGACTAGGTATTTGGATACTGTTGTCGACTGCGCGGAGAGCTGTTTGCGGAAGGGCAAGTAATCGTGGCAGGTTCGATGCCCAGATGTCCTAGGGTGAGTTTCCTGCCTTTCATGATGAGGCTGCTGAGGTACTCGACTCCCGGGGAAAAAGCGCGTGACGGTTTCCCCAAGACCACCCATCGTATCGGTTGGGCTTTGTCGGGGGGTCCTTGGGCTAAGGCTCCCACTCCCCCCTTTTTTGTAAAGTGGACATACAGATCGATCAGTGTACTTGAGTCCCATGTGGTGAGCGTGCTCACTGACATCTGGTGTTCGATAAAGTTGAGCGAGCTTATCGCTTCTGGTGTCAGGGTTTTCTGCTCCCATGGGTTCTTTCCTCTCAAGAGGTCGTTTAGAGGGTCCATGACCTCAGGAGGAATCAGGATGATGTTGCGGAGCCACTGCAAGGACCCTACCAGCTGTTGCACGTCTTGATGTCTTGGCGGATTTTTATCTGGGGAGGGGTTACGTAGAAGCTTGTGATTCCCACTCCTAGGAAGGCCACGCACAGTCCCTTTTTCAAATTTGCGCTCGCTATTTCGAAGCCATTTGTCTTTAAGGTCTTGGAGATGGTTGACACCAGCTGGTCCACTTGGCTTGTTGATGGTGCGGCGACCAGAATATCGTCCATGTACTGGATGATGGTCGCAGCTGGATTACTCTGCCCGACTGGTGCTAGCGCTCGATCTACTGCGATCTGGCAGATGGTAGGGGAGTTGATCATTCTTTGGGGTAACATTTTCCGATGAAAGCATAGGTTGGGCCGCTCGCTGTTTGGAAAGACGATGGAAAAGGCGAACCTCTCCTTGTCATCTTTGTGAAGGGAAATAGAAAAGAAGCAGTCTTTGATGTCAAGCACTGCGCAGGGTTGCCCTCTTGGTATCATCGAGTTCATGGGCAGTGAAGTTTGTACCGGGCCCATTGGCTGGATTCTCTTGTTCACTTCCCGCAAGTTGTGAAGGAGATGAAAGCCTTCGCCAGACCGTTTAGGTATTACGAAGATTGGGGTGTTCCATGGGCTCGTGGAGGGTTCTATATGATTCTTGTGTAGCTCACGGCTAACTAGCTCAAGGAGAGCAGTCATTTGAGGCTTGGATAAGGGCCACTGAGCCACCCATATCGGATCGACTGATTTCCAAGTTAGTTTGATGGGCAATGGCGGGTGTGCAACAGTGGCCCTTAGAATAAATTTATCACCCTAACATCCAGCATGGCTAGGGCATCTCTCCCCAACAAGGGTGGGCAATCCGACATAACGTATGTTATAAGGGTGATAGTGCTTCCTGGTCCTCTCTTGGTGCAGAGTGTTATTGCTATCGGTCGGGTGCTCTTGCTGGCTTGGGTCATCCCTCCAACTCCGCTCACCATGGGGGCTTCTTCTAGCTTCCATGTTAGAGGCCAGTGTATGTCTGGGATGAAAGTGACTTCTGATCCTGTGTCCACCCAGAAGGTAAGGCAGAGGGCCGAGTTGTCGGAGCTGTTGTGGAGACGACACTCTGCCCACACGATCAGTGGGTGCCTACCCACCTTCACAGCATATTTCACCCATGGGTCTTGTTCCTTTGCTTTCATGGCCAAGGCCACCCAGACGCCTTGTCCCCAGGGAGCGGTTCTGGGCAGTCCTGAGATGCAGATTGGTTTGATTGAGCTACTGGTTGGGCGACAAAGTTGGTCATATCTTGAGGGGGTAATGGGTGTGGAAGCCCCGTGCCCCATTGAGGGTTGCTGTAGCTGGGCCATTGTATGTTCCAAGAGGGAGGGGGCTGGGTACAGCCCGGCTGCCCCCTCCCCTTCCCGTTACCCTGAGGCTTGGATCTGCATTCCTTAGCTAAATGCCCCTTCTTTCCGCATGCCCAGCACGGTCCCCTAAGCTTCCCCTGGCGTGGTGGAGCAGCTGCTGGTGGGCGTCCTGACTGGGAGCAGTTTACTTCTACGTGGCCTGCCTGGCCACACCTGAAGCATGCCATCACACTGGTCATTGCAGTACGAACTGCTGCTTGGATGGGAGTTAGGTGTTCTTCCTTTGCAACATTTCTGATAATGGTTGCGAGATTGGACCCTGATGGCAGTGATCTTAAAATGTCCTTGGTGGCTGAATTGCATTGCTGGCGTAGGCAGTCTGCCAGGACTGGACCCTTCGCCTCTGAAGGTAATGCAGAGGAATCTAATGCTGCCTGAAGACGGTCCACAAACTGAGTGAAGCTCTCACTCTCATTTTGCTTTATAGTGGACCATGGCGAAGGTTTGGCTATTACTTTAGAAGCAGCACGAATGGCTTCTCGGGCAGCACGGGTTTTTGTCATGACCTCATGGGCCTGCAGGCCTTCTGCCTGTTCTTGTGGGGTGATCATGGTTGGGTCTGTGCCCATTAGCCTCTGTATGCTGGAGCCGTGCAGTGGATGGTCTGCCTCTGTTACTAAGGCTATCTGCTTTACAAAATTGTCCTCCCATTCTTGTTTAAAAACGATCATCCCCGCCCCATCGAAAATTAGTCTACAAGTCTGTTTAATATCAAAGGGGAGCATGTAATCGCCTCCAAAAACGCTATCAATGAGTGTGGAAAGAATTAATTCCCCTGTCCGCAATCGCTTTGACAAGTGCCTGCACGTCCTTCGGGTTTACCGGCGAGTAGGTTCTTTGATTTCCGCCTGCCCCTCCCACTCGAACCGGGAACACAAGAGTGGCTGACGGAGCCCACTCAGCACAAGCTACTTTTATTTTCCGCCAGTCTGTAAGCGGGGTTCGATCTTTCTCTGATATCCCTTTAACCCACACAGGAGCGTTGCTGCTAGTGATTTTATATGCCACTGCTCTCTTTTTGTTACAGTCTGAATCGGTGTCAGAGTCATCCTCTGACCACCTTCCCAGCCGCCCATCCCAGCTCGAGTCAGAGTCCGAGCTGAAAGCCGACTGACTGGACACTTCCGGGCTGCTGAGCTTTTTCCTCGGGCTCAGCCCCCACCCCTTCTTCCGGGGGTCGGGCCGTTCCCTCCTTCTGTGCTCTTTCCGCCTCCTGCTGGAGCAGGTTCTTTCCCTATAAGGACCTGATTTAAAATTAGCTCTTTGATTGGTGTTAAGCTCCTTCTCGGGGGCCGCCCCTTCTCCCTACTCGCCCGCGCTTGCGCTGTCCCGCGAGCCTTCTGCATGTCCGCCCCCTGCATCACTGGTCCAGCCCCCATCACGCGCTCCGGCGCCATTTTCAAACGCATATAGCGGGGGTAGCTTTTTATCAACCGCTTCGGATTCAGAGATTATAACAGCGTTCCGCGCCTCCTCTGCTAGCCCCTGCCAAAATGCGCGCGCGCGCTCCCCCCCCTCCGATGGTGGTGAGTCCTGTCCCAGGGGTAGCGGAGGGGGTTCCGGGGTCCGCGCGTCCGCGCTCCCGATCGGTTCAAACTCCTCCGCGGTTTGCGTGGGTTCCCCAATCCCCAGCTGCGGCGCGGCTAATAAAACAAGTTAGAGCGGCTTTCCAGGTCTCCTGCTCTTGTCGAGCCCTTTGCAGAGCCTGGATGACTCTGCCCCACGATTTGAGGGTTTACCCTGAGCCTGAGGACATGGTTTCCTCTGCCAGAGCCCTTGTGCATTTATCCCATATCTCCGGATGGAGAATTTCTACGGGGCTTTCTATAGCCCCTATCTTTATCAGTCTCGGCACTGCTAGAATAAAATCCTTAAGTTTACACTCTATGCCCCACTGTGCGTGGATTTCACTCACGACCTTCACGACAGCTTCCATGCCCCTCACTGGTCCGGGGACGTCTCCCCACGCTGCACTAGACCAGCTGTGCAGCCGCCGGGTCCTCGTCCAGGCGATCCCCGAACCCCGGGCGGTCTCCCGGGATTCGGCACCACTTGTTGCAGCGAGCTGCTTCTGGGTTAAGCCCGGCACGGCGGCCCAAACCCCAGGGCCCCTCGGTCCACATGCTCCTGACACCAATTTGGTGGACAGCAAAATGGCGTTAATTGAAGGGTCACAGGGATTTTTATAACTTGGGCTGTTAGTGTCATTTCCTTCAGCTCATGTCCGGATGGGTGAGGCCAGGCAGGGAGCGAAGGTCACCTTGTGAGGGGGAAGGGGTCCTAACTGACCGTACAGCTTGAATTCTTCAGCACGCATATCGCTAACACTCCACAGACCTGAAACATTTCTTAAGGAAAAGCACTTGCTTGCTCTGGGATCACCCTCCTTGCACCTCAGCACGGTGTGAGGTCAGAGCAGCTGCCAGCACTGCAGGAACTCTCATCGCTCAAAGAGCAGCTCGGAGGCACAGCCCACCCAAACTGCCAGCTTCGAGAGCAGGTTACTGCTGAGGACGTCTCCTTTATTCTTTGCAAGTGCTTGTGTTGGTTCTAGCAGGGGCAGCCACTTTCAACTTTCATTTATTAGCTGGCAGATAGTTTTGAAGTTTCTCATGTAATTACTGATGAAGTGCCACCCTGTCAAAAGCCACATCACCTCCTGGTTCTTGCCAGGGGCCACACATATAATGGCTATGCAGGTGGAGCTGCAGGTGGCACCCAGCACGATGCAGAACTCGAGGCCTGGATGCTGGGGAGGGAGGGCTCTGTAACAGGCTCTGGCTGGGGCAGGACAGCTCCTGCCAGCTCAGCAGGTTCCACTTGCCATGCTTGGAATCCTCTCAGGAGCCGTGGGGCAGAGCAGCCCAGGAGGCTCGAGCCAGAAGCATTCATTGACACTGCAGCAGTGCTCCTGGGAGAATGCATTTCAGGGAGCTGCTGTGCGTCCTGCTGGGACACAACTGCTGTGAAGAACCTTCCTGATTTCACCATGTTCCTGCCACTCCAAGAGCTGCTGCTGTTGCTGTACATGCGTCTGTACATTTCATCACACAGATGCATTCTTCAAACACATCACAAATACATATGCAAAAATAAATACAGATGAGTATGTCAGACTGTATTTAGCTTACATTACAAACCCTCTTTGGACTGAAAGAGCTGCCAAAACTGCAGGCTGATCTGATGAGAGGCTCAAAATAGAAAGTGCACAAACCTCTCAATTTACCACATTTGAGAGCCATGTTTAAGCATTCCACATAGAAGAAAAGCCAATTTGATATTAATTTGATACATAAATACTGTTAGTAAGTTCCATTAAAAGAGACTTTAGCATATAGTAAAATTTGGAGCATGATTCTGAGAATGAAGATAATTCCAGCATCAATGAACATTCAGCATGGGGCAGAGAACGACAGGAACTGCCAGTTCTTGCTGTGAGAAATATAATTGTGATTTGTTTATATATATAAAGGGTGAGATGGTACCGTGAGAATGAGAGCTAATACAAGGATGAATTCTGAGAAACTGCCAGATAAGGCTAGAAGGGAAACAACTAGATGGAATATGGTGAACAGTAGGTGGAAAACTGAGCAAATGAGTAACTATGTGAAACTACTTATGTAAGCAAATAGCATGAGAACCAAATACCAGCAAAAATGAAGAAAGATTTTTGAATAAAGAAGAATTTGCTTTCCTCCCAATGACCACAAGAGGAAGCTAAAAGACCACCAAAAAAGGAGCTCACGCATGCACAGCTTGCGCAGACCAAAAACAATAGGCACCACAACGGGCAATGGGGAAAGGGAGAGTGACTACTGAAAACTGCTGAGAAATGCTTACGCACATGTATAAATATTTGCAGAACTAACAAATCAATGTGCGTATTGGCAAAGGGAAAAGACTCCCCTGCACCCAGCTAGCTGCCTTGCTTGCTTATTGACAAACATATTTTGATAAATAACTAAAATTTTGATTAAAGATTGGAGTACAGATTTTCATTTCTAACATTGCTAACTTTAAATTTTGGAGGTTGCTTCATAGAACACTGCCATTTCTGAACTTATAAAGGACTAATGAGAATTAAAAACCACATTATCACTGAGAAGCAAATGCCTTGTTCCTGCTCAGGGAGGTAATAATAAAAATTCCTCCCAACCCCCACCCCCTAGCCAGGTGCCACTTCAGAATAGGTATGAGGCCCTGGATCTAGAGAGTCAGCCACATGATTTAGATGATTTAGAAGAAAATTATCTGCCCAGTGAGCCTCCCCATTATGGTTCATCTGTCAGAGAGATCACTACTTCTCACATCAAAAAGAAAAGAAGGGTTGTAGTAGTAGGTGACTCCCTTCTGAGGGGAACAGATGGCCCCATATGTCGACCAGAACCATCCCACAGGGAGGTATGCTGCCCCTCCCTGGGGCCCAGTTTTGGGGATATCACTGAGAGACTCCCCGGACTGATCCAGCCCTCTGATTATTACCCACTGCTTATACTCCAGGATGGCAGTGATGAGATTGAAAAGAGGAGTGTCAGGGCAATTAAAAGGGACTTTAGGGCACTGGGTCAAGTGGTTGATAGGACAGGGGCACAGGTAGTATTTTCCTCAGCCCCCTTGGCGGCTGAGATAAACGGTGAAAGGAATAGGAGAACTCATCCTTAACAAGTGGCTCAAGGGTTGGTATCATTGGCAAAATTTTGAATTTTTTGATAATGGGGGAACTTTTATGGCACTTGCCCTGCTGGAACCAGATGGGATCCATATCTCAGTTAAGGGCAAAAGGTTTTTAGCTCATGAACTGGCAGACCTTGTTGAGAGGGCTTTAAACTAGGTCTGAAGGGGGAAGGGGATGCAGCTGGGCTGTCTGGAAGCAGGCCCAAGGGTGATAAGCCTGAGTTAGGGGTGAAATCAGTAGCTCAGCTGAAGTGCATGTATACCAATGCATGCAGTATGGGTAATAAACAAGAAGAGCTGGAATCCATGGTGCAACAGCAGAACTATAATGTAGTTGCCATCGCAGAAACATGGTGGGACAACTCACACAGCTGGAGTACTGCACTGCATGGCTACAAGCTCTTCAGAAGAGACAGGAAAGGGAGAAGAGGTGGAGGGGTGGCCCTTTATATTAGGGAGGCTTTGTGATGCCATGGATGTTGAAACTGATGACGATGAAGTTGAATGCCTGTGGGTAAGAATTAAGGGCAAGGCTGACATCCTACTGGGAGTCTGTTATCGTCCACCCAACCAGGGAGAAGAGGTGGACAACTTATTCTATAAGCAGCTAAATAATGTTTCAAGATCATCAGCCCTTGTTCTTGTAGGTGACTTCAACTTGCCAGAAATATGCTGGGAACTTAATACTCAAGAAAAAAGGCAGTCCAGGAAATTTTTAGAGTGTATGGAGGACAACTTTTGATGAAGCTGGTGGGTGAGCCCAGCAGGGGAAGGACTATGTTAGATCTGTTGTTTGCAAATAGAGATGGGCTAGTGGGAGATGTGGTGGTTGGAGGTCACTTCGGGCATAGTGATCATGAAATTATAGAGTTCTTGATATTTGGTGAAATCAGGAGGAACATCAATAAGACTTTTACATTGGACTTCTGGAGGACAGAGTTTGGCCTGTTTAGGAGACTTATTCAGAGTTCCTTGGGAAGCAGCCTTTAAAAACAAAGGAGTTCAGGAAAGGTGGGTATGCTTCAAAACAGAGATCTTGAGGGCACAGGAACAAGTTGTCCCTGTGTGCCGAAAGGCGAGTTGGCGAGGCAGACGTTCAGCCTGGATGGGAAAGGAGGTTTTGGAGGAACTTAGGAATAAAAAGAGGATGTATCATCTTTGGAAGGAGGGTCGGTATTTAAGGGAGCTGCTAGAGCATATAGGAAAAAAGTTATGGAGGCCAAAGCCCTGTTTGAACTAAAAATGGCAACTTCTGTAAAATATAATAAGAAATGTTTTTCCAAATATATTAATGGTAAAAGGAAGGGTAAGTCCAACCTTTGTTCTTTATTGGATGAGGGAGGGAAATTAGTAACTGCAGATGAGGAGAAGATGGAAGTGCTTAACACCTTCTTTGCCTCAGTCTTTAGTGGGAAGATGGTTTGTCCTCAGGACACCTGGGTTGGTAGATGGTGTCAGGGAGAAGATTGGTCCTCCTGTTATCCAGGAGGAGGCAGTGAGAGAACTGCTGAGCAGCTCAGATGCTCATAAATCTATGGGACTAGATGAGATCCACCCCAGGGTGATGAGGGAGCTGGCAGATGAGCTTGTGAAGCCACTCTATCATTTACCAGCAGTCCTGGGACATTGGTGAGGTTCCAGATGACTGGAAGCTGGCCAGTGTGACACCCATTCATAAAAAGGGTGGGAAGGAGGATCCTGGTAACTATAGACCATTTAGCCTAACCTCAGTACCTGGTGAGGTTATGGAACAGTTTATACTGAGTGCCATCACACAGCACTTAGAGGATGGCCAGGGTATCAGACCCAGACAGCATGGGTTTAGGAGGGGTAGGTCATGTTTGACCAACCTGATTTCCTTTTATGACCAAGTGACCTGCCTGGTAGATGCAGGAAAGGCTGTGGATGTTGTGTACCTGGACTTCAGCAAGGCCTTTGACACTGTCTCCCACAGCATACTTCTGGAAAAGCTGGCAGCCCGTGGCTTGGACAGGAGCACTCTTCACTGGGTTAAGAACTGGCTGGATGGCCGGGCCCAGAGAGTGGTGGTGAATGGTGCTGCATCCAGCTGGTGACCAGTCACCAGTGGTGTCCCTCAGGGGTCTGTGCTGGGGCCTGTTCTGTTCAATATTTTCAGTGATGACATGGATGAGGATATTGAGTCTTTCATTAGTAAATTTGCAGATGACACTAAGCTGGGAGCATGTGTTGATCTGTTGGAAGGTAGGAGAGACCTAGAACGGTTGGATAGATGGGCAGAGTCCAACAAGATGAAGTTTGACGAGTCCAAGTGTCGAGTCCTGCATTTTAACCACAATAACCCCCTGCAGCGTTATAGGCTGGGGCCGGTGTGGCTGGGCAGTGCCTAGGCAGAAAGAGACCTGGGGATACTGGTCAACAGCCAACTGAACATGAGCCTGCAATGTGCCCAGGTGGCCAAGAAGGCCAATGACATCCTGGCTTCTATCAGGAATAGTGTGGCCTGCAGGATCAGGGAGGTCATTCTTCCCCTGTACTCAGCACTGGTGAGGCCGCACCTTGAGTACTGTGTCCAGTTCTGGGGCCCTCAGTTTAGGAAGGACGTTGAGATGCTTGAGCGTGTCCGGAGGAGAGCAACAAGGCTGGTGAGGGGCTTGGAACACAAGCCCAGTGAGGAACAGCTGAGGGAGCTGGGGTTGTTTAGCCTGGAGAAAAGGAGGCTCATGGGTGACCTTATCACTCTCTACAACTTCCTGAGAGGTGGTTGTAGTCAGGTGGGGGTTGGTCTCTTTCACCAGGCAGCAACTAACAGAACAAGAGGACACAATCTCAAGCTGCGCCAGGGGAGATACAGGTTGAATATTAGGAAAACGTTTTTCACGGAAAGAGTGATAAAGTACTGGAATGGTCTGCACAGGGAGGTGGTGGAGTCACCATCCCTGGATGTGTTTAATAAAAGACTGGATGTAGCACTTGGTGCCTTGGTCTAGTTGAGGTGTTAGGACATGGGTTGGACTTGATGATCTTGAAAGTGTCTTCCAACCTAGTCATTCTGTGAATGCTGGGAATATTCACGTGGCAGGAAATTTAAAGCACACAAGCTGCAACAGCAAAAAGAGATAAGAGTGAGGAAAAAATCAAACGTATACTCACCATTTACCTGAAATAAAGAAGATGCTTGAGAGCCCCAGTAGAAAAAGTGTCCCATTGACCTTAGTGTCATATCTCTGAAAAAATTATGAATTGTCTGTCCCTTTTAAACTAAGTATTTTTTGCAAATTATTTTCTATTAGATTAAAGCACTATTTCTCTTTTATAAGGGAAACTGGACAAAGGGTGCTGGCCAGTTAGAAAACAGGGAAGCAAATTTTCATCTCTATCACTCAAAGGAAAATAAGAACTAATTTTAATGTATGATTCCCTGTACATTATTCACTGGCAGGTATTAACTGGGCATATCTTCACATGAAAAATACAACATATGGAGACATTCTTACAAGTTCACATTGGGTAGAAAACAGTTGATATCAAGGAATAGTACTTCTAGAGCCAGGGAAATGTGTCTTCCAGGAAATAAAAGCAAGGTCAAACCTCAGGTAGGATCACAAAAAAAATGCCATTCAGATGTAAGACTGGAAGTAATTTGGAGCTGACAGTGGTAAACGCAGAACAGACAAGTGCAATTACCAGACTGCTTTCATCTGCAGGACTATGTCCATTTTGAAACTTCTGTGCTATTGTGTCAAGCAAATGTTGCTCCAGAGTATTATCAAGCCTGATGATAAAGCAGAGTCACAGTCAATGCAACAAAGAGATGGCACTGTTTTTGTAAGACAGATCAGCTGCCACATGAATCATGCCATGACACTGTGTCTCTAATATTCACTTGGGTGCATTATAAACTCTGAAAACCTTTTTGATCTCCTTACACACAATGCACTAGGGTGAGGTCACTGTTGGAAACAAGTAAGCGCACTGAAGACAATACTCATTACAGAAATGGAGGACTGGTATCAACCTTCTCATCAGCCTTTATCACAGTGCTTAATGCTCTGAGATTCTCACACGTTCATCTTTAGTGTATTGTCAAATAAGAATTATAATACTGAAATGGTTTGTAAGCAAAACCAGTGAGAGACTCCAAGTCAGAAATAAAATTTAATAGGGAAAAAAGAGAAAAATAAAATACATGCAATAGTAAAAAGAAACTCTATTGATGTGGGTGGTTCAGATACCCCTTTAGGGCCCCCTTGGAACTTTCTCCCCTAAGATAAGAAATCCTTCCTTAGGATGACTCGTGCTAGAGAAATGTTCACCCCCTGTAGACCCCTTGTTATCTTTTAGAGTTTCTATTGGTCTTTATCTTTTCTAGGTGATTGGACAGTTTTCAACTTATAATTCTACTGCTTAGTTCTCAATCCTCCTTAACCCTATAAAATCCTCTTGATATTCTATGTATTTGGATTTGCTGACGGACCCCTTCATAGAAACAAAAGTGCCTGTGGAATCTCTGTGTAGCTCTCCCAGATCTCTGCTACCTTGCTGGCTAAGAGAGTACTGCAAGCAGGAATCACAAAAGAGCTGATAGCCTAAGCTTAGGCCTTGCTTGCACTGAAGAACTCTGTAGCTGACCTCCTGCCTCGAAGAAGCCAGGAGTTCCTATTCGGAACGCCTATCCGGGCTTGCTGTGGCAGCCTGGGGCAGGGAAACCCTAGCCCTGGCGGCTACATACTGACAGAGTCAGAATACAACCTGACACCCCGCTAGTTAGGGTGGTGGTAGCAGTCTAGATGAAGTGGTCTTGTTGAAGTAGTGATCCTGTAGAAAGGTCTGGTAGCTCTTGTCTGCTGGAAACCAGTGGGTAAGGGCTGCCTTGGTGTTTTAAATCTCAGTTTTTATCTAGGTAGGAAATGTTTGGCTCCTCCCCCTGGGTGGAGTATCTCCCAATGGGATGATGTAATTTTATCAGTCATGCAGTGGGACTTAATGGGCCATTAACAGAAGACATCTTCCTGGAGGAATGATGGGTCGTGGGAAAGATAAAGATGACTGCACCACCTGTTTTTTAACAGATGGTCCATTAGCAGAGGATATCTCCCACAGAGATAAGAATCACTGCCCCACCTGGTTTCAGCAGATGGTGATAGAATACATACTTTTGGACACATCTTTACATTGTAACATGGGGCAAATACTTGTAAACAGCAAAGAGTAGACAAGAAAACAGTACAACTCCCAATATCTTCAAAAAGCAGTTCTTTACTGACATACAAAATATGTTATAATAACATGAGTAAGGCTGTACCCTAAGTATTAGGCTTACTTTGAAATATTTACACTTCAGCATCACAGACAGGTATTTATTCATAACCGTACATCGAAATGGTTTCACAGGCTATACTACAAGTGGCTTTATGTTAACTGGTAGAAAAGAACATTTATATATTCCAACTGTATTTAGTAAGCTCTTTTACATCCATGAAAACTTGACTGGACAATATTGGAATCAGCAGACAGGCTGCCAAAATTCAGTGGGGCAGATTGTTGAACACATGAACAAAATTTGAGATTCATAATACCAGCAATAATAATAATAATGACAACAACAACAGCCTTCTGTGACAGCAGGTAAGGTTGCGATAAAACTATAAATGCATTCATAGATTTGGTCTCAACATTTCTGATAGCACAGGAGTCTCTGAAGGCAAAAGAGCAAACAGGATTTGAAGACACATCACATGAAAAAGTCTGTCTAATCATATAAAGCACTAAGCAGTGATTTGAGCTTGCCTGTTTTGTGCCTCACATCCTTGTTTACCAGTGAACAAGATTGTCAGTAAAACTCTCCAGATAAACATCTCTAGTGCCTCGATGCTGTTTATCACCTGGCACTAGAAGTTTACAGGACAGCTGTAGGAACAGACAGCAGCAGTGCTCTAGTATAGAGACACAGTAGTCTGGCAATCACCTTTAGTAGAAACACGTAGAAAGGTGTTACAATTAGCAACTGCTAATTCCATTTTAAAATATCAATGGCTTTTTCAAGTGTATTTGTTACAGACAATTTTGAAATATTAATTTAAATGAAAAATATTTTTAAAGGCAAAAAGCAAAAATCCTAGGTACTTTGAGATTGAGAGACAATTCCATGAACTTTCTTATTTTGACTAGGCCATTCTTTACAAGGAGAAAACAAATTGAAGATGTTAAGTGTATGTTATTACTCAAAGACAAACCTCTCTTTAAGATGGATACAAATCACACAACACACATTTGTTCAGAGATGACAAAACATATAGGTCCCACGTGCTACGTAACTGCTGAGCTGTACCAACCAGGCAAACTGAAATTTAAAGCAGCTTAATCTCATACAACAGCAGACCACTGTAGCTATGAAGTCTGTAATCAAAAGGGGAAGTTCAGATGTATAACACACCACCTCAGAAATATGGCAGGGAGACACACATAAAAATTTAATGTTGCTGATAAAACCCACTAATTAAAACCTCTGTAAACATAGAAAAGAATAAAATCTGATAATCTACCTTGCTCCTGCTTCTCCAAAGCAAATAATCAATTTGAGCATAATGGCACTAAATAGATGTTCAGTAGCATGAGATCCACAATAGCTTTTCTCCAACCATATCTTCTGATCCTTAAAGTACTGAATTGAGACAATTTTAAGTACTTGCCTTTTTACAGACCGAACGAGCAGTGCCCTGGTCTTCTTGGTGAACCCAGCACAAAGACCCCACAGCCCAGGATTTACAAAATGCAAAGACACTCCTGAGAGACACTTGGAGATCAGCCACCCGTCCACTACTTTGTTGTTTTATTTACGCTTCCTGCAAAAGAATCAGGTCTACAGTCAAAAGTTCTTCTGTGACTTGAGGGACGCACACTGACCCATCAGTATGTGTACTTGGTTATTATGTCAATAGGATCAGTCTAATGTCACTTATCATCCACAGTGCGGGGAATCACTGCAAAACTGTAAAATACAACAGCAAGAGTCAGCTCCTGATAAGACTAAACCACTAAGCTTTTCTCCAAATGTTGTTCAAGGAAATCAAGTGCTCCTCTGTGATTTCCCCATGAGAAAACTGAGGCACAGAATGGTGATGTGGCCATTGCCACCTTCACACCAATAGCAAAGCCAGACATAGAAAATAAAACTAAAAAAAGCAATTTAACTCAAAGGGGTCACACATGAAAACACAACTGAACTAGGGGTAAATAACAGTACAGCTAATGCAACAAACTAGAGAAAATAATCTGGGTTTCCTGAGACAAGACTTACAGTGCAAGTCAGGATTTTACAGCACAGACTCAGTATCCACTGACACCAGGTGTCACTGTAACTGACTGTGGTGAGGAAACGAACTATCACATAAACATCTACCATTATCCAGCTAACAATCCTACACTGAAAAGGCAGGCATGGGAAACTGGATAGACAGCCTCCATTTACCAACACTTTAATGATTTCACCTCTCAGTCTCCCTGCTTTTGTGTTTACAAAGTCACGTCTTCTAAACATTTTTCCCTCTTCAAACAACAGATGGGTCCATCTTCTACTTTTGCCAGTCTGACCTGCTGAGTAATGGAAAAGTTAGCCATTAGCGCAAGACAAGGTTAAGAGGAATGGGAATGCTAACTTCTCTAGGTTTTTCCGGCAAAAATCAATCTAGGACAATAATCAGTGCAAATCTATCATATTTCCTGGCAGCAATAAAAAGTTTCAAAGAAAAAAAAAAGACAATAGCAGGATAACTGTGATAAGAATGAACATTTTGTTGAAGAACAAAATCATCTGCAGGTCATGCAAACTAGAACAATTTAAATACATTTATTCTGCTTAACCTGGATCTTACTCTGTGCAACACTCACCCTAAGAAGGACAAAGCAATTAGATGTATTTGCCTGAATAAATCCCTACAAATTCCAGAAATATATTCTGCAAATGTTGCAGAGTTGCAGCTATAGAAAGAACCTGAGTTGGCCGGTCTACTGATGCACATTATAAAGACACAAATTAAGTATTACAGCAAAAGCTTAAATCAGTCACTTCCAAGATAAAGGAGTCCCTGCAAGTGGTTTCAGTGTACGTCATATCACCTTACAGGCAGTGTCATACCTCTGTCTTGGTCATCATTAAACAAGCAGCAGTGAAAAGCAATTTATTTTATTTTTTTGTTCCATGAATGTAGGGATGGATGAATATTATTTAAGTTCTCTAAAGTGACAATTGAGAGAGTTTTGGATGAACAGTTCTTTGTTTAGCTGTGAAACTACAGTCAAAAGGCAGGTCAGACCACAGCAAGCTATTCATTATTTCTTCTTTCACATTAGGAAATAACTCTCAGAATGAAATTCATTCATTTTACATGTCCACACAGTGCTTACTTTTGGGATTAAGGTAATAAACAAAGATGCCAGTAAATAAAAGTAAGCACTGACCTTCTGACTGCAGTTGATAGACCTCTTTTCAGCACAACAAACACAACTGCATGTTTTGAAGTTTAACTTTGCCTCCTATTTTTAAGGACACAGAACACAACCCCAGAAGCCCTTTTCCTCATCCCTCACATTCTCAGGTACTGTTGTTCTGGCACATCTACAGAGCACTGATGAATCTCCATTGAGAAAATGCACGTGTATGCTGAGGTCTGTCTCTCCAAAAGGACAAAGGGTGCCCATGCTTCCTAGAGCACAGCCAAGGACAAACTGTCTCTGTCCTTGCAAGCTCTCCCCACGTGGAGTGCACAGAGAAGCTTTATGATGGGCAATTCCCCACAGGTCTGTCCCCAGAGGCTGCCCCAGCACCAACCTCCATCCTGCAGGGAACAGGCAGGACACACTCACAGCAGTCACAGATAACAAACATGTGGTTGGAGGGGAGGGGGCAGAGGTCTCCCAGTAGTCTCTTGGGGAAAAGAGAACAATGCAGCTTTAAAACTCTCCACTCTCAGAGGGTTTAAAACTCAACAGTACACCATCAATACAACAGCTGTCTGACAGGGAATAGTGAGGCACTTTGTACCTCAGAGTGACTGATGAGAAGTTAACACAGGACACATGAAGTATAAAATCCTATCAAGTCAAAAGATAAAGGATGGAAGAGCCAGAAACATCCAGCCCAGGCTGACATAGCAGCCACTTGTGCACATCTTTTACCTATCACAACAGCCAATTGGGATAGATTATGAATCAATGTTTTGTGAACTCCAAACTATGATCATTGCTGCACATGGACCAATGTTAAACCTTCACACAGCAGGCGTTTTTTGGTCACTGTTAACTTGAGATTCAAGCTGCATCTAAAAGAGTGGTAAAAAATCCCTAATAACTGTATTGTCAATCCCTTCCTTAATTGAAAACATTTAATCAGGTGGAATATTCAGCACAATGACACCTCCTGTCCTGCTACAGATCACATAACACAAAAGAAAGTGCAAATCCATTACAATGGGACCAAAACTGGGCTTTGCAGCTTGAGTGTAGAGTGGCTTAGGGAATGTCTGCAGTCAGAGGGGGCCATGGGGATGCAGAAACGGAGCCAAAAGCCTGCCAAGTCTTCATTTTCCAGTGAAGAGGATGAGGACGCAGGCTATATAACCTGCTGTCACCTCAAGGTTTTAGAAGAAACAGTCAGAGCTGCTTTACAGGCCTGGCAACAGGAATGCCATTCAGTCTGTGGCTCTCGAGCTCCACTACTCCACAGAGGAACTTTGCCACACAGGACTCCAATCACAGAGCCAACTTTTACTGCATTTAGCCATGACAAATACTCTGCACTAAAAGGCTGTTAGTATTACCCAGTTTGCAAAGTGTACTGTGGAGACCCAGAAAGGTATTCCCAATTAGGGAACATAAGAGGCCTCTCTCATTGCCTTCTCTTGATACTCCTGTTCTGTTCCCTGGGTCAGTCCCTCTCCCTGTCCCTCAGTCTCTGGTCACTCCCACCCTGATTCCCTGTTGGCTGTTGTAATCCACTATCCTAGATGTATTGGAAATGGTTTATCCCAAGACCCCTGTAAATGTCCCATGGTCTGACCCTTCCCCTTTGCTATTACCCTATTGGCAGGATGCCAAATCTCCCCCCCCCCCCCCCCCCCCCCCCCCGCCCCCTTCCCTGACCCTAGAAAATATCTATATTCCCTAACCTTGCCCTCTTTTTGCTCCTGGATACCATCATGAAATAAACCTCAAATCCCCAGGAGAGGCAAAGAGCCTCTTTTGCAATCTTTTACTCTGTCCTAGCGTGGGGCCAGGCTGCTTCCTAGAAACTAAGCTGGTCTGTGGCCAGGAAGAAGCCTCCGCAACCCTGCAGTTAGCGATCTCAACGTGGGACATTTTCATAGTCTCAATCTTGGCTGAAAGTCCTATTAGCACGGATTCTGAAAGCCTTGAGGTTTGTTCGACTACCCTGTGAGAAAAAAAGCTACCTTGCTTGGCTTTAGCCACAGGGGCATAACCAGCAGCCTGTCTTCAGCCCAGAGACATGTCGGTCCTGGACAGAGACTTAATCCACAGTTAATACACAGCCCTCTGTGCTTGCAGGAAAGGGGTGAGTGAAAGGCAGGGACCCCGGGAAGCCCCTGGTTAAGGCAGGGCAAGTTCCTGGAGCCTCATACGGGGAAACGTGCAGCAACCTCTGTGGAGGTTGTGCGTGCATGCCTGCGTGGCGGCGGGAGTGTGTGGCAGTGGGCACAGGTGCGGAACAGCGAGGAGGGGAGCAAAAGGCAGCGAAAAACAAAAGAGCTTCCCCGCTGCACGCGCTGGTTAGAACAACTAATAACAACCTCATTTTATCTGTGTTTTTGCTATGAATAAAGGAAGATAAGGGGCAGATCGCTTTAAAAGCATGGGCACTCAGCTTTCTGCTCCACAAAACAGTATATTTTCCCAGCTTAAGGAAATTTTAAGTGCTGAAGATATTACAGTCTCAAAGAAACTATTAGAACACTTTGTCTGCTGCCTGTCTTTTGAAATTCCATATTTTGAATTGCAAGATATAAATTTGGTTTTATTTTGGGATAAAATAGGAGATTTATTAACATTAAAAGTGGAAAATGGATATAACACAGCCTCTCTGTTTCTCCCAATATTTTTACAAATTCGCAAACAATTGCTTCAAACAGAGAACAAGAGACAACCACAGAAAATCCCCCGAGTTCCCCTCTCCTTCCTCCAAATCCCACTGCCCCTGAGCTGGAGGGGATATGTGAGCCACCTCTGGAACCGCAGGGCACCCGGCATAGCCTTAGCTGCCCTGGGTCTCCGAGTCCTCCCTGATACCCAGGCTCTGACAATTGTGCTCAGGGTGTCAGAGAATCTTCCCTGTACCCTTCTCTCCTGCCTGTTTTCCCTCAAGAACACTGTTCTGATAGCTCTAAAACTGACTTTTCTTTCCCTCAGAGCACCGACCACGTGTTGGGAGGTAGTCCTCACTGTGGCGGCAGCCACATGTTAGCTTCTTCATCCCATAATCCCCTTTACCCTCCCGTCCCATCTCCCGTCCCCTTCCCTGCCCCCAACCCTTTCCCCTCCCACAACCCATTCCTGCCCTTGGCCGCCCTGCCCCCTCCCTCCTCCAAGAGATTGCCCTGCATGACATCACCCTGCAACCCCGCCCCCACGTGTTCCCATGGTTATCCCTCCCCTGCTCCGGTTTCACAGGGCTGTCCTCCTAGCTATTGCAGGAGTGGGGGGGAGGGTGGAGCCCCTGCAGGGTTCAGTGCTGGAGGGGATGGGGGTGGGGAGGGCTCAGTTCACAGCCCCTGCGGCACACATGGTGTCCCTGCAGTGGGGGAGGGTGGACAGCCTTCTGAGTCCACTGGTGGGGGGGTGCCCAGCCCTGGAACTCAAAACCTGGGAGAAAAATATATACCATCAGCTGCTCCCGTGGTTTATCTTGGTAGGAGAAATGGCAAGAGAAGTTATCAGCCTTTGTCCTATCAAGATAAAAAGGAAATTTGTAAAGTACAAAGAGAATTTGGCAGAAGCAGTGAGATCTTTAAAGGCATGATGAGAGCCACTTTTACTTCAAATGAAATGGTACCCAATGATATAAAAGATCTTTTCCAATGTTTGTTGACCCTCTCAGAATATGATGTATGGTTTAATATTTGGAAACGCTCCCTAATGGTGCTTCTAAAAGAGCTTCAGCAAAGCTCTGGCGAGGCAAAAGATGGAGATGATAATGATATTACACATGAACATCTGTGTGGTGAAGGGAATTGGCACTGCCCTGATAAACAAACCTGACTATTATCCAAATATATTTTAGATAAAATCTGCAGTGTTGCAGAAAAGGCCTTTAATCAATTACCAATGGTTGAAGTCACAGGCAGCTATATTAATGTAAAACAGTTTGCCTCTGAGATTTTTTGCAGTTTGTGGACCACCTCTGGACACAGGTGGAGAGGCAAGTGCACGACCCAGCAATACAGGCAGAATTGATAAAGGAAATGGCACAGAGGAATGCTAATGAAGCCTGCCGCAGAGTTATACTTAGCTTCCCCCTTTACCCAGCACCTACCCTAGCACAGAAAAATAAAGCCTGCGCCAGTAAAGCAGAACTGTTCAGTGCACCAGAGAGGAATCCAGGATCTGCACAACCAAAGTCTACAGCAGCTGTAACACCAGGAGAAAGGAAGCAACCGGTGCCACCAGAGCAACTGCAGCACATCACCTGCTTCCAGTGCAAGAAGCAAGGACATTTTGCCAGAGACTGTCCACAAAACCAGAAAAAGTCCAATAAACAAAAAAACTAGGTTTACAGCACATTCCGACTATTAACACCATCACACGCAAAGATATAAATACTGTGGGCTCCAGACTGGCAAAAGGCTCTCTCTTAAAAACAAAGGGCAAAGATGGGATAAAGGTTGTGCGGATACAGGAAAACATAAATGTCAAATGTTCAATTAAAAAGGTTTGGCAGCCTCGTGACCATTTCAGGCTTGTGATTAAAAAGGGTTTTCATTTCACATCTACTGATTGGACATTTATTACAGTGGACCTGTCAAGCAGCTTACTGGATGTGACCATATACCACATGAAACTGGACAGTATTTTGTTACTGGGGACACAGCACACACACCCTTAGAAATTGAGGTGGCTCCCATGACCATCAAGACAAAAATAACCTGCCTCATATTATTACTGCGGTGTCCTCAACCACCATTCGACCTGGGCAAGGGGCAAATCTTAGCCCAGGCCACTCCCATTCCAGAGGAGGTCACAGTAGATGGAAAATCACCTGAAGTCTACTGGGTAGAAACGGTGGGTAAGGAAAAACCCTCTTTGGCATGCAACCTAACCCATGGATCAGACCATCTCCAAGTGGAAGGGGTACTTTACACTGGGGCAGATGTGACGATCATACCCAAAAGGATGTGGCCATCACATTGGGAACTGCAACCTGTGGCTGGCAAAATCCAAGGTGTAGGAAGGATCAAATTGGAAAAGATATCGAAAAACATAGGCACATTGAGGGGCCAGATGTAAAATTGGCTAGTGTCCGTCTGTTTGTTAAAAGTTTCCCCTATGTGGGAGAGACACCATGTCCCAGTGGGGAATCAGAATGATTATCTCTAAAACTCCCCAGGATTTTAAGACATGGTCACTGTGGAGCACCCTGCCCAAAAATTAACGTGGCTGGATGACAACCCTAAATGGATAGCACAGTGGCCATATAAAAATAAGAAGCTTAAGGCACTGGAGGAGCTTGTAGAGGAGAAATTGGCAAAAAACCACATTGAAGAGACAACAAGCCCTTGGAATTCCCCGGTCTTTGTAATAAAGAAACCAGGGAAGGACAAGTGGAGATTGCTACATGACCTCAGAGAAATAAGCAAAGTAATGCAGGACATGGGGTCTCCCCAACCGGGGATGCCTTCCCCAACGATGCTTCCCTGTGATTGAAAATTGGCTGTATTGGACATCAAAGATTGTTTTTTTCCAAATCCCCCTACACCCTGAAGATGCCCCATGGTTTGCCTTCTCAGTTGCTTTGATAAATCAAGAAGCCTCAATGAAGCGGTACCACTGGAAAGTGCTTCCACAAGGTATGAAGTGCAGTCCTTCCATCTGCCAGTGGTATGTAGCCTCATTGCTGCCCCCTGTGCGCGCATAAAGAAGGGAGGCCATCATCTTACACTACATGGATGATGCGCTTGTGTGTTCCCCCGATGACTATACTCCAACACACACTTGACCTAGTGGTTAAAATTTTAACCTCTGCTGGATTTCAATTGCAGGAAGACAAAGTTCAGAGGATGCCGCCTTGGAAGTACCCGGGCTTGGAAATCACTGCACGAACAATAGTCCCACAGAATTTGGAAATTGATAATGATCCTAAAATCCGAGCAGATCTCCATTCCTTGTGTGGATCTTTGAACTGGGTAAGGCCCTGGCTAGGCCTCACCAATGAGGACCTAGAGCCCCTCTTCAATTTATTGAAGGGAGAGACAGAGCTGGTTCCTCCCAGAAAACTAAACCCAGAGGCAAAAACTGCATTTGAAAAGGTGCAGAAGGATTGACCGAGAGGCAGGCTCACTGTTATCAACCCGAGCTGCCTTTCATTGCATTGGGAAAACTGTCACACCTGCATGCTTTGATATTCCAGTGGATTGAGGGGCAGAGAGATTCACTCTTAATCATAGATTGGGTCTTCTTCTCCCACCAAAGATCCAAGACTATCACTCAGAAACAAGTGCTGATGGCTCAGCTAGTTCAGAAAGCAAGGATGAGACTGTGTGAGCTGGCTGGTTGCGACTTTGCATGCATTCACCTCCCGGTCAAACTTTCTGAAGAGGGAAGGAACTCTCCTGAAAGGCTAACCAAAGAGATGTTTGAGCATTTGCTCCAGAACAATGCCAGCCTCCAACTATCTCTAGACAGCTACAGTGGACAAATATCAGTCCACGCCCTGGCGCATAAGTTGTTTAATGAGGAATTCCACTTCATTCCTCGTGAGAAGAGGAGTCAGAGACCCCTTGAGGCTCTCACAGTGTTCACAGATGCATCAATGGCTTCGCACAAGTCGGTGATGACTTGGAGAAATCCACAGTTTTGGTCGCCTCAAAAATGTCCATGTAAGCATTGACACATATTCAGGTGCAGTTTATGCCTCTGCCCATGCAGGAGAAAGGGCTGTGCATGCCAAACAACACCTCATGCAAGCCTTTTCATTGTTGGGGATCCCTAGTGAAATCAAAACCGATAATGGCCCAGCGTACTCATCCAAGGAGTTCCTGGAATTTGTCCAGCAGTGCGGAGTGGAACATAAAACTGGCATCTTCCACTCCCCCACAGGCCAAGCTGTGATTGAGCGTGCCCACCAGACACTCACACAGGTCCTGGCTAGACAGCAGTTCAACTGTGTGGATGTCTCCACCACAGAAGCTCTGTAAAGCCCTGTTCACTATCAATTTCTTTAACTGCTCATTCAAAAACAAGAGTCTTCCTGTGGTACCTCACTTTAACAGTAGTAATCAGTTCAAATTTTCTCAGCATCCAGCAGTTTTTATAAGGAACCCAGAAACATGGGAAACCAAAGGTCCCTATGAGCTTGTTACCTGAGGGTGTGGTTATGTGTGCATATCTACTCCCTCAGTACTTCGGTGGATTCCCCAAAAGTGGGTGAAACCTTTTGTCCCCAAACATCCAGCTCCAGCTAAAGGGGACATGAAGCAGGTGGAAGTGGCTTCAAAAAGAAGACGCCGCCGGAAAGAGGAGAAGAAATTCAGCAATAAACCACTCAGATAGTGCTTTTTTCATCTCAACAGTCATTTTTGTTATTTCCATGTACTGCTTTAAAAGCAGAATGAGAAAAATTGCAGGAGAACATTTTAAACTAAATTAACTTGATCCAAAATTCTTGAAATTATAGTTCATAGATTCTAACAGAACGAATAGAAAGAGCTGTAAAAAATTTGTGTCTTGTCTTTCAACGTTTTATACAAATAAACTATTTTTACATTACAAAGCAAGATTCCAAGAGCAAGTTCCAATTTAAAATATACAATAGACACTGAAAATCAGAGAGTAAACCTAGAGCTAAACAAAAGGGAAACAAAACAATCAGGACATTGTACTTTCAGAGTCTTATCTGAATAAAGAAACCTATCCCTTCTCCCCAACTATCAATGCAGAATTGTTAGCTTTTAAATATCTATCAATAGCATATCTATTCAGCCCAGGAGACTAACAATAGTCATCTTACCCAAAGGTCCTTAAAAGCTTTAGGAATTTCCTCTTCAAATTTTGAGCCAGGCAGTTCATAAGAAGGGCAGAAGAATCTATAGATAAAGGTGAAGATCTTTAAAAAGTCCTTAACTGATGGTGATGGTAGCAATTGCATGGAAACCATGTGGGGATAACCATTCTCAACGAGGAAGTGTGTAAAAGAAACATGGAATACAAGTCACTAGATACAACTCAGAGTTAAAACCAAGACAAAGAACCATTTTGATTACCACCTTTTACACCTTGTAACACATATGCAGAATAAATTAATATGTTACTTCAAAGCTTCTTGATACATTACTGGATGAATGCCTTGTCATGAGGGGGCCTGGGATCCTTTATCTTTTTTCTCCTGAACACACCGTACAGGCTGCTGCAGGACCCTCCAGCCTCAGTCACTCTAAGGGCAGACAATGAATACAAGTCTTGTGGCAAGTAAATAGAAAGAATTCTCTTCATGTTGAAGTCACAACAACTGCTACGCTTATGTTTTCTTGGCATTTGTTATACAAAGTAATATTTGAAGTTTTCTCTTAAGGTGATTGGAAAAAGATCATCAACCTGGAATCCACAATGCCACATGTACAACAAAGAGATTACTGCATCCTAGATTAATACTTCCTTCATTTTATTGAAAGAAATAAGCTGGCTCTCTGACTCCCTTAATATAGTGGATGGGGATAAAGTCCCCGTGGCCCATGTCAGAGGCTTGTTAGGGAAGGCAGTATGGGTTAATTCTGCATCGAGTACAGGCAAACCCATTTGTGGGATTGTCTTTGCTCGAGGACCAGGCTGCACCTGGTGGATAATGCAGAAAGATGGAACCACGTGATGCGTACCTCAGGGAGATCTAATTGTGGGGTGAAACAGAAGGAAATATGTAAGTGCTGAAGGTCTGAGTAAGTGAAATGAAAGTTCTTATTTAATGAAGTTTTTAATCCTGTTCACAATATGGAGATATGGGGTGGAATGTCCTGGGTTGATGTTACAACGCTTTGTATTCCCAAATCGTGTGCTGTCCATGCTTGTAAGGTTTGTTTTGGCTAGTAACTTGCCAGCACCCTCCCCCATTGGCTGCCGCTGCTGGCTGGGGGCTGCTGTGCTCCTCCCCGCTGGCCCTTCCCCCCGCCCGCTTGCTTTCGCTGCTTTTGCTGGCTTGGTAGCTGCTTGCTACTCGCTTGGCTGTGCCCTTACCCCCCTCCCCCCCCCCCCCCCCCCCTTCCCCCCATTTGCTTGGCTTTTTGCTGCTTTTTTTTTTTTTTTTTTTTTTTTTCTTATTAGCTAGGAAATACCACCCGAACCCGAGTTGGACTCCACCCGATCTGAAACATCAAGAAGGTCCCGGACTCTGTCGTGGCAAGGCATACATGTTTCTGCCCTCCCCGACATCGGAGACTCAGACGGGTGACAAATTCCTTTGCCATCCGTGCCTGTTTTTTTCTGGTGTTGAGGAGTGTTTCTTTTTTGTGTGTTTGATAAAAAATAAGTTTTTTCCACTTTTCCCTCGGAGGAAGTTCTTCCTGAACCCGGTAGTGGGAGGAGTTCTGGGGGTTTGTTTCCTGGGGGGCTCCTTTGGGAGAGTTTTTCCCCTAATTTTGTCCCAAACCAGGACAACCCCAAAGATGAAGAAAAAAAATCATGTTGTTGACTGTAAATAAACACTAAAATACTTAGGGAATATTTAAAAGGAAAAGACCCCTGCAACATTGGGGCCCTATGAAAGAAGATACCCACAACACAGAAAGCCATGAGCTAACAGAAAGATTATAGATTTTTGGAAAGTTTGTATCTTACAGAGAAGAAACTAAGGCAGAGTATACTTCAGACGTGGTTGTTCCTTAAACAAGAAAATGTACTGAGATACTCTTAAGGTCTGCAGTGCACATCATTCCCAAAAGAAAAAAAACACAACTCCCAAAGCAATTCCTGCTCTGCAGCACTATTGTTTAGTGATCAAGAACTAGAGGAAGGCAGTCCTGAAAGTCTGCTTGCCTCAGATCCATTATTCCCTATAATGAAAAACTGTCAAGAAAGAAAAATCCCCAAATTATGTAGGACCATTTATGTTTTAATTTACAGTGCAGAGAATGAAAGCTATCCATACCTGTTACCAGTACAGCTGACTTTGCTTTCTAAAGCTCCAGATGTAGGTTTGCTCATGCTCAGCTTCCCAAAGGTGCTTCTGTCCTTTCTGAGGAATAGAGAGAAGGATGCAAGTGACTATTTCTACCAATTCATCTTTTGCTCGTACAAAACCTATACATGCACTCATATATTCCTAAGTACCTTCATCATAGCAACATCTTAGAAGGGTCAACTGATGCACTCAGCCACCTCCCAAGAAAGATGGTACAAAGTGTTACCATTTGAAACGTGATACAGGTACACAAAAAGGTTAAAGCAAGTATTTTTACAAAACTGGAGCACTTGTGCAAATATCTGAATATGCTGCAACTCCTTCCTAGCTATTTACTGTGATAGTCTCTAAGAAGGAGCTAGGCACTGCATAGAATAAACAAAGGTTCAAAAGAGGCTCCTTGCCTTTCTCAACGTTCGTAGTTTATTTCATGGTGGTCCCAGGGCAAAAAGAGAGATCTCAGATAACGGTCTTTTCTAGGAAAGGGTCAGGGAGGGGAATTTGGCTTTCTTCCAATAGGATAGGGGCAGGGGGGAAGGGTTAAAGCATTCCTTATACCTCTGGTTTTGGGTTACAACAAATATCCTTGGCTGTAAGGAGCCTTCTTCTCAATGTTTCAACTTTTTTTCCCCTCGGTTGCTACTCACACACAAATGTGCTATGATAAATCTCTTCAGAATTAGTTTTATATGCTTACATTTAGCAATGTGACCAGCAAGACTTACATCTGCGATGTTTCAAGACCAGTATTTCTGTTATTGAGCACTCTCCGTGCCATCGTAGATTGTCAACTGCTGCCTCCAGCAGTATTTGAGCTTTGCTTCATTGTGACTACTGGAAATTGCAATTCCTTCAGTATCCCAGCAGTATAAGAAAATGCAGGATCTTAGGGTATTAGGGTATTTTCTTTTCTAAATGCCACAATGATTTTGCAAAGGATCAGAATAAACAAGTAAACCTGTACATTGGACCAAAAAAAAAAAAACAAACAAAAAAAAAAAACCAAAAAACAAAAAAAAAAAAAACCAAAAAAAAAAAAAGAGATTATGTTAGACTCCAGAAATACATAAGAGCAGCCACAGTCTTTTAAATCAACTGTTTTATTGTTGAAAGGGTCAGTGGTTATTCCAAACCTACTGTTTTGCCTTTCTTTATATTTGGTCACTTCAAATCCCCAGGTTCCAGAAGCAAAAGAGCTTGAGAAATCTTTCAGTTCAGTCCACTGGAAAAAAACTACACTATCATGAGTACACAAGTACTGCTTACAGCACTTCAGCCACACATCAGCTCCTGAGCTGCTCATTCTGAGCCTACCCATTCATTTGCAACTGATCTCCCCATACCATAGCACAATAACTGGAAAACCTATTCTGAGATAACATTATGGCTCTCTTCAGACCATACATGCAGAATATAAATCAAACTGGAATATTAGTACTATTGCCCCACAGGGGCATTAAGGGGGAATTTGAAGTAAACAATTAACTCAGAAATAAAATGCCAGCTTCTGCCCTCTACAGATGTTTTATCTCAGTTGTGGGATGGGTTTAAATGACTGAGTTATAACTAATAAAAGTCCCCTCCACTACAAACATTACCAAAACACATTATTAATAGAAACTGTTGCTTCATTTTGCTTTCAGTTCCACTGCTCACAAACCACAATAGAAGTTTAGCTCAAGTCATAGGGCACCATATTCATGACTTCACCGTGTCTGGGGAAGAAGCTGCATTATTCCATTACTTTAATTGGGATCAACCACAGAGAAATTAATGTTTCACAAACATAGCAAGCAATTAGCTTCTAGAATAACATCCAGCCTTTCCTTAAACACCTCCAGGGACACTCACTACACCACCATGCTGTTGTTTAAGCAAGCTTAACACACTCATTCATGACAGCAGTCCATTCCAGTGTATAATCGCCTTTTCTGTGGAGAAATTCCTACAACTGTCCCACCAAAACCTGGTGCAGTTTGAGGCCCTGTCCTCTCACTTGTTGCCTGGGAGAAGAGGTCAATCCCCAGCTGGACACAGCCTCCTTTCAGGTGGTTCCAGAGCGATAAGTTCACCCTTGAGCCTCATTTTCTCTAGGCTAAACAAACCCAGCTCCCACAGCCACTCCTCATAGGATTTGTACTGCAGACCCTTCCCCAGCTTTGCTGCCCTTCTCTGGACACGCTCCAGCCCCTCCATGTCCTCCCTGAACTCAGGGGCCCAGAACTGGACACAGTACTGGAAGCGCGGCCTTACCAGTGCTGCGCACAGGGGGATTGTCACTGCCCGGCTCTTGCTGCCCACACAGCTGCTGGCATAAACCAGGAGGCTGTAAGAGTGGAGTTTGAGCAGAGATTTAAGAGCAGTTTCCCAGAGCAAACACGCCAGAAGGTGGAAGAAAAAAAAAACAAAAAAAACATAGGAGCGCGGCTCTGGTTGAGAGTGTTGCTGCCGTACCGCTCCCTGCAGAGCGCCATCCCACAGAGCCCCGTCCCGCTCCCTACTGTGATGAATAAATCCTTCAGAGGGAGTTCTGTTCCTGTCCCAGCTCCCCACTCCTGTCCCCACGGGACTGCCTCTGCTCCCGTCCCCATTCCTGATCCCGCACTCACTCCCGTCCCTGCTGCCGACCCTGTTCCCACTCCCCGCTCCTGTCTCCGCGGGACTGCGGCCGATGCTGCTCTCGGCTCCTGTCCCTGCCACCGGACCCAGCCCCGCTCCTGCTCCTGTCTCTGCTCCCGTCCTTCGTCCTACCCTGTCCCCGCTCCCCGCTCCTGTCCCCGCGGGGTGGCTGTTGTCTCCAATCCCGCTCCCTGCTCCTGCCCCGTCCCTGCTCTCGCTGTCGTACCCGACCCCATTCCCGCTCCCACGGGAGGGAGGGGGATGCTGCCCGTGGCTTCAGCCCCTCACTGGGATCCCGGTCAGGGCAGGTGGTTTCACAGGGATAAAAAAAATTCCAGGGGACTTCCCCTGGAAAAAGTTCTACAGCGGTTAAAGTTGTATGTTTTTATAAATGTTCCCGGTTGTCTGTAATGTTAATTGTTAATGTTAAGTTCTTAGCCTCACCCTGTTTTCGGCCCCCAATTGTCTTACCCCATATCCCTTTGAAGCACGGAAATAAAAATCACAACCTATAAAGTTGTGGAGTAGGTACGTATTTTATTTAGCGCTGGACGCAGGGGGAGAGCATCTTCCCAAATCCTGCGTACCTTACATGATTTCTAATCTTCTATTTATCTAGGAAGTTCATGCATATTCTAAATCGCCTATACATATTGATTATCTGCCCCGCCTGTTCCCCGCTCCGTATGGAAATCAGCTGCATATTCATTGCGGCTGCGTAGTTTATTGGGTCGGTGGTCTCTAGATGAGTCGGTGGGCTGGAAATGATGAAGATCAGCAGTCTTCCTCGCTGTTGAACTTTTCACCTTGTCTTTTTACACGTGCGCTGTAGTCTCTTGGTTGTGATATTTTGCAGACTCTGCACTTTTACGAAGAGGGGCTCCCTTCATTTTGCAAGCCCAGCAAAATCTATAAATCGGGGGTCTCCTATGTGCATTCCTTAAATAATTGATACCATATGTTCTACACTTCATTCTATTTAACCCTTAAATCCCCTGTTTCAGTACCCCCTTTTCTAGAAAATTAGTAAATTCTTTTACTTAATACAAGATTTCTTTTTCTCCATTCTTACGATATGTATCCCTTAATGCCTTACCATGTACTCTGGACAATGAAGTTAGTATTGCCATCCGTTGTAGCATCTTCCAATTCCAAATAAGTAGTACAAAAGACAGCAGTAAGCTTAGACTAACTAAAACAAATAACACAATTACTGGATGACATAATGTATTCAAAATTCCAGTTGCAGTTGGGGACCACCCGAAAAGGGCATCCCACCAATTGTGGCTTGTATCCTGCTTAACCCTTTTTAAGACTCTATTTATTTCTTGGACATCATGATGAACAGTGACTAAAGTCTTTTGCCCACTCTCTTTGATTTCTTCCAAAATTTTTGCAAAATCTTGATGTTTTACCAGTTGCTTTACCAATGTGAGGTTCATTCCAATGGGCGTAGGTGACAGTTCATGGTATGTCGTGTAGTTAGACCTTATCAGCTGGTGGGATGTAACTGGTGACGAATATGAAAAATCGCATCCCACAATTCTAACGAAATTACAAATACAGAAGTTAGAGTTATTCTTAATAGGCAGGGTTACATTCTCATTGTCTATGTTTACAAAAACACAAGTGGTTCTTAAACATACACATCCTCAACCAGTATATATAAGCATAGTCTTTTGAGCAGCATCTGGATGAATTTCAAAGTGGCATAGACCCTGCTCAGTGTCAAGGCATATGTCTTGAGCATCAATTGTATTGCTTTCACAGATAAACCCTTGTTGTTCTTGAGTAACACAGGATTCTACATTCACAGTTTGCCATTTCCCATTTACTGTCCGGGCCCATGCCCTATGCTCTGAGGGATACAACACCCTCCCCTCATGGTTGAGTCCCAATGCAATGATGGGGTGAATAGCATAAACTGTGGCATTACGTATGGTAAGCACAAAGGTAGTGGCCAGATTAGCAACAGTATCATAGGTGAAATTTACTAGAGTCCACCAGGATTGGAATTTTCTTTCAAAATCATTAGCATTGTCCCAAACAGCTTTTCGGACCTCAATCGGGAAAGTGCCTTCACTCCCTTCTTTTATAGCCAAGGCAGCTGTGGATTGGATCCATAACTGCATTTGTATACAACTGAAAGCTAAAGACACTCAGGAGGTGTGATGCCTTCTTTCCCTTCCCACATCCTTCATGCAGTCTTTGTTTACACAAGCAATTTTACTCACACTGACAGACTTACCCTGAGGACTGCAATGGTGGTTGTTTCATGGCTACTACTATTTGTGTGTCCTTATTTGGGCTGGGATAGAGTTATTTTTTTCCTAGTAGTTGGTATAGTGCTGTAGGTTTTGATTTAGAATGAGAATAGTGTTGATAACACTGTGATGTTTTAGTTGTGTTAAGTAATGCTTAGAATAAGTCAAGGACTTCTCAGCTTCTTTTTACTGAGGATGATGGCTGAAATATAAATATGGAAAGGAAGGAAGGAAGAGGCGGAGAAATAAATCTGCAGAATGTTAAAATGATTAAATACAACAAGTAAAGTCATTTGGTATTTAAGACAAAGTATCCTTTTTGGCTATATCCAGTCAAATATTTCCTCCATAAGAAAGGAAGATTTTCCATAAATCACAAAGATAAGTTCTGCAGAAATAGATATATCTATGTGTGAGGAAGACATGCAGTTCTTCTGTAGAACATTTTTTTTTCATACAAAAGGTGATACCTGTATGATGATCAAAGATAATAAGATTTCAAAGTCATGCCTTGATTTCTGCTACTATAAACTTAATTCTTTGAATGTAGATGGGCTGTTTCACTTGAAAAATACTTAATGACAGTGACTGACATGTGAATATGGCTATTGACAAAATAGCAGTTTTAATTTATAGCTATGATTAACTTGCTACAGAGGTGTCTAGTAAGAATCAATCAGTACCTGCCATGTATTTCACTAAAATATTTGATATTAAGTGTTGTGTCTGTAACCAAATGGAAGTTAGTCCTAATCCATAAGTCAAAAGCAGAATATTTAAAGACTAAAGTATTACCTGTAGACCCTAATAAACAGCATGGTCCTGTTAAGCTTTTCTTGGCTACTATTTGGATACTGTTGCTGGTATTGGGTTTAGCAATTTAATGAGTACAGCTTGACTTGGTTGTTGGAATTTAAAGAATCATCTCAGTCTTGCAGAGATGGATTGGTATTTTATATATTTAAATAGCTGTTTAAAAATGCTGGCCTAAACAGCAGTCACTATTTCACTGGTATATTTGTGCCATTGAGATTCAGAATAATTGCAATTACTTAAATATATAAAATTATGCAATGGGTAGGGCAATATTTAAGATAAAGCTTGTGTTATATATGACTGTCTTTTCCTGTATATCACCATGCCCCTCAGACGGGTACTGTGGTAATAGAGGAATGCTTTTCTGCTAATACTTGAGATGGTTCTCTCAACAGTGAAATGACACCTCTGCATAGTGCAGTTTTGAAAGCCACATTTTTAGGAGGGTAAAAAAGAATGGAAAGAGTAGTGGGAGAGGAAAAAAGACATAAAAATTATTTGAAGACTGGACAAATTACCTTGCAATGTGAAACTTGGTATTGATTTCATATAAAGAAGGCTGAGACGTAACTGACTCACACTGTTCAAGCACCTTTGCGGAGAGAAAATTCCACAGTGTTGGGGGTTGAGTGTTTTTCTATTACTGTGTCAATTTAAAGAATTTTTCCCATTATCATGCCAATGGAGCTGGCCAGGTTACACCCAGGATCTCTGATGACTCTAGAAAAGAGGGGTCGGTGGCAGCGGCTCCAAGAGGGGACTCTCGTGATTCCAGAGGAGACTCGTGTTTCCAGCGAGCTCAGAGGAGGACGCCCCATCTGGAACCCCCACTGTGGAACACAGGAGAGCCAGACCCTCTGTGATCACCGGCCCTACATCTGCCCCGTTCCAGCCTCCTGCCTCTACAGACACAGCTGATCACCCGGACACAAACGGTGAGTGAGGAGCCGCCCGCTCCAGCCCGTTCCCACTCGAGACCGGAGTGGCCGCTGCTGCCCCCCCCTCCCGCCTCCGCTCCTGCCTGTCCTCTGCAGCTCTGGGCTTTGTTCTAGCTGTAGGACTAGGACCAAGCACAGAGACAGCGTGCTTGCATCTAAAGAAGGGACTGAAACCGAGTTATCTATTCTGTTCTGTTAGCAATCTTAACAACTGCTGTTGTTTTCTGCTTGTATGGTTAGATATATTAGTAAAGAGCTGTTATTCCTACCCCCTTATCTCTGCCTCAGAGTCCTTGATTCAAACAATTATAATACTTGGGGGGAGTGGAATTAAAGTCTCTATTTAAAAGAGAAACTTCTGCCTTTACTGGCAGACACCTGTCCTTTCAAACCAAGACAGATTTTGGTGCCCAACGTGGGGCAGAGAGCACTAAGTTGAAAGTTAAGACAGGAGTAACAGCTCTCTTAAGTGGCAACATGTTCTCTGGTTTAATCTAGTTTGAGCTCCATGTGGTCACAGCTATCTCCCTCCCATTTGCAAGCCCTTATTTAAATATGAGCCCCCTCACCAAAGTTACTGTACCTATTATCCAATTCCTTTGGTGGATTGAATATGTCAGGAATTCATGTTTTTTTAATTTTTCTGGGAAGTGGCCACATGGATCCAGAGCTATCGTACTCTAACTGCGTGTTTCTGGGATTATTTCAGAAATGGTACTTAGTGTAAGGTAACAAGTGCAAGGGAAATTTTCTCCCAACCCATCACCCAGTTTTTTGATGTTATCCCACGGGTTCTCAAGGATTCCAGATCTGCTTTAATTGCTAGTGCTATTATACAGTGTCTAGTGTTGCTGATAGGCCTGTTCTACTTAGCATTCAAAAACAAGGGAATATTGGCTTGGATAACAACTCTGATACGTACCCCAAGAAAGACAGATGCTGTCCCAGAACCTGCCTCTGCCCAAGGGACTAGGGATGCTGCCCCAGAGCCTAACCCTGCCCCACCGCCCACTACAGAAATAAGCCACCCAGAGAAGGAGGGGGCTTTAGTAAAGAATATAGGCCAAATGTTGAAGGAGCACAGCCAGAGGATGAAGGAGCATTTTTCTCCAGCTGGTGAGAAACCCTCCCCCTGCCCTAAAGAGGGAGAGTCTGATGGTGCTGCAGTGGAACCGGTAGATGTTGTATCTGTCCAGATTCCAGCTGGATCGCAGAAGCAGCCACAGCCAGCAGCAGTTGCCCCTGTGGAAACTAGAAAACCTAAGATTAAAACGAGGCACCTAGATAATGGAGATCAGAAAGGAAGGTCCTCACAACCAGCGAGGGAGCCAGAGGGTGAGATTGTCACCGAGTCCCTCTCATATGATAGTCTCTGTAACCTGCGTAAAGACATTGCTCGGGGGGGCCGTGAGCCTTTTACAACTTGGTTACTCCGGGTCTGGGACCTTACGGGAACAGGTGTTCAACTGGATGGAACTGAGGCCAGGAATTTGGGATCCTTGGCCCAGGATTCAGGTGTGGACCAGATATTCGTGAGAGAGCAAGGTCTCCTTTCCCCCTGGGACCAGCTTTTAATGAATGTGAAAGAGAGGTTTGTCCACCAAAAGAGAATGTAGGACCACCACCGCAGAATGCGCTAGAAAACCATTGAGAAAGGGATCCTGCAGCTGAGAGGTGTAGAAGTATTAGAGGTACTTTTTGGGAGGGATGGACAGCATGACAATGACCCTGACAAGGTCAAGTGCACAGGGCAGATGTTATGGAATTTGGCAACCTTGGAGCCATCTCAATATACCACCTTCATAGCAATGATTAATGCTGATAGCCACCCAGAGACAGTGTGTTCTGTTGCCAACAAACTCAGAAATTTTGAGAGCATGATGAATGGCCCAATGCAGGCTAATGTCTCTGCCGTGGCCAGGGACCTCCAAAAGGTCGAAAATAGGATGAAGGATATGAGGGAAGAGATAAGGGAAGTGAGGGAGGAAGTGAGAAAGATCAGCGTAGCTTCAGTACGAGTCACAAGCCCCCAAGTCAAAGCTTCATGCCCCCCAGCTAGGGAGAGAGGGTACACCTCAAAAGGTAACCTGTGTTTTTTCCTGAGAGACCATGGGGAAGACATGAGAAAATGGGATTGAAAACCCACTTCTGTCCGGGCAGCACGGGTGCGTCAGCTCAAAGACGGAAATGCTAACCAAGAGAACCGCACTAAAATGAAGGTAGCCTCAACCCCCCTCAAGCAAAGTGCAGGGTATTACAGCAAGGAAAATGATCTGTCAGATCCCCTGGAAGAAACCTCCACGATGTATGCCCAAGAAAAAAATAATAACCAGGGCTAAAGGGGCCCTGCCTCTAGCCAGGGAGAAGCATGAGATGACAGAATCTATTGGATAGTGTGGGTGCGATGGCCTGGCACATCAAAGCCACAGAAACATAAAGTGTTAGTTGATACTGGTTCACAATGCACCCTGATACCATCAGAACATGTGGGGAAGGTACCAGTTTCCATTGTTGGGGTGACGGGGGGATCACAGGAATTCACTTTGCTGGAAGCTGAGATTAGCCTGACAGGATAGAGGTGGCAAAAACATCCAATTGCAACTGGCCCAGGGGCACAGTGCATTCTAGGCATAGACTTCCTCAGGAATGGCTACTAGAAAAACACAAAGGGGTTCAGGTGGGCTTTTGGAATAGCTGCTGTAGCGACAGAGAGCATTAAGCAGTTGAACACCTTGCCTGGATTGTCAGAAAACCCCTCTGCAGTAGGACTCCTAAAAGTTACAGATCAACAGGTGCCAATTGCCACCATGGCAGTGCACCGCCGGCAGTACCGGACAAATCAAGTTTCTGTGATCCCCATCCACAAGATGATCAATGATCTAGAGAGCCAAGGGGTGGTCAGCAACTGCCACTCACCCTTCTACAGTCCCATCTGGCCTGTGCAGAAATCTGATGGAGAATGGAGACTGACTGTGGACTATTGGGCATTGAATGAAGTGACTCCACCGCTGAGCGCTGCCGTGCCGGACATGCTGGAACTCCAGTACGAGCTGGAGTCCCAGGCAGCAAGGTGGTATGCCACCATTGACATTGCCAATGCATTCTTCTCCATTCCTTTGGCAGCAGAGTGCAGGCCTCAGTTTGCTTTTACCTGAAGAGGTGTGCAGCACCCCTGGAACCAACTGCCCCAGGGGTGGAAACACAGCCCCACCATCTGCCACGGACTGATCCAGGCTGCACTGGAAAAGGGTAAGGCTACAAAACATTTGCAGTACATCGATGACATCATTGTGTGGGGGAACACAGCAATGGAGGTGTTTGAGAAAGGAGAGAAGATCATCCAGATTTTGCTGGGAGCCGGTTTCGCCATTCAAATGAGCAAAGGCAAAGGACCTGCCTGAGAGATCCAGTTCCTGGGAGTGAAGTGGCAGGATGGACAGCGCCAGGTCCCCACTAAGGTCATCAATAAAATCACTGCAATGTCTCCACCAACAAGCAAGAAGGAAACACACGCTTTCCTAAGTGCCATAAGCTTTTGGAAAATGCATATACCTAAATACAGCCAGATTGTGAGCCCTCTCTACCTGGTCACTCACAAAAAAAAAAATTTCCACTAAGTCCCCAAACAACAGCAAGCCTTTGCCCAAATCAAATAGGAAATCACTCATGCAGTAGCCCTTGGCCCAGTCAGGACAGGACCAGAGGTAAAGAATGTGCTCTGCTCTGCAGCTGGGAACCATAGTCTGTCCTAGAGCCTTTGGCAGAAAGTGTCTGGTAAAACCCAAGGCCAACCCCTGATATTCTAAAGCAAAAGTGTCCAAGATTAGTACAAATTTGGGAAAAAAAGACCTCCAAGAGAACCCCCCCCCCCCCCCCCCCCCCCCCCCCCCCCCCCCACTTTTACAATTCCTTCCTTCACCGAGCTCGGAAAGAATTTTCTTCAGGGGAACATGGAAAAACCTTTTTTTTATTAACAAAAATACAAGAGACACACTTCCCAGCACAGACCCAGATGAGACAAACCCGGCCGGTCCTCGCCAAGAAGGGCAGCAGAGCCTCCCGGGCAGACCTCCAGAGGTGATCCCTGAAGTCCAGATCCTCGTCCTCCAGAGTCGGTGCAAATCCCTGGAACGGGGAGAAGGGAGAGAGGGGGAGGGGCAGCTGGGAGCAAGCCAAAACAAGTCCAGGACAAGCCAAAGCAGGGGGGCAGCCAAAGCAGCTTGGGGGGGGGGGGGGGGGGAAGGGGAGAAGCAGCCAAAGCAGCCAGGGGCCGCTAAAGCGGCCGGGGGGCAACTAAAACAGCTGGGGGGGGCAGCTAAGCGACAGCAGCAACGAGCGAGCAGCCTGAAACCGAAGCGCGCAGCAGCCAGACGAAAAACACCAGCCTAGATAAAACAGCCTGGGGGAGGGGCCGGCAGCTGCATGGGGGGGGCGGGGGACAAGGAGAGGAGCTAGTCAAAACATCAACCCATAACATTCCACCCCTTATGCCATATCGTGATCATTGACACATGATTGGGATACACACTCACTAAACACAATATGAAAACTTTTTCTGACTTGCTCAAACCTTCAACACTTACACATTTCCTTCTATTCATAAAATCTAGCATACAATAGTGGTATACCACCTTGCTGCCTTGGACTCCAACTCATACTGGAGTTCCAGCATGTCCGGTGGAGTCACTTCATTCAATGCATGATAGTCCACAGTCAGCCTCCATTCCCCATCAGATTTACGCACAGGCCAAATGGGGCTGTTAAATGGTGAGTGGGTTTTACTAACCACCCCTTGGCTCTCCAGTTCTCGGATCATCTTATGAATAGGAATCCCAGTATCTCCCATTGTTCTGTAATGCCGGCGGTGTACTATTGAAGTGGCAATTGGTACTCATTGCTCTTCTCCCTGCAGAAGTCCTACTGTAATTGGATTCTCAGATAGTCCAGGCAAGGTGTTTAATTGCCGGATACGCTCTGCCATCACAGTTGCGATTCCAAATGCCCATCTTTGTCCTTTTGGGTCCTTAAAATACCCGCTCTGAAGGTAATCTATGCCCAAAATACATGGGGCCTCTGGACCAGTCGCAATAAGATGTTTCTTCCAATCCTTTCCAGTTAAACTCACTTCCGCTTCCACCACGGTGAAGTCCTGCGATCCACCTGTCACACCAGCAATTGAAACAGATTCTGCTCCCACATGTCTTGATGGAAGTATCGTACACTGTGCACCTGTGTCCACTAAAGCTTTATATTTCCGTGGTTTCGAAGTGCCAGGCCATCAAATCCACACGGTCCAAAAAACATGGTTCTCCCTCGCCTAACCCTGGCTAGAGGCAGGGCCCCTCTAAGCCTGTTTCTCCTTCTTTTCTGAGGCATACATCTTAGAAGTTCCCTCAAGAGGGTCGGACATTATCAGTATCACGTTCGGCACTTTGACTGCGAGAAATAGGAGTGGCTTTCTATTTGGTGGAACTTCCTCTTTCAATTTTTTCTTCCTTCAAATCCTGCACTCGTTTTGCTAGAGCAGCCGTATGCTTCCCATCCCATCTTCTCATGTTCTCTCCAGAATCTGCAAGAAAAACCACAACTCAGCTCGAGGAGTGTCCCTCCTCTCCCAACTGGGGGAGCGTCTGCTTTGGGTACCAGGGTTTCTAATCTGTACAGCTGAAATTTGGAGGAGGTCTTCCTTAATCTTCTCCCTGAGTCTCCGATGATTTTTCTCTATTTTATCTTCTAAGTCTTGCAAGTGTGTTTCTACAGCTGCAATTCTAGCATGAGTCAGGGCATGTACTGCATCTGCATATGCATGAAGCTTCTTTGCCATATCGAGTACAGTCTCATACACTTCATCTCTCTTCATTATCGCTAGGGCAGACACATATTCAGGTGGCCAAAGCCGCCAGAGTTTTCTCCACATCACCGGTGTGCATGGTACCAGGTCTGGATTTCTAGCTGTTATGTCATCCGAAAAAATAATTTCTGCTACTGCCATTTCCCTGAGGCGTTGGACCCCCTGCTCTATGGTTTTCCATCAGGTCTGCTGCATATACAGGTCATCCGCACACGGATATCTTTGTGCCATGCTATCCAGGACCCATGCCCAGAGGCTTTGAGGGTTAGTGTCCTGGTTTGAAAGGACAGGTGTCTGCCAGTAAGGGCAGAAGTTTCCCTTTTTGGAATACTTTGGTTCCACTCCCCTCCCCCAAGTATTATGATTGTTCGAATCAAGGACTCTGAGGCAGAGATAAGGGGGGTGGGAATAACAGCTCTTTTACTAATATATCTAACTATACAAACAGAAAACAATAACAGTTAAAATTGCTAACAGAAGGAAATAGATAACTCGGTGTCAGTCCCTTTAGATGCAAGCACGCTGTCTCTGTGCTTAGTCCAGAGCCCGGATTTGCCAGAGGGCAGACGGGAACGAAGGCAGGAGGGAGGGGGGAGGGGAAGCAGTGGCCACGCCGGTCTCGGGCGGGAACGGGCTCACCCTCACCGAGGGCGGCGGCTCCTTGCTCACCGTGTGTGTCCGGGGGATCAGCTGTGTTCGCAGAGGCAGGAGGCTGGAACGGGGCAGATGCAGGGCAGGTGATCGCAGAGGGTCTGGCTCTGCTGTGCTCGGCCGCGTGGCTGAACGATCCCAGGCGTCCTCCTCCCGGCTCGCCGGAAACGCGAGTGCCCTCCCGGAAGCTTCAGAGGCCCCTCCGGGGGCCGTCCCCACCCACACCTTTGTCTGGACCCATCAGGGACGCTGGGTGTAACCCGGCCAGCTCCATTGGCATGATAATGGGAAAAATTCTTTCAATTGACACAGTAACAGAAAAACACTCAACCCCCAACATTATCCACCCCGAATTTTTCCATGCCATCATGCTACATCATATTGAAACCTTTAAATTATATACATACATGTAGTTACGGGAACAGTATCATATATAGTTCACCCTAGAACAAGGTCCCCTTGGGGTATGCATCGGGTCTCTCCATCCTTTTGCATCACCCACCAAGTGCAACCTGGTCCTTGAGCGAAAACCACCCCACAAACAGGATTGTCTTTGCTGGAAGCAGAGTTCACCCAGACAGTTTTCCCTAACATGCCTCTCAAGTGTACCACTCGAACCTTATCTCCATCTGCTGCTCCCAAGGGCTCTGACTGGGCAGGGCCTGCTCGGTTAGTGGAACCTCGGGTATTCACTAACCATGTGGCCTTTGGTAGATTGATCTCCCAGTTCTTGAAAGCCCCCCCACCAAGTGCCTTTAAAGTGGTTTTAAGCAGACCATTGCACCGTTCGACTTTCTCAGCCGCTGGTGCATGGTAGGGAATATGGTACACCCACTCGATGCCATGTTCTTTAGTCCAGGTGTTTATAAGGCTATTTTTGAAATGAGTCCCATTGTTTGACTCAATTTTCTCAGGGGTACCATGTCTCCAGAGGACTTGTTTTTCCAGGCCCAGGATGGTGTTCCGAGCAGTGGGGTGGGGCACAGCGTAGGTCTCCAACCATCCGGAGGTGGCTTCTACCATGGTCAGCACGTAGCGCTTGCCTTGGCGGGTCTGAGGCAGTGTGATATAGTCAATCTGCCAGGCCTCTCCGTATTAATATTTGGACCATCGCCCCCCATACCAGAGGGGCTTCACCCGCTTGGCCTGTTTGATGGCAGCGCACGTGTTACAGTCATGAATAACCTGAGAGATGCTGTCCATGGTTAGATCCACCCCTTGGTCCCGTGCCCACTTATAGATGGCGTCTCTGCCCTGATGGCCTGAGGCATCGTGGGCCCATCGAGCCAGGAGCAGTTCCCCCTTGTGTTCCCAATCTAAGTCTATCTTTGAGACCTCTATCTGTGCAGCCTGATCTACCTGCTTGTTGTGCCTGTGTTCTTCATCAGCCCGACTCTTGGGAACATGGGCATCCACATGACGGACTTTCACGGGGAGCTTCTCTACCCGAGTGGCAATGTCTTTCCACTCATCAGCAGCCCAGATTGGTTTTCCTCTACGTTGCCAGTCAGCCTTTTTCCACCTTTCCAGCCAACACCACAGAGCATTGGCTACCATCCACGAATCAGTGTAAAGGTAGAGCTTTGGCCATTTCTCTCTCTCAGCAATGTCCAAGGCCAGCTGAACAGCTTTGAGTTCAGCAAGTTGACTCAATCCACCTTCTCCTTCGGTAGCTTGTGCAACCTGTCGTGTGGGGCTCCATACGGCAGCTTTCCACTTCCGGTTCATCCCCACAATGCGGCAGGAACCGTCGGTGAAAAGGGCGTAGCGTGTTTCATCTGCTGGCAGCTGGTTGTACGGTGGAGCTTCTTCAGCCCGGGTCACTTGCTTCTGCTCCTCTTCATCAGCGAGACCAAAATCTTCACCTTCTGGCCAGTTCGTAATTATCTCCAAAATCCCAGGGCGATTTGGGTTACCAATACGGGCGCGCTGCGTGATGAGGGCAATCCACTTGCTCCATGTGGCGTCGGTGGCGTGGTGAGTAGAGGGAACCTTTCCTTTGAACATCCACCCCAGCACTGGCAGTCGGGGTGCCAGGAGAAGTTGTGCTTCTGTGCCAATCACCTCTGAGGCAGCTTGAACTCCCTCATAGGCAGCCAAGATTTCCTTCTCTGTGGGAGTGTAGTTGGCTTCAGATCCTTTGTAGCTTCTGCTCCAGAATCCCAGGGGTCGGCCTCGGGTCTCACCAGGCACCTACTGCCAAAGGCTCCAGGACAGACCATGGTTCCCAGCTGCAGAGTAGAGCACATTCTTTAACTCTGGTCCTGTCCTGACTGGGCCAAGGGCCACTGCATGAGCGATTTCCTGTTTGATCTGGGCAAAGGCTTGCTGTTGTTCAGGGCCCCAATGGAAATCGCTCTTCTTGCGAGTGACCAGGTAGAGAGGGCTCACAATCTGGCTGTACTCAGGGACGTGCATTCTCCAAAAGCCGATAGCACCTAGAAAAGCTTGTGTCTCCTTCTTGCTTGTTGGTGGGGACATTGCAGTGATCTTATTGATGACCTCAGTGGGGATCTGGCGCCGTCCATCCTGCCACTTCACTCCCAGGAACTGGATCTCTCGGGCAGGTCCTTTGACTTTGCTCATTTGAATGGCGAAACCGGCTCCCATCAAAATCTGGATGATCTTCTCTCCTTTCTCAAACACCTCCATTGCTGTGTTCCCCCACACAATGATGTCATCGATGTACTGCAAATGTTCTGGAGCCTCACCCTTTTCCAGTGCAGCCTCGATCAGTCCGTGGCAGATGGTGGGGCTGTGCTTCCACCCCTGGGGCAGTCGGTTCCAGGTGTACTGCACGCCCCTCCAGGTGAAAGCAAACTGAGGCCTGCACTCTACTGCCAAAGGAATGGAGAAGAATGCATTGGCAATGTCAATGGTGGCATACCACCTTGCTGCCTGGTACTCCAGCTCGTACTGGAGTTCCAGCATGTCCGGCACGGCAGCGCTCAGAGGTGGAGTCACTTCATTCAATGCCCGATAGTCCACAGTCAGTCTCCATTCTCCATCAGATTTCTGCACAGGCCAGATAGGACTGTTGAAGGGTGAGTGGCTCTTGCTGACCACCCCTTGGCTCGCGAGATCACGGATCATTTTGTGGATGGGGATCACAGCATCTCGATTTGTCCGGTACTGCTGGCGGTCCACGGTCATGGTGGCAATTGGCACCTGTTGTTCAGTCACTTTCAGGAGTCCTACTGCAGAGGGGTTTTCTGACAGTCCAGGCAAGGTGTTCAACTGCTTAATGCTCTCTGTCGCTACAGCAACTATTCCAAAAGCCCACCTGAACCCCTTTGGGTCTTTGTAGTAGCCGTTCCTGAGGAAGTCTATGCCTAGAATGCACGGTGCCCCTGGGCCAGTTACAATTGGATGTTTCTGCCACCCCTTCCCTGTCAGGCTAATCTCAGCTTCCAGCAAAGTGAATTCCTGTGATCCCCCCGTCACCCCAACAATGGAAACAGGTACCTTCCCCACATGTTCTGATGGTATCAGGGTGCATTGTGAACCAGTATCAACTAACACTTTATGTTTCTGTGGCTTTGATGTGCCAGGCCATCGCACCCACACTATCCAATAGATCCTGTCATCCCATGCCTCTCCCTGGCTAGAGGCAGGGCCCCTCTAGCCCTGGTTATTATTTCTTTCCTGGGCATACATAGTGGAGGTTCCTTCCAGGGGATCTGACAGAAGATCCTCCTTGCTGTAATACCCTGCACCTTGCTTGTGGGAGGTTGAGGCTACCTTCATTTTAGTGCGGCTCCCTCGGTTAGCATTTCCCTCCCTGAGCTGACGCACCCGTGCTGCCAGGACAGAAGTGGGTTTCCCATCCCATTTTCCCATGTCTTCCCCATGGTCTCGCAGGAAAAACCACAGGTCAGCTCGTGAGGTGTAGCCTCTCTTCCTAGCTGGGGACGTGAAGCTCTGACGTGGGGGCCTGTGACTCGTACTGGTGCTACGCTGATCTTCCTCACCTCCTCAATTCTCTCTATCATCTCCTTTTTCATATCCCTCATCCTATCTTTGACTTGTTGGAGGTCCCTGGTCACAGCAGAGACATTAGCCTGCATTGGGCCATTCATTATGCTCTCGAAATTTCTGAGTTTGTTGGCAACAGAACACACTGTCTCTGGACTGTTATTGGCATTAATCATTGCTATGTAGGTGGTATATTGAGATGGACCCAAGGTTGCCAGATTCCATAACATCTGCCCTGTGCACTTGACCTTGTCAGGGTCATTGTCATGCTGTCCATCCCTCCCAAAGAGTACCTCTAATACTGCTGTCTCTCTCAGCTGCTGGATCCCTTCCTCAAGGGTCTGCCAGCGCATCCTACGGTGGTGCTCCTGCATTCTCTCTCTGTGTAAAATCTTCTCTCTCACACTCATTAAAAGCCGGTCCCAGAGGGAAAGGAGGCCTTGCTCCCTTACGAATATCTGGTCCACACCTGAATCCTGGGCCAAGGATCCCAAATTCCTGGCCTCAGTTCCATCCAGTTGAACACCTGTTCCCGTAAGGTCTCAGACCCGGAGTAACCAAGTTGTAAAAGGCTCACGGCCCCCCCGAGCAATGTCTTTACGCAGGTTACAGAGACTATCGTATGAGAGGGACTCGGTGACAATCTCAAACTCTGGTTCCCTTGCTGGTTGTGAGGACCCTCCCTGCTGATCCCCATTATCTAAGTGCCTCGTTTTAATCTTAGATTTCCTAGTTTCCACAGGAGCAACTGCTGTTGGCTGTGGCTGCTCCTGTGATCCAGCTGGAACCTGGACAGATACGACATCCATGGGTTCCACTGCAGCACCATCTGACTCTCCCTCTTTAGGGCAGAGGGAGGGTTTCTCACCAGCTGGAGAAAAATGCTCCTTCATCATCTGGCTATGCTCTTTCAGCATTTGGCCTATATCCTTCACTAGAGCCCCCACCCACTCTGGATGGCTCATTTCTGCAGTGGGCTGTGGGGGCATCATCCCTAGTCCGTGGGGCAGGTATCAGAGTTGTTGTCCAAGCCAATATTCCCTTATTTCTGAATGCTAAGTAAAACAGGCCAATCAGCAACACCAGCCACTGTATAATAACAGTGGCAATTAAAACAGATCTGAAATCCTTGAGAACCAGTGGGGTAGCCTCAAAAAACTGGGTGATGGGTTGGGAAAAAATTTCCCTTGCACTCGTTATCTCACAGTAAGTACCATTACTGAAATAGCCCCAGAAACACGCAGTTAGAGTACGATAGCTCCGGATCCATGCAACCGCTTCCCAGAAAAAATTAAAAACCCATGAATTCCTGACATAATCAATCCACCAAACCAATCGGACAATAGCCACAGCAACCTTGGTGAGGGGGCCTAAATTCAAAAAAGGGCTTACAAATGGGAGGGAGATGGCTGTGACCACATGGAACACAAACCAGATTAAATCAGACAACATATTGCCAGTTAAGAGAGCTGTTATTCCTGTGTTAACTCTCAACTCAGTGTCCTCTGCCCCACGTTGGGCGGCCAAAATCTGTCCTGATTTGAAAGGACAGGTGTCTGCCAGTAAGGGCAGAAATTTCCCTTTTTGGAATAGAGACTTTGGTTCCACTCCCCTCCCCAAAGTATTACGATTTTTTGAATCAAGGACTCTGAGGCAGAGATAAGGGGGGTGGGAATAACAGCTCTTTTACTAATATATCTAACTATACAAACAGAAAACAATAACAGTTAAAATTGCTAACAGAAGGAAATAGATAACTCGGTGTCAGTCCCTTTAGATGCAAGCACGCTGTCTCTGTGCTTAGTCCAGAGCCCGGATTTGCCAGAGGGCAGACGGGAACGAAGGCAGGAGGGAGGGGGGAGGGGAAGCAGCGGCCACGCCGGTCTCGGGCGGGAACGGGCTCACCCTCACCGAGGGCGGCGGCTCCTCGCTCACCGTGTGTGTCCGGGGGATCAGCTGTGTCCGCAGAGGCAGGAGGCTGGAACGGGGCAGATGCAGGGCAGGTGATCGCAGAGGGTCTGGCTCTGCTGTGCTCGGCCGCGTGGCTGAACGATCCCAGGCGTCCTCCTCCCGGCTCGCCGGAAACGCGAGTGCCCTCCCGGAAGCCTCAGAGGCCCCTCCGGGGGCCGTCCCCATCCACACCTTTGTCTGGACCCATCAGGGACCCTGGGTGTAACCCGGCCAGCTCCATTGGCATGATAATGGGAAAAATTCTTTCAATTGACACAGTAACAGAAAAACACTCAACCCCGAACAGTTAGCCCCCCTCATCACGCCCTGGTCGATAACAGGATCATGGGACAGAGACCCCAAATGTCTCGCTTCTGTGCCATTCAAAACTGTGGCCTCGCTGCATCTCAGAGACGAACTAGCCAGCTGATTATAGATTCATCACGTCTCCAGGTGTAATATTTTCTTAAACCAGAAAGATCCTTCAGGGAAAGGGACTCATTATTGGTCTCTGCTCTCCCACTAGTTGTTTTGACTCCTAATTTTACATCAGGAGGTGTTGAGGGTCCCTCTCCAGCATCATCATCATCATCATCATCATCCACCGGCAGATCGGTCTTCTTGGTGCGCTCTCCACTTCTTGTACTGGTAGCCACAGCCATTGGTTGGGGCTTATTATCCAGTTTAGCTGCTGGGTTTCGGCCTAGGTGGTTGGCAGCAACCTGAGTAACTGGGATAGTAAATAATTTATCTGCCTGTTCCCTTTCCTCTGTCTTCTGCTCTATAGTACCTATCAGGGTGCGATATGCATTTGCCAGGGCCCAGCTCACTGTAATAATCCTTTTCTCTTTAGAACCAGCCTGGCAGTTCCCCTTTAAGTATCTTGCAACCTCGACTGGATCTTGAATCTTTTCAGGTGAGAATTCCCAGATTATGGGGTCAGAAAATTCCTTTAAAATCTGGCCCATTTTTTCCCATTTGCCATTCCACTCAAGATTCCTCCTGCTTAGCTTGACTCCTAAATCAGGAGTCTTCCCAGCCCCTTTAGAAATCTCGGCCTTTATTCTATATAAACTGCAGATGGTGTAACAAAGACTTGCTAAATTAATTGCCAGAAAGACGATTTCCTTAATATTCAGGGAGATCTGAATGTTTTCTAATAAAGATGTAACTGATTCAGAGGAGAGGAAAGGAAATAAAGGCAGGAAATCCTCTTTGCCTGCTTCTCCTCTAATAAATAACACAAACCATGATTTATACATTCCTGAAGCAGATTCCAACATTCTTATAAATCTCTGGTATGCCATTACCACCAAGTCTAGCCCGATGAGTATTTTTGTTAATGCCCCTTTCATACAAAAACTGCGTATTAAAGACAACACAGGAGCTATCTCCGGATTAGTAAACAAACCCAATGACCACAAAGGTATTAAGACTTCAAAGAAACCTAACGAGCACATATACAGACAGGCTTCCACAACAAAAGACATTATGGATTTAATAGACATACCCATACCAACAGTTAAAAACAAAATATTATTAGATTAAAGTTTTTTCCACTTTTTCTGGTGCTGATAATTTGAAGGTCGTGAGTTCAATCCTCACACTGGGCACCAAAATAATATGTCCAAGTTTTGGACAAATTTGGGAAAAATAGACCTCCAAAGGGGGCACCCTCCTTTTACAATTCCTCCCTTCACCAAGCTCGGAAAGAATTTTCTTCAGGGGAACATGGAAAAAACTTTTTCTATTAAAAAAATACAAAAGAAACACTTCCCAGCACAGACCCAGATGAGATGAACCCGGCCGGTCCTCACCGGGAAGGGCAGCAGAGCCTCCCGGGCAGACCTCCAGAGGTGATCCCTGAAGTCCAGATCCTCGTCCTCCAGAGTCGGTGCAAATCCCTGGAACGGGGAGAAGGGAGAGAGGGGGAGGGGCAGCTGGGAGCAAGCCAAAACAAGTCCAGGACAGGCCAAAGTAGGGGGGCAGCCAAAGCAGCTGGGGGGGGGGGGGGGGGGGGAAGGGGAGAAGCAGCCAAAACAGCCTGGGGCAGCTAAAGCGGCCGGGGGCAGCCAAAACAGCCTGGGGCAGCTAAAGCGGCTGGGGGCAGCTAAAACAGCCGAGGGTGGGGCAGCTAAGCGACAGCAGCAACGAGCGAGCAGCCTGAAACCGAAGTGTGCAGCAGCCAGACGAAAAACACCAGCCTAGATAAAACAGCCTGGGGGAGGGGCCGGCAGCTGCATGGGGGGGGGGGGGACAAGGAGAGGAGCTAGTCAAAACATCAACCCATATCTAAAAGTTACAAAGGGTCTGAAGCCAATTACACTCCCACAGAGAAGGAAATCTTGGCTGCCTATGAAGGAGTTCAAGCTGCCTAAAAAGTAAGTGGCACTGAAGCACAGCTTCTCCTGGCACCCCAACTGTCAGTGCTGAAGTGAACGTTCAAAGAAAAGGTTCCCTCTACCCACCACGCCACCGACGCCACATGGAGCAAGTGGATTGCCCTCATCACGCAGCGTGCCTGTATTGGTAACCCAAATCGCCCTGAAATTTTGGAAATAATCACAAACTGGCCAGAAGGTGAAGATTTTAGTCTCGCTGATGAAAAGAAGAAAAAGCAAGTAACCCGGGCTGAACAAGCTCCACAGTACAACCAGCTGCCAGCAGATTAAACGCTACGCCCTTTTCACCAACAGTTCCTGCTACATTGTAGGGATGAACCAAAAGTGAAAAGGTGCTGTATGGAGCCCCACACGACAGGTTGCACAAGCTACCGAAGGAGAAGGTGGATTGAGTCAACTTGCTGAACTCAAAGCTGTTCAGCTGGCCTTGGACATGGCTGAGAGAGAGAAATGGCCAATGCTCTACCTTTACACTGATTCGTGGATGGTAGCCAATGCTCTCTGGGGTTGGCTAGAAAGGTGGAAAAAGGCTGACTGGCAACGTAGAGGAAAACCAATCTGGGCTGCTGATGAGTGGAAAAACATTGCCACTCGAGTAGAGAAGCTACTCGTGAAAGTCCGTCATGTAGATGTCCATGTTCCCAAAAGTCGGGCTAATGAAGAACACAGGCACAACAAGCAATTAAATCAAGCTGCTCAAATAGAGGTGTCAAAGGTAGACTTAAATTGGAAACACAAGGAAAAAGTGTTCCCAGCACAACGGGCCCACAATGCCTCAGGCCATCAGGGCAGAGACGCCACCTATAAGTGGGCATGAGACCGAGGGGTGGATCTAACCATGGACAGCATCTCTCAGATTATTCATGACTGTAACACTTGTGCTCCCATCAAGCAAGCCAAGCGGGTGAAGCCCCTCTGGTATGGGGGGCGGTGGTCCAAATATAAGTACGGAAAGGCCTGGAAGATTAACTACATCACACTGCCTCAGACCTCCCAAGGCAAGCACTACGTGCTGACCATGGTGAAAGCCACCACCGGATAGTTGGAGACCTACCCAGTGCCCCACGCCACAGCTCCGAGCACCATCCTGGGCCTGAAAAGCAAGTCCTCTGGAGGCATGGTACCCCTGAGAAAATTGAGTCAAACAATGGGACTCATTTCAAAAATAGCCTTATAAACACCTGGGCTAAAGAACACGGCATCGAGTGGGTGTACCATATTCCCTACCATGAACCAGCGGCTGGGAAAGTCGAACGGTGCAATGGCCCGCTTAAAACCACCTTAAAGGCACTGAGTGGAAGGACTTTCAAGAACTGGGAGATCAATCTACCAAAGGCCACATGGTTAGTGAATACCCGAGGTTCTACTAACTGAGCAGGCCCTGCCCAATTAGAGCCCTTGGGAGCACCAGATGAAGATAAGGTCTCAGTGGTACACCCAAGAAGCATGTTAGGAAAAACTGTCTGGGTGAACTCTGCTTCCAGCAAAGACAATCCTGTTCGTGGGGTGGTTTTTGCTCAAGGATCAGGTTTCACTTGGTGGGTGATGCAAAAGGATGGAAAGACCCAATGCATACCCCAAGGGGACCTTGTCCTAGGGTGTACTGTCTATAATACCGTGCCTGTAACTGCATGTATGTATATAATTTAAAGGTTTTAATATGATGTAGCATGTTGTCATGGAAAAAATTCGGGGTGGATAATGTTGGGGGTTGAGTGTTTTTCTATTACTGTGTCAATTGAAAGATCTTTTCCCATTATCATGCCAATGGAGCTGGCCGGGTTACACCCAGGATCTCTGATGACTCCAGACAAAAAGGTGTCAATTGCCGCGGCTCCTGGAGGGGCCCTCTGAAGCTTCCGGGAGGGCACTCGTGTTTCCGGCGAGCTCGGAGCAGGACGCCCAGTCTGCAGTCCCCACTGTGGGACACAGCAGAGCCAGACAGTTTGTGATCACCGGCCCTGCATCTGCCCCGTTCCAGCCTCCTGCCTCTGCGGACACATCTGCTCACCCGGACACAAACAGTGAGCAAGGAGCCGCCCGCTCCAGCCTGTTCCCACCTGAGACCGGAGTGGCCACTGCTGCCCCCCCTCCCGCCTCCGCTCCGGCCTGTCCTCTGCAGCTCTGGGCACTGTTCCAGCTGCAGGACTGGGACCAAGCACAGAGACAGGGTGAGTGCATCTAAAGAGGGGACTGAAACTGAGTTATCTATTCTGTTCTGTTAGCAATTTTAACAACTGCTGTTGTTTTCTGCTTATACAGTTAGATATATTAGTAAAAAAGCTATTATTCCTACCCCCTTATCTCTTCCTCAGAGTCCTTAATTCAAACAATTATAATACTTGGGGGGAGTGGAATTAAAGTCTCTATTTCAAAGGCAAACTTCTGCCTTTACTGGCAGACTCCTGTCCTTTCAAACCAAAACACACAGAAATTACAGTATGTGAGAAAGTAATAACAGGAAGCCATAGCTGAAAGCTGAAGTCAGATAAATTCGAATTGAAAACAGCAATGATAATGTGATTATGTGGAGAACTGGGGACAATCATAAGATATGTGACAAGAAAAATCTGTTGTGGAGAATCTGTCTGTAACAAGGTCATTATGAGTAGCATGTTCTTTGTAAAAAAGTTATAAGAAACATTTTAGCTTTCATATCCTGTTTGTATAGAAGCTATGGAAAAAACCCACCTTTCTTAATTAAGGGAAGGGAAAATGTTCTGGGAGGTTATCACAAATGCAGGACAAAAGCATTTCTTGTGGCAAGGACTCAAAGATACATCTCTAAATACTAAAATGCAAATGTTCTGGCAAATGCCAGAGTTCTAATACTCAGCACTCCAAGAATCAGTTATTTTAATGCAACCTCATTGTGGCACTTTAGTTTTGAAATAAATCTGATTGTAATAATCTTTTTCAAAATAGTCTTAAGCTGTTTGAGAAGGACCAATGGCTATGCTTTTGCCTTCAAAAATGGCAGCTCTCATGAAAGGAGGAATATTCTGTAAATGCTTTGAAAGACTCTGCAGGTGGGAGAACAGGGCAGAAATTTGGATTTAAAATTTCCTGACCTGTTGTACATGACTGTGATATAAGATTAACTTTTACTGGCATTTGGGAGAGGAGAGAAATCTGATTTCAGGAAAGAATGAACTTCATGCAATATTTTTGGCCTTGTTTGTTCACTTTATGTATTTTGCCCAAGGGTTATTTATACTCCGTGTGCTTGAGCTTTACAAAAATGAGGGTGCTGTGGGGCTTGGTATTATGAACAATTGTGGATGATAGCTTTCACCACCCAATAAACAACTCCTTCTGGATAGCATTTAAAGTGTGTCCCAGTCTGGGGTTTCTCCTTTTCCCCGAGATCACCCCAGAGGGACACGAAGGGTGGTTCAAACCCTGGTGTTCTCCCGAAGCCGCCGAAGAGAGACTGCCGGAGATGGTTTTCTCTTTTCCCAAGGACTGTTTATTATTTCTTATCTCTGAGACCTTTTGCCTGGCCAGCAAAGGTCTGCTCAGTCTGGCATCCATGGTGGAATCTGCCTGGTGAAGGCAGGGCTTATCTTATATAGTTAGTACTACGTATTACATGTTTACAAAATTTTACCAATACAATACAATTTTATTAAATGGTCCAGCCCTGACCCCATCCAATCCAAGAGTGCCAATGTGTCACCCAACATGGATGACATGGAGAAGAAGGAGGAAAAGGTGTCCACCCCCCAAATTCTCCATGTTGGCCACGTGTCCCTTATCATAAACATTCAAGAAAACCTATTTATCTACGTTCTAACATTCTAATTTACACTCTACTCATCATTATTTTCTGTGTCTCTTCTCTCAATGTGGGCCGATTCTCCCAAGGAGCCAAATGCAGCCCCTGCAGCTCCTGGGCAGCACTCAGGGGTCTCTGAGGGGTCTGCCGGGGGGGGGTTTGCACCCCCAAAGGAGCCAGGGAAAAACCCTGGACTCCCACATCTCCCCCCTCTTTTTGCAACAAAAAGACCTCCTTCACAGTTTTGTCCAGAGCCCTTTTCACAGCTTTGTTCAAGGCGCGCCGAGTGCATGGGATGATGCATGGCAAAGCAATGAGAATAGTAACAAGCTCCACTAATATATAAAAACCTACTTTCAAAATTTCTTTTTACAAAGGTGAAAGATCAAAAAAGTCAAACAGACCATCCAAGCACAATAACTGTGCTAGAACTCGGAAGGATGGTTTGTTTGAGACTACAATATAATTGCTATATACATTCTAATTCGGAGTAACATCCATTGTTTGGTTCTTTTTCACCCCTAAAACATCACATACAATTCCAAAATCCATTGTTGAACCAAAAATTTCTAATTCTTTTGGTTTGAAAACAGCCACAGGGAAAAATTGAACCCACACATGCCATCCATTCACAGGAGTTGTCACAACTCACATCACCCATGAAGGGATGCCCTCCGGAATGGGCCATTCTTTCACTGTCAATCCCACCAGACACGTTGAAAATGGCTTTTTTTCCTGGAATGCCTCAAACAAATTGTTTCCAACCCCACTGTCCATGCTAAATTTTCCCAAACACTCTCCCTTGGCTGCATCACTGGTAAATCCTCTTTTTCACCTAATACAGTTGACAAAAAATAAGATAGAACAGCATATAAACAATCATTTTTCACTGTCAGTCCTTAAGTCTTTTAAATCTTGTTTGAAGAGAACTTCACATCCTTTTTCCTTGATGTCTGCCAACACTCCCCTTGGAATCTTGGTGGCTTGTTGTACTGGATCATTGTGAGAAGGGTCTCCTGCTAATTCTGCCATGGTGAGGTTAGCATGAGCACCACCTTGGTATTTCTTTCGCAGCTCCTACAAAGCTCTTCTCCATCTGCCCTCCCACATAAGTCCTTGTGTGTCAGTAAGTATCAAAGACACAAGAGATTTCATGTCACATGAAGTCAAGTCATATTCATTGAGAATACCTTTTAAAAACTGTTTAAAATATGAAGATCCCAGTCCATAATCTCTAATTGCCTTAATAAAATGTTTAACTAAATCATGATTTAATTTTTGCCATCTTTGGTTTTGTCCTTGTGGGTCATAATTCACTGGCATGGCTATTTCACCAGTCCCAATTGCAGGACATTCTCTGCTTCTTGTCAAGTCCATTCGAATATTTGTCCAATCAACTAAAGTATCTTGAGCTGCTGTTGCAGGTCTGTGTGTCTCTATAGGAATTTGTCTGTTCAAAGGTGTTACTTGTTGAGATTGAGGCCAAGCTGCTGCCTCATTCATTTTTTGATTCATTGGTATTGTAGAAATCTGTGGTCCTTGCCGCATTGTTCATTGAAAAGTCCCTGCCCGTCATTGTCATCAACCTTGTTCCTCCCTTTATTATCACTTGTGCTGTCATTTCTAAGTCTGTAAGAATTGTCCTTGACGATCTGTAAGATAGGAAAATCCATTCTATAATTAAAAGAGGGTCTTTTTTGTGTTCGTCCCACTGAAAAATCAAACCATATAGCTGGGTTTCTTCTCCCAACACTGCTAAATGGAATGGTAAAGAGTCCACATATCGGTGTGCTTGTCTGTTCTGTATCATTTCTGCAACTTTTTGCGAGCTTGCTTGTTCTTTTGGTGTAAGAGTCCTGAGGGATTTGATGTTGTCGTCTCCTTTCAGAAGATCGAACAAAGTTGAAAGATCTTCATTCGTGATTCCCAAAATCGGTCTCATCCAGGTGATCTCTCCAAGGAGTTGCTGGAGATCTAGGAGATTGTTGACTTTTGAGTTGATTTCTAATTTTTGAGGTTTGATTGTCTGTTCGGTGATTTTCCATCCAAGGTATTTCCAGGGTGTGATTTCTTGAATCCTTGAAGTGCTGACTTCGAGTCCTGCCTTTTGTATTTCTTCAATCACACAAGCACGGACTTCTTGTAGTTCTTGGTCTGGTGACGCAGCAATCAGCAAATCATCTATATGGTGTATAATTCTTGCTTTGGGATATTTGTGTCTTGCTGGAGCCAAAGTTTGCGCCACATGCCATTGACAAATTGTTGGCGAGTTCTTGAGGCCTTGGGGTAAAACAACCCAATGATACCTCTTCATCGGTTCTTCTCTGTTCAAACTTGAAGCAGAAAAAGCTATCCGGTGAGCATCGTCTTCATGAAGTGGAATATTGAAAAAGCAATCTTTGAGGTCAATAATAACAAGAGGCCAGTCTCTGGGAATCATCGTGAGTGATGGAAGTCCTTGCTGAAGAGGTCCCATCTCCTCCACTATTTCATTCAATTTTCTGAGGTCGTGAAGCAATCTCCATGATCCAGAAGACTTCTTTCGGATGACAAACACTGGAAAATTCCAAGGGCTGTTTGTCGGTTTTATTGTTCTTTCACCAAGGTTTTCAATGCACTCAACTTCTTCTTCTCCAAGGCCTACTGATCCACCCAATGAGGCGTATCAGTTTTCCATGTCAGTTTTGGAGTGGCGAGTGCCGCAGTGAGTCCTACTAAAAATCCATTGTCAGGTACATGTTCCACTGAGAAAGGAGATCTCTTCCCCATACAGTGAATGGCTTTTACATGATAAATGAACGAGTAATAGCTGTCTTCTGTCCGGGTCCTGTGAATGTAATTGAATTTTCGCTTTGGAGGCATACAGAACTTCCTCCAATGCCTGTGATTTGATCCAAAGGTACAATCAAGTTCCATTCTCGAGGTCAGAAAATATATGAAATCAGTGTCACGTCCGGTGTTCACCATCCCTGTGATGGTTATTTTCCTGTTATGGTATATCACGTCCCAAGTAATAGTTGGCTGTTCACGGGTTATGTACACCAACCATAACGCGTGTACTTCGACATGGTCATTGTAGTGTGGATGCTCTTCGCCCATCGCTGGCATTACTTGATGCTCCAATGAATGCGATGGCAGAGCTATCGCTTTTGCCAGGTGAGTATTTTGTGGAATTGTCAATGGGGGTCGAAGAGCCCTTGATAAAATTGTCAGCTCTTTGAAGCAGTCTGCTGAAACAACAGTAGGATATATTGTCAGTCCAAAAATGCTGCACCGATCTCTGCCTATTATCAAAAAATCTTGTTTCTTTCGGCATGGTGCTTTGAATCCTGTACGTATAGATGCAGATTCTTCATTCAAAAAAACAAGTCACTTTTGAAGCTGACAGGATGTACTGCGTTCCTGGTGGCAGCAAATCCCTGTCACAGGGGATGTCCCCTAACGGCCTGCTGAGGGAGTCAGATTGACGTTCCCCAACTGTATTGTCTGTGCCGGTGTTGTTGCTGTTCCTTGTTGCACTGCCATAATTTCTGTTGTAGCACAAGATGGTCCTGCACTCTTCTTCGTTTTTTTTGGCAGTGGCAATGGTTTTCTGTCCACGTCCATCAGAGAATAACATTCACTTGCCAGATGTCTTCCTCTGCGACATCTAGGGCAAAGTTCTGGTAGCTTGGAAGTCTTTGTGGATTGAGGACAATTTTTCCCAAAATGTCCAAAAACCCCACAGTCGTAGCATTGTCCTTTAGGTGGATTCTTTTTCTTCTTTAAATTTGCAAAAACCTTTTCATGTTGTTCTTGAAAAACTTCTGTCATTTGCTCCTTGACAACTGAAGCTATATGTTGTGGTGTTTCAATCTTGCTGCAGGCTTCAACCATCTCCGCCTCTCTCTGTGGAGACACAAACAGAACCCTTCCCCCAAATGCTTACTTTGAAAGCTTTTCAACTTTCTCTGTCTCTAAATTTTTGATCAAAACTGGAAAATTTTCCCTCAACTATTATTTCAACTATTATCTAACAAAAAAAACAAACCCAAAGTTTACAATCTTCTGCAAGTAAACACAATACAATAATTAACAATACTTTAAACAACAGGCATACATTTACAAGATTAGATAATTATCAATTAAAAAAAACAAACAAACTGTGTCATCACCTCAGGGTCTGCAGACAGCTGACAAACCTTGATTCAATGAGGAATTAGATGGTCATCTCCGGAAAATGAACACCAAATTCACTTCAAAGTCAGCTTCAGCTGTTATATTGATAAGTCAAATTGCCAATCCAAATGACTGGAATATTATTTTGATGCAGAAAACACCTGGGTTTACACAATTTTTCTTTCAGTTGGAATCAAGGCTTGGCCAGAGCCTAAACTCTAATTGGAAGAGAACTCCCTGACATCTTCTTATCAAAGAAAAAACCACAACTCTTAACAACAAAGCTACAATTAAACATTTCAAAAAGAAATCAAACTCCTCTAGCAACTCATTTTCTCTAAAATTTATCTTTAGGGTAAAATACTTTGAACATGGCAAGACACTGCAGTGCTTCTGTGATAGCAACTCAGGAAAACCATAACACAAAAAATTTGTTCTGAGAATGAAGCTCAAATAATTTTCTGAAATTCTGCAAAATATTCAAAACCCTAAGACAGCACAGTGCCAGGTCACAAAAGACCTGCCAAAATAAAAGAGAGAATTAAAAAAAAGGAAAATAAAGAAACATTAAGTTCACAATTTAGCTGATTATCTTCATACATTTGATTCAAGGACACATCTGGAGGCTTTCCAAAACTTACTTAAAATATTAAAAGATTTTAAATTAAACAATGAAACAGAAAACAAAATTGTTCTGTGATATAGAATTCATACAATCTTATTACAGTGTTTTTAAAATTAAATACAGAAACTAAATTTAAATTTTAAAATCCAACTCAAAATCTATTGATTTATATTGACAATATTGCAAATACTTATAAACTGGCTTCTCTAAACAATTAACTATAGGAAAATTAAAACTCAATGTTGACATTTAAATAAATGTCCACTCATATCTGAGCAATAACAAATCACTAAATATAGATGATATATATTCAAATTAAATACAAAATACCTTATTATACCTTCAATTATTAAAATATCTAATACTATTAAAATACCTTCACCATTCTTAAAGTTTCAACATCTTTTTAACAAAAATGCAAAAACAAACACCTTTAGTTTAACATACAAGAACTGAAAATAAAACTGACTCTCTTATCCTATTCCCTTGTTCTGTTTGTTCTCCACAGTATAGATAAAAAGCAGCTCTTGGCATCTCTCCACCCGCCATTCCCCTCCCGTCTGCAGCACTGGGTCTGTGCAGGCACAGGGGGAGCAGTGGGGGTGCTGCTGGAGCCTCTGGAGCAGGGTGGCTGTGCCTCCCCCCCCCTCTCGGTGAGCCTGGGCTGGTGACCTCATGCTGCTATGGACAGGTTTTCTCTGTCCGGCTCTGTCCGGGCAGCTGCCTGCAATTGCTTAAAAGTTGTTAATTTTTTCACCTTTGACTTAAAAAGCATAAATTTCTCTCCCTATTAGAATCTGCCAGTTCTAATGTGGACAACTCAGGTTTCCCTGAAACGGGGCATTCATCTCCTCCCCCAGCATTTCTGACAGCTGGAGACAGGTCTCTCTGTGTCTTTTCGCAATTCTCGCTTTCCTGCGTCCCGGCCATTGCCGCAGGTTGCCCCTCCCTGGACACCCTTGCAGCTAAATGCACCGAACCCGCGCTTTTTCCCTGTTTTTGTCCCGGTCAGTGTGAAGGCTGCCGCTCCCTCCCCCTTTGGGCTGAGAGCCGCCCACATGGTCCTGTCCTTCTGCGTCCCGGTCCCCGCAGGTTGCCCCTCCCTGGGCATCCCTGCGGCACCGAGCCCGCATTTTTTCGTGGTCCCGTCCCCCTCCCCTCTGTCCCCCACAGCCTGGGGAGTCGCCTGCAGCGCCCTCCCGCCTTCTGGGGTCAGGGTTTCTGAAGGGGTGAAATAGCAAAAATGTATGTCCTGTAACTCACTTGGAAATATTTCTAACTTAATTTTTTCCCCGGCCTTGCTGCTGGCAAGGCCTTTGCTGAACCACCTGCTGTTGGCAAGGCAATCATAAACTTCCCTCCCCCAGCTCGTAGCTAGGTGAGAATCCTTCCCCAGTCTCTGAGGAACTTTAATTGCTTTCTCCGCCTGCTGATAGCAAGGCAGCCATAAACCTCCCACCCCCTGCTCATGGCTAGGTGGGAATCTTATGATGTGTCTGATTCTGAACCATCTTACCCAAAAGCAATTTGTCCAAAATCGATTCGGAGGTTCCTGAAACTGACCAGCAGTGCACAGGAGTGAGGCTTCCCGGGACACCTCCTCTCCGACTGGCGTCTGGAACTCGGCTTTTCTTGACAGAGGGCCATAAATCTCTTCCACAGTCCTTTTCAACATCTTGCCTGTTCTGAAGCTCTGTCTTTTGGGGGTCTGTACCTGCCTTTGCAGGCTACAAGGATCCACTAGGGTCCGTGCCAAATGTCTCTGCCTGGGGGGGTCTCCTCCATCTCTGTGCGTCTTCTTGAGCTTGCCCTTCTGGGGGTCCGCACCCACCTTTGTGGGCTGTGGTGCATCCAGAGACGTCAGATGTCACTGCCCAGCCAGGGGGATGCCAGATGTCAATGCTCAGCCAGGGATGCCAGGTGTCCCAGTCTGGGGTTTCTCCTTTTCCCCGAGATCACCCCAGAGGGACACGAAGGGTGGTTCAAACCCTGGTTTTCTCCCTAAGCTGCCGAAGAGAGACTGCCGGAGACGGTTTTCTTTTTTCCCAAGGACTGTTTATTATTTCTTATCTCTGGGACCTTTTCCCTGGCCAGCAGCGGTCTGCTCAGCCTGGCATCCATGGTGGAATCTGCCTGGTGAAGGCAGGTCTTATCTTATATAGTTAGTACTACGTATTATATGTTTACAAAATTTTACCAATACAATACAATTTTATTAAATGGTCCAGCCCTGACCCCATCCAATCCAAGAGTGCCAATGTGTCACCCAACATGGATGACATGGAGAAGAAGGAGGAAAAGGTGTCCACCCCCCAAATTCTCCATGTTGGCCACGTGTCCCTTATCATAAACATTCAAGAAAACCTATTTATCTATGTTCTAACATTCTAATTTACACTCTACTCATCATTATTTTCTGTGTCTCTTCTCTCAATGTGGGCAGATTCTCCCAAGGAGCCAAATCCAGCCCCTGCAGCTCCTGGGCAGCACTCAGGGGTCTCTGAGGGGTCTGCCAGGGGGGGGTTTTGCACCCCCAAAGGAGCCAGGGAAAAACCCTGGACTCCCACAACAGTGTAGTACTTAATCGTAGTAATAATGGTAATAAAAATCTTCCTTGAATAGCTGGTGACTTGCCAGCTGAGTGTTTTCCAAAATTCGTTGACTTGCTGTTTGCCAAGATTGCCTGTGCAGGGGGAAGAGAGAAATGTATCTGCAGGAATGCAGTAGACAGGAATAAAGCTTGCACGTTGAGTTAAGCTTAAATAATAAAACCCTTGTCTCTGGAAAAATATAATGTGAAAGAGCAGAGCTGATATCTGGCACTGATGTAGGAGGCAACTCTTGAGACTGGTATAATCTGACAATGTGTCTGTTCAGATACAGATTCCCTGGAGTTTGTAGCTTGAATGGCAGAGTGAAGTGAGACTAAGAGGCCTTGCACTTGACAAGCTTCCATTCTGCTTTTATGAAGGTGTTCCCCTTATCCAAGTTGGAATTTGTATGCTTATTTTTACTGGACAGTATCTTGTATTTTCAGACCATTTCTTTAACTGGTCAGTATGTGTCCCAGTCCGAGGTTTCTCGTTGCCCCAAGATCACCCCAGAGGGACATGAAGGTGGTTCAAACCCTGGTTTTCTCTGAAGCAGCCGAAAAGAGATTGCCGGAGACGGTTTTCTCTTGTTCCAAGGTTTGTTTATTATTTCTTATCTCAGGCACCTTTTGCCTGGCCAGCAGCGGTCTGCTCAGCCTGGCATCCATGGTGGAATCCCCCTGGTGAAGGCAGGGCTTATCTTATATAGTTTGTACTACGTATTATGTTTACAATATTTTCCCAATACAATACAATTTTATTAAATGGTCCATCCCTGACCCCATCCAATCTAAAAGTGCCAACGTGTCACCCAACATGGATGACATGGAGAAGAAGGAGGAAAAGGTGTCCACCCCCCAAATTCTCCATGTTGGCCATGTGTCCCTTATCATAAACATTCAAAAAAACCTATTTATCTATGTTCTAAAAGTCTAATTTACACTTTTTATTAATTTTGACAGCTTGTTTCCATTCTCTTTGTGCTGACAACTTCCCCCAGGGGTTAGAATTCAGCACCTGTGACACCAGGGTCTCACTCAGAGTGTTTGAGACCCTCGCCGGGGGGGTTTTGAGACCCCCAAGAAGGCCAGGGGTATGCCCTGGGCTCCCACAAGTATGTTTCTGTTCTCCACAGAGTTTCAGCAGATTTTAAGTCCCTTCATTTAATTTTGTTATCAATTTTGATACTGGTGCTCTTTAATGCATCTTTCAAGTAATGAATGAGAATATTGAGTAATAGGATCCAGAACAATACCCAAAGAAGGCTTGCCAAATTTAAAAACAAAAAGAGGAGATAATCATTAAAAAGAAATATTGCTGGAATAGGACCTGGTTTAATTTGCCTGATGGTTCTAAAGCAGCATAACACCTGGGTCATTTGTGGCAGATGCTTGACTAATTCCTCTTGGACATCTCCAGTGCTGTCCAGTCCTCGTCCAGTCCTCATCCCCTGATTGTTGCAATACTTTTCTGTTTCCAGTTTAAGAGTGTTGAGTTTTGATAGCTACTTTCAGAGAATTTTCTTTCAGCCATATTTTGACTCATTCATTCCCTGTTAATTCTCAGATCCAGTTGTTACTGCAGCCTTCCACAGACAGCTTCCCAAGTATGTTACCTGCATGTCATGGAGTTAAGCTCATTTACAACTGTCAGATGTTTCTAACTACTCTAACTTGCTGGCTTCTGTGCTACTCTGATAATTTTTGTATTCAGCCATAATAATTTGGTAGAGTGTCCATTATCCAGTTAAGAAATGAAGTCAGAGACCAGTGTCTGTGTTATTTCAGTGGGTGGCAGTTCAGCTGCTGAACTGTGTGCTTTGCCCAAGTTGCCCCTTTAAATTTTGAACAGGTTTGTTGGTACCTGCATAGCTGTAGATATTACACATGTTGAGAGATTTGAGGGGTATGCCTGTGGGAAATCCTAATAGGCCTGAGCCTAGTCATGTGCCAAGCAACAAGTATGCACAGAAGGAATTCACCAGGCTCTGTAAAGCAGACCCTCGGTGATGAGTGTTAGAAATGCTTGCACATCAGCCTAAAAGAACAAAGAAAAACAAATGCATACCTTGTCCCAGTTGACTGCACCCATAATAAGAATGGGTATTGCACCTTTAACAGCACTCGATATGCAAAGTGTATTTTAAACAAGAAAACAATATGTTATGACTGAAAGGCAAAATTTAAGGATAAGCAGTCAGAAACTCTCATGCACAAAGTACAAAAGAGGGATGTGAAACCAGTAACAATTACCACCTGTAATCAGTGTAACCAAACAGTATAGATAGAAGGGAGGGAGAAGAAATCAGTATTCATAGCCTACTTTCAAGTAAACTAGCTATGCTATAACCATTCTCAGTTAAGAATGTGTGTTATAAGAGGTAAAAGTTATTGAGTAAAAATCTAAAATATAAAAATAAGTTAGCAAGTAATAATGAGCCAGTTATCATTGACCTCCTAGAAAAAAGATAATGACAAAATTTGTTTGCAATTTAATAACACTTTCTGTTTCTCAAAAAAAAAAAAAAAAAAAAAAAAAAAAGAGCATAAACTCAGAAAGTAAAATTAAACAGGTAGCCCAGAAACTAAAAAATTCAATGAATCAGAGTGCTATATAAAAATTAATGACTATAGAGAAACTATAAAAGGCTTAGCTACAAAAATAAAAAAGTAACACATGTTCCAGTTAAAAACCAAAATTCTATCCTCCAGGCATCTTGGTGGGAACAGCTATTCAAAAGGGCCTGGTGGAAAAAGATGGCATTCTTTGTACCATGTTCTGTGGTTAGCCTGGAGAGGAGATCCTGAGAGGGAACCTCATCCCTGTGTGTCCCTGTGTGCAGGGAGGGTCAGAGCAGGGCCCAGGTTCTGCTCCGGGGGCCCAGCAATGGCACCAGAGGAACAGGCAGGAACTGATCCCAGCAAGTTCCACCTGAACAGGAGGCAGAACTTCTTTACTGTGCAGTGACCGAGCACTGAACAGATTGTCCAGAGAGAGTATGGAGTCTTCCTCACTGGAGATATTCCATAACTGTCTGGACACAAGCCCATGCCCTGTGCTCTGGGATGACCCTGCTTGAGCAGGGAGGTTGGATCAGATGAGCCACTGTGGTCCCTCCCAGCCTGACCCATCCTGTGACCCATGCAGGCATCACAACCTGATCTAGTAAATGACGTTCCTGCCCATTGCAGAGGGATTGGAACTGGATCTTTAAGGCCCCTTTCACCCCAGACCATTTTATGATTCTATGATTCAATATTTTCAAAAGGGTATTTTCTTTCTGCTTTCCAGGTCGTAAAAATAGAATGTTGGAAGGTAATTTTAGTGATTTACTAGAGGTTGCAAAATGCAACTGGTGGAAGAAATATGAATTTAGACCATATTCATTTTTCTCAGACTGGAGCCTTACTAATTCAACCATGCTGATCAGATTTTTTCCCAGATATTTTCTATTCCCTTTACTTTATTATCATCTGCATTTTGAATTGTTAGCTGCAGAGTTATGAACCATTGTTATTATTTTTTACGTTCTCCATCAAAATGCAAAAGCTTCATTGGATTCAATTTCCTAAAATTTTAAGATAATTTATTTGCATGCTTAAAACACACATTAATGAGTCAAAAATTAAATTTTATGAATTTAAGACTAGTGATTTTACAATGCTTAAGCTCTCTGAGGTCAGTGGAAACTTATATTGAATACATAAAAAAACTTTGTCCTTCTCTTTACTCAGAAATATCTTGTGGAATTCCTAAAGCTCCATTAAATGGTGGGATATTGACTAGAGATTACTTAGTTGGCACCCGCATTACTTACTTTTGCAATGATGGATATAGGCTATCAGCCAAACAGCTTACTATTGCGGCCTGCCAGCCGAATGGTGCCTGGAGCAATCACAATAAAGCACCTCGCTGCGTAGGTAAGTAACATGTAAAAAGTCTCTGGTGAGTAATAACCTGTCTGTACATTTTGTTTATTTATCCAGGGCACAAATCTTAACATGAGTTAAACTTTCATCTTCAGGTTACTTTCATCTATGAATCATTGCTGGTATTAAAATATTATTAAATACATATATGACGTGCATATAACTAAGACATGCTGAAACTTAACAGCATAAACAGAATAAACATGCTAGAGCTTATAGAATGCAATCAAACTAATAATTAATTTACAGTTAAATTGAAGTTAATGGTTGCAGAGGTTTTCCACCAAAGTCATCTCTTCAGGGAGAGCTGCTCAATTCATATACATTAACAAACCCTTTTTACTATCCAGAATTGCAAAGCATGTGATAATTGTTTGAAACTGATGCTTATTATTTATATCCACCCCATCATTAGAGTCCTACAATATCTAAACTTGGGGAAACATCACTGCAGAAAAAAACTGCATTTAGCTCCCAAAATGAAGTGGATATCAGCAGTTACAAAGGGGATATGAAAACCCAGGTGATTGTAAGAGCGATACAGGGATGACAGTGTCTCATGCACATTAGAATTTGGATTATCTCACCCAATGAATTTTGAAAATGAAAGCAAATTAAGACTGGAGTATTTTTCAAGGATTTCCCCCTTCTCCTCTTTTTTCTTCTTGTTCTTGAAAATTTCATTCTGTCATGGATTTTCCTCGTTCCAAAGAACCAATGAAAATAGAGAAAAAACAAAGTGGGAAAAATTGTTATGCTTCTATAGTATTTTTTACTCTGTTAGTATTGTAGAATGTTTTTATTCCACTTCTGGAGGAAGAACACTTAGAATTAAGAAATGAGGCAAAAATATGTAGCTGTTGAAAAAACAACTTGGATATGGATATTATTTTTTTCTGTCACCAATGTGCAGCCTCTGAAAGAAATCTTTCATATCTCATGGTTTACCTGGGTAGAAAAATAATTTCTCCACTTAAATATACTTAAAATTTTAGTAAAGATTCTGGTGCCTGATGTAAAATGTCACAGAAGCTCCACCTATAGTGAATTCAACCATGGTATAGCTCCTACCTACACCTACACCAACTGCATCACTTTGCATACACAATCCCTTCTCTTTCTGGATGATTATTAATTAAATGAGACAACTCATACCTGCTCATTTCTACTTATGCAGGCAATTTCACATACAGCCTTAGTTTTCACTGTGCTTAAAATACATTTTTTTTGATTAGTAATAGCACAGATTTTCCCAATTTGCCTGTACTAAGCCACAATAATTATGTTATTTTGGAAGTTGTTACATGTCCAAGCATCAATTCTTTTACCCTGGAACATGGAAGATGGAGAATAGTGAGTGGTTCACACTTAGAATATAAAACAAAAGTAGTTTTCAGCTGTGATCCTGGGTATTATGGTTTGGGACCAGCATCTATCAAGTGTCTTGCTAATGGCACCTGGAGTTGGAGAAATGAATGGCCTTACTGCCAAAGTGAATATATGTTGTATCTGCATCTGGTGTACAGATTTCAGGAAAAAAAAATTGGATAATTAGATATGTACTAATTTAGTATTCAAAACAGTAAATTTGAAAAAGTGTTTCTTGGCTGGAATTCTTGGGTATCCTAGAGGCTGTTATTTACAAATAGAATACATTAGATTTAGTGACAAGGACATATCTGTAGGCACACTTTTGGAGTTGAAAGGTCCCTAAATTTATAAAGGTACAAAGAGAATATTTTCCTATTTGTTTACTTTAGGTCAGGGATGCTGTAAAATCTTGAAAAATGCAAAACCTTTGTATCCTGTCTGTGCACTTGATAAATAAAATAATCTCTTTTTTCAGGTAGTTACCATGTAGTGTGCATTTGCACATATCCACATCCTTCCTACCATTAGCTGGTATGCTGATAACTTGCAATAATTAATTTTCAAAAAATAGATAATTAATTTTTAGATATTTAAACCAACTAAAGATGTAACTATAATTGTGTTTCCCTCCCCTACAGCTGTGAAAAGCACATTTCTTTATAAAATTACATTTAGACATCTCTTTTTCAAAACTGTAGTTTGGCTACACTTTGAAGCAGCAAAACTCTTTCTCTTTATGGAACACAGTGTGATGTATCCTCTGACAGAGAGGGATACAACTGTACTTTTGGTTCCTGTATCAGAAATGTGTTTATCTGCATGTTTATGTATAAGTACAAAAATATCAAAAATTATTTATCAACAAAATAAACAGATGAAACAATTTCAGGGCTTCCTTCTGATTCATTATCATGTGTACCTTGAGCTGTGTTATTGTATTTACTGTAGAGACATAAGTTTTAACACTATATTTAACCAAAATTTTAATTTCAGTTGAAATCAAAAGTATATTAGCATTCTGATTTAGAATTAAATATATGTCATATTGTATCTTGTTTTTAGAGGCATGAATAGATAACAGAATATTCATAAGCTGATATTTTCAGAAAACTGAACTAGTATATGCATTAAATATAGGACTTTGTTGCAATATATCTTTGTACAGATTGCAATTTGCCTTTTTAAACTACTTTTCTTCCCAAATAATTTTTCTTCTGTAAAACAGAATTATTTCCTAATGTTCATAAATAATAAACAGTTAAGAAAACAACTATATAACAAGTGGAGAAAAACAGTAATCTAAAACACACTTATTGTATCAGACTAATAGCACTACAGTAAATCTTATAATGCATATCTTTAAAGGTTTATTATGGCAAATTTTTGAAGATGGCATGAAAACAAGTATTACTCAGAAGGATTAGACTATACGTAATATATATCATGCAAAAAATGTGTACCATGATGTTAAAAAAATCAAAAAAGAAAAGCTAGTGACAGAGCAAATTTATAAAAGGGAGAGAGGAATGGCTGCCATAATTTCTCTTGCAACAATGCTGCCTACTGTTATACATCACTGTGCAGGAATGAGCTCCCTGCAGACTCAGAATAACCCAGTTCAATTCGTGTTTCTTCCATAAGTAATTTGAGACTTAAGATAGAGGGATGAGCTCAGCTAATGACAAATCAGAAATAAGAAATATTTTTAAGAAGGTTAGTGGAGGAAAGTGGAGGAAATGGAGGACATTAAAGAAGTATTAGAATGTGGGAGAAAGGAGATCAAATACAGCAGGAAGACCTACAGAGTGGGTATTTTAACTGATTCCCACAATTTTTCCATCGACCTAAGACCCAAAGCTCATAGCCTTTGCACGTGGGATAAAAGACGTTCTTCTTCAAGACTGCAGTTCATGTCTGCGTGTTCATTTCTTTGCTTCCGGGGACATCTGCCTTCGTCTGTGGCTGATAAGGTTTTACGTTCCTTGCAGGAATCCACTTCGGACCAGTAGCTGTGGAGACACAAAAACCTGACTTTTCCCCAGGTTATTAGTTGAAATGGATCTTTAACTTTTGCCTAAAATTTAATTTTGCCTGGAAAAGCCTGTGACCTGGAAAGCGAACCGAACAAACACCTGGACGATCTAACAATGCAAGGCATATTCTGCTGCCATTACTTCTGAGGAAGTATCTTGTTTAGGAGTTAAATGGAGAGCTGCAAGGATCTTCTCTAATCTTTTATCTGTAGCTTCTTGAAATTTCCCGAATTGTTCTCCCAAAGTGTTTGCCTGAATTGTTGTGATATGCTGAGGCGTGCCTATCTTGCTGCATGCTTCTATCATTTGGGGCAGGGTTGGTTGTGGATCAGGCAAAGCACTAATTCTGCATTTACATTCATTGTTGGCATTTGCAAAAGCCAAGCTTCAAAGCAGATGTGGATGCGCAGTTTCATCACTGCACTGCCTCTCCAATGCTTGCATTAAATGATCTATGAAAGAAGTGAAAGATTCTGAGACACATTGCCTTACTTCTGTATAGATTGTAGATGGGACTTTTAGGCAATCATTATCAAGCATGATTAATTTCCAGAGATGTTCCACTCAGTGTACTGAACTGACAGTGATCTTCTGGAAACAGGACTACAGACAGAGGTAAATTAAGTGATTGGAGTAACTAGGAGAAATAGATGGCTGCTCTAGTCAGTGAGAAAGGGCCTCTAGACATGAATGAAAAGAACACTTTGCATTCAGCAGATATCCCTGAAATTTCATGGCACAGTGTAGTAACAGAACCTACCGAAGTGCTAGACCTGCATGGAGAGTGTTCACATCACCCAGCCTTGGGCAGCTAACCCACTCAGAAACTCCTTTCTAGGCAACTAAGGAAATTAGGCCCAGAGGTTTATTCAAAAATAGGAAAGGGCCTTAAGATATCACCTAGCTTGCTTCTTATCCTAAAACAAGATCAGCCATTACTTGTGCAGTTTTACAACCCAAACCTCTCACTGAAGGTGAAAACTTCACAACCTCCCGAGGCAAGAAAACAGTTCATGGTTTTTAGTGTCAAAAAGTTTTTCTATCTTTACCTGTATTGCCCTCAATCCAACTAAAGTCTCTTTTTAAATCATCATTTGGGTCCTACTCACAGTGGTCATAAGTAAAAAACTCTTGGAGTGTGATTCAGAAGAAGAGTGAGAACAAAGAGTTTAGAGAGATGTGCTCTGGAGTGTGGCCAGCTCAGGTCAATGCCTAGCCATAAAGACAGACCTCATCACTCCTTCCCACTGGAACTATTCTAGTCTAGTGTCATCTAGTCTAATTATTTTTTAACAGTTGTATTTCCCTTTAGAATAGAACTGGTTCCTTGTCATGGCAGCAATGAGAAAAAAATCCCTATGTTTTTTAGCTCTGAAATATATAAAATCCATGGCCAGCTGAAAAGTAAAGAGCAAAGGAAAGTGAAAAGGGGAAGAAAAGCCAGTGGCACACAATGTTTTAATTAATAATAGAATGCTGGAACTGGAAATTATGAGAAAAGTCAATATCCTTTACCTCATAATAAAAATGGTCTTAAAACCTTTTAATATTATGAAGCTAGCAGTTTCAAATGCTTTAAAATATCTAAAACGTCTGTAGATAAGCCAGATAACTATGACTTAAAATGCATTTACAATTTATTGGAAATATAGATTAAAAAAAAAAAAGGTTTAAAAATACAATTTCAAAGACAGATTAATTATACTGGAAACTAGGCTTAATTTTGAGTTCTTTATAACCGAAAATCTAATATATAATTTAAAGAATTTTTTAAAGTTAATTGCAATATTTAATATCTGCTAGTGTTAAAAATACTGTTTTAATGTCTGTATCTATATCTCTGTGTATATATATATTCTCCATATTAGATTTATATTTGCATCTATTTTTGCTGTAATACACAAACTACTTTTAGCTATGTTTTGAGGAGCTTTGTTTGAAATATTACTACTTATTTTCTTCTAGGCATAAAGTGTGCTACCTAATTTCAGCCTCTTGTTTGCTACTTATAAATTGTTTTTGTTAAATATTAAAAGAAAATGGACCAAGAAAAATATTATTTTTGTTGAAAAGGTGCTTTCAAATGTAAATAAATAGCAAGAAATTCCATCAATATCATTCACCCTTTATAAAAATGTAATGTGTAAATGCTAGGGTAAGGATTTATTTATGACCTAGAAGATCAAAATGGCCCCTTCCCAAAGAAGAATAACTAAATCTGAAAGCAATTGTGATGTTCCAATATGCAGAAAGTACTTGATAAAACCGTGGTAATTAAACAGCATTTAATAATGTCCTGAGTAGCTTTTTTAACTTTACAGCAATTACTTTAATTGTTCTTCCCTCACTCTTAAGTATATTTTTTGGGGAAGGAATAGTTATTGTTTGCAGCTTTTTAATCTATGATTTCTACAGATTTCTCCAAAATACTTCAAGGTGTGAAATTTATTTATCTGATTGACTGGTTGATTATTGTATGTGTGTTTGTGATTCTGAGCTGCACACCTGTGTTTTGTTTTTGTTTTGCCATTATTTTCTGTGGAGAACTTCCTACACCTCCAAATGGGAATAAGATTGGAACTCAAATCACATATGGATCTACAGCCATATTTACTTGTGACTCAGGATACATGCTAGTTGGCTCTGCAGTGAGGCAATGTCTGTCATCTGAGCTCTGGTGAGGAATTGAGACCAGATGTTTAGGTATGGATACTACTGTCATGACTTGTCCATTTTCTTTCTAGGAGAAAAGTACGAATCTTTTGCAGACAAGCAGACAAGATCTGCTTGTCTTTCTATTAGCTGATACACTGCATGTGTGGGGTTGGTCTGCATTGTTTTTCTAATCAAATTAGAACTATGTTTATATTTTCAAAAATTTTAATATCCTCACAACTTGTAAAATCTTTGTTACTGTATTTTTGTATATGTATTTAAGGTAAAACTATACATAAACATAAACAACAAGACAGATTGATTCCATATGTGTCAGCTCTAATACATATCCTCAGTAAAGCATCTGCATAGCAGATCTGAACTAAGTGGTTGTGTCATATAATTAAACTGTATTCTTGAAAAGATACAGAAGGAGGAAAAAAAGTTTGTGGAAACTTTGACAGGACCACTGCATCGTTATTTCTGAGAGAAAGCCACTATTCAGACACTTTTTACAGAATTTGAGATCCTTTACTTGTACAAGGTTAGGCATCTTCTCTTACGTTTTTAGTTGATTTTCCTTTATTTGAAGTCGTGGGAAATGAGATGCTTATAGCCTTGGGGACAATTTGCTCACATCCTTCAGCAAAATTACTTTCTTATTTAACTGAAATATATTAAGTGTGACCAAAATTATCTCAATACATACTGCAAAAAAATGTAAATATTTAATGAATAGTGGCATGCTGAGATCACTGCCTCGTGGGGGTTTGGGAAAACCTTGGTGGTTTTCTAACTTTTGCAGAGGAGATTGAGGGCCAAATCCTTGGAGATGCTGCACTACATTTAACACAAAGCCCAGGAAAGGAACAAAAGGCAGTACCATCTAATTGTGTTAGAACTTTAAAATCCAAATATCTGAAGATTTTATGCCAAATCAATAAAATGTTATTATACCATTAATCTCATTATAAAAAATAATTAAAGGGACTTTAGATTCCCAAATCACTTGCAGTAACCATAATTTTCCTAATATTCATATTTCATCACCCTCATCACCAGTTCCCCACACACTAAAAGAGCCAACAATGTATTTATTTTGATGATGTTTTCTAAGGCCAGCTTATCCTTAATTTAATTTTTCTTGTGGGAAAAAATGAGATCATTATCACTACACACAGCCTTTGGTAAGTTCAAGACTTGCTCTGTTCTCATTCTTCTACACAGTGGCTGTCCTGTGTGATGTCTAGACTGTTAAGTGATGTTTAGACTTTTAAGCAGTCCAAATACTGCTAAACTTCATGAGGGCTTTCCAGTTCTGTTAGGAGAGAGACAAACATCTTTATATCTGTATTCCAAAAGTCCCTTTTTCTACTCATCAAGTTAATTTTTCAGAGATCACCTTTTCCTTTGGTTACCATTAGTACACAAAAAGCATCATTTCATTGGGCAAAGGAAAAAAATATGCACTCAAGTAATAGTCAATGAATACACTGCTAAAAAAAAGTTCTATTTCTTTTCAGTTGGGGACAATTCTGTGGTGTAGAAATACTTTTTCAAGTTTTCTCAGAAGGGAACAGATTTATTGACAATCAATTAGTGCTTTCAGATAAATCTCTCATGTTTCCAGCAATATTTCTGACTCACTTATTTTTTAACTGCTTAGTTTTATGTTCTCATCGACTTGCAAAAATTAGTTATTGAAAAAGCCATTTCTTCATCTTTTCCTTCTGTAAATGCTACTTTAGTAGCATTTGCTTCTGCTAAGGTGCCTGTGTTTGTGTAAGCAGACTGATAAAAAGCTGAGAGGCAACACTTTTCCCCACTCTTTCCCTCAGGATCTTCCTCTGTCAAATCAAAAAACACAAAACACAAATCACAAAACTGAACATCCTGAAGAAGACAGTGAAGCACAATTTTATTTTATAGAATCATATAACAGTTTGGGTTGGAAGAGACTTTGAAGATCATCTAATTCCAACCTTAATGCTATGGGCAGGGACATCTTTCAGGAGACCAGGTTGCTCAAAGCCCCATGCAACTTGCCCTTGAACACTTCCAGAGAAGGCACGCTGGAACATCAGGAATGAGCAAAAATCCTGGGTGATAGATGAGATGTATCAAACTCCACAGCTTTAGCGAGAACCAAGGGACATCTCAGTGAGACAGAGAAATTAAGAACTAAGAATCAAGCATCAAGAAATGCTTTGACTAAAAGGGGGCTGACAAAACCGTATGGAATGCTTAAACATTTACCGTGTGTACAAGAACAGGAGGAGAGCAAGGCTACAAGATAAAGAGCTAGAATGCTCAAACAGGATGGAAGGACAAAGGCACCACAGGATTACGGGGATTCTTCAGAACCCTGAGCCAGAAAAACTGGTATCAAAGTCCAGAAGATGACCAAAGGACTAAAAAGATCATGTGCAAGGAAATGAGGTGAAAATTTCAACTGAGAGGAAGACTGTTTACTTCATCCCAAAGACCCCCAGAGTGACCAACAAGAAGCAGTGCACAGTCGCAAAGAGACGTGGAGCTACATATGCTTATATACCATTTTCAGAAAGGCTATCAATTTTTTACTACAGTCATTTAAACATCGCACAAACTTTACATTTCTACTTAGTTAAATCTTCTTTCCTGTCAGCCAGACTTGATCCAATCTTCTTTTAATCTTCAAAGCTCTATTTGCTCTTGCCAAGGCATCTTGGTTATCAAACTGCATATGCTAATTAAATCTACAGTACTGTCAGTCTCATTTGTAGTTACCACATCTCCCCTGTTTCTTTCAACTGAAAATATACTCTTAAGTGACTTGTCTATTAAATTTTTCACACACTGTAAAATACTAGGAATAACTTCTACAATGCATAATATAATGCCTAATACATATAAGCCTACTTTAAGCAAGTTCCTAACCCAGCCAGTGAGTCCCCAATCTCCCAGGAGTCGATTTAACCAGTCATACCTATCATCTACTTGCAGTTTGCTTGCACTCTTTCAGGGCTTGAATGCTGGCATAGATGGGCTGGGAGTGGTCAGAAAGGTTAAGGCAACATATTTCATCGAATTCGTCACACCTATGTCCCTGTGCTAAAAGCAAAAATCTATTGCTGCTCTATTTTGCAAAGCAGCATGTCTAACAGAATCAACATCAGTTAAAAGTCCAGTTAATGCTAAGGATGTAGCATTAGTTTGTTTATCTAGCAAATACCCTAATCAGTTAAGTAAACCTAAGGCTTTTGCTGCTCCTACACCAGGGGTGAAAAAGGATGCTGCCCATCACTGTCCCTTAGACCAAAAATCAAGCTGGTCATGGCAATCTTTGTCAAAAGCATGAAAGCTTCTCTTAATTCTAGAGGGATATTTATGTTGCAAAATCATGGACATGTTTGGGGTTAAAAGGGATAATTGTCCAAGGCTACATGGTCCTCCTTTAATATGTGATGGGATGGCAGGCCAGGCCCTGTCCCCCTGTTATGGGCTGATGTTTGGACTAGCTCCTCTCCTTGCTTCCCCTGTGCAGCTGCCGGTCCCTCCCTCGGATAGTTTTATCTAGGCTGGTGTTTTCCAGCTCTCACTCTTGCTGCGCTTCAATTGTGGGCTGTGTCTTGCTCTCTGCCATCTGCTCAGCTGTAACCCCCTCCCCTGGCTGCTTTGGCCGTTTTTTTCCCCCAGCTGTTTTGTCTGTGCCCCTGTGTTAGCTTGTCTTAAGTTTGCTTTAGCTTGTCTTAGGCTTGCTTTAAGCCTGCTCCCGGCTGCCCCTCCCCCTCTCTCCCTTCTCCCTGCTCCAAAAATTTGCACCGACTCCGGAGGACGAGGATCTAAACTTCGGAGGCCGCTGCTGGAAGTCAGCTTGGGAGGCTCTGCCGCTCTCCCTGGCAAGAACCAGCTAAGTTCGTCTTATCTGGGTTTGGGTTGGGAAGTGTTTCTTTTGTATTTTTGTTAATAAAAAAGTTTTTTCCATTTTCACCAAAAGAACAATTCTTTCTGAGCTCAGTGAAAAAAAAAATTGTAAAAAAGAAAGAGGAGGGGGGGGGGCCCTTTGGAGCTCTTTTTCCCCAAATTTGTCCTAAACTTGCACATACTTTTTGGCGCTTAACGTGGGGCACGAACTTACGATTTTGGGATTAAGAGTTTTATGCTTTACTGACTGAGCTAGCTGGGTTTTGGCTTAGGGTGTTGGCAACAATTTGTGTAACTGGGATAGGAGACAATTTTTTTTTTTTTTTTTTTTTTGTTTTTTGTTTTTTGCTTTATAGTGCTTAGCAGGGTGCGATATGCATGTGCTAGGGCTTAGTTTACTGCAATAATTTTTTTTTTAGAACTATTTTGGCACTTTTTTTTTTAAGTAGCTTGCAACTTTGATTGGATTTTGAATTTTTTTAGTTGGGAATTTTCAGATTATGGGGTTGGAAAATTCCTTTAAAATTTTGCCCATTTTCTTCCATTTGCCATTCTACTCAAGATTCCTCCTGCCGAGCTTGACTCCTAAATCAGGAGTCTTCCCAGCCCCTTTAGAAATCTCAGCCTTCATTTTATATAGACTGCAAATGGTGCAACAAAAACTTACTAAATTAATTGCCATAAAGATGATTTTTTTAATACTTAGGGAGATTTGAATGTTTTTTAATAAAGATGTAACTGATTTAGAGGAGAGGAAAGGAAATAAAGGCAGGAAATTTGCTTTGCTTGCTTTTTTATTAATAAATAACACAAACTATGATTTATACATTTTTGAAGCAGACTTTAACATTTTCATAAATTTTTTGTAAGTGTGTATCCCAATCGTGTGTCAATAATCACAATATAAAATAAGGGGTAGAATGTTATAAGCTAATGTTTAAACTAGCTCCCCCCCCCTGTTATGGGCTGATGTTTGGACTAGCTCCTCTCCTTGCTTCCCCTGTGCAGCTGCTGGTCCCTCCCTCGGACAGTTTTATCTAGGCTGGTGTTTTCCGGCTCTCACTCTTGCTGCGCTTCAATTGTGGGCTGTGTCTTGCTCTATGCCGTCTGCTCAGCTGTAACCCCCTCCCCTGGCTGCTTTGGCCGTTTTTTTCCTTTTTCCCCCAGCTGTTTTGTCTGTGCCCCTGTGTTAGCTTGTCTTAAGTTTGCTTTTGCTTGTCTTAAGCTCGCTTTAACTTGTCTTAGGCTTGCTTTAAGCCTGCTCCCGGCTGCCCCTCCCCCTCTCTCCCTTCTCCCTGCTCCAAAAATTTGCACCGACTTCGGAGGACAAGGATCTAAACTTCGAAGGCCGCTGCTGGAAGTCAGCTTGGGAAGCTCTGCCGCTCTCCCCGGCAAGAACCAGCTAAGTTCGTCTTATCTGGGTTTGAGTTGAGAAGTGTTTCTTTTGTATTTTTGTTAATAAAAAAGTTTTTTCCATTTTCACCAAAAGAACAATTCTTTCTAAGCTCAGTGAAAAAAAAATTGTAAAAAAGAAAAGAGGGGGGGGGGGGCCCTTTGAAGCTCTTTTTCCCCAAATTTGTCCTAAACTTGCACACCCCCAAAACTAAAAACACTCCGGGAGGTAAAAGTATAGGAGCATTGGAGGAGCGAGAAATTATCCCAGATGTATAATTACACCAAGCACTCGCATTTTTATACACAGGGTGATGAGGGGAAACATTCCAAGCCTTAGATTGTTTTTTCCCAGAATAATTAATTTCACAAAAAAAAAACCATTTTCACTGAGCCCAAAAGTTCTAACTCCTGTGGCTCAAGGGACACCAGGGAAAGATAAGGAGTCCACTGGTCCCAGGTGTCAGCATGATTGCAGTTTTGCAATGTATTTGCCTGAGGCAGGCAAGGCAAATTGTCTAGGGGCAGAGCAACAAGACAGGTTGAAAAAAGGATTATCAGGGGATGCAGTGGCCAAACACAATGTATCTTGACCTGTAACATTTGCTAAGGTTACCCAGACATTTGATTTGGTTGGTTAACAGGCCAGGTCTGAGCACTAGAATCCATTCCCAGTAAATACCATAATATTTGGGAAGTCATTGCTTTTCCTTATTCTTAGTGGGAGTAAGCCACTGCTTGAGAGTAATTTCCAATTGTTCAGGTAAACCAAACTTCTACTCACACACTAGCTGTTTAATTTGTGTGTTGTCTTTACTGCGTCTTGCTGGATCACAGTGATAGCAAACACCTTGCCTTTTATGAGATGCACAGTGCCACAGTATCCCACATTCAACACATTTGCATTTAACCCAGACTTGGTAATGCCCAGTATGACAGACTAAACAAGGAAAGGAGAGGACTAGTCCTGCACCAAGTTCATTCTCAAAGGCAATAACTACTTGGCTAGGGTCCTGGTGTTCTCAGTCCAAAGCAAGAATAGTCTCTTGAAATGGGAATTGTGCACTGTATAAACCTCCTCACGATATATGGAGTATCGTTTCTCCCAGACAGGATAACCTAACCTTGTAAACCCTGATACCTCTGGGTAATCCAAACCATTTTCCCAAGGGCATAAGTCAGTTAGAGGTTAAACAGGTGCTGATGTGGTGGCGAAGTTCTGTTCACAAGGGTCCTGCTCCGATGTTGGTATTACAGGTGGGTCCTCAGGTGATACATTCAAGGGTTCTTGAAACGGCTTCATATTCTTTGCTGGAATCCTCTTGGGACCATTCTCTGTGGAGACACACAAAAAACCTCTTTCCCAGGTGATGAAAGGATAAGGCCCCAATACCTTACCAGATTCTGGATCCTTTACTAAAACAAGGGGAGTTTCCTTTTGTTGCAATTGTGAATTACAATTAAAATGTTGAACAATCGATGGATTGGAGTCTATAAAAGAACAATTCAAAAAGTTAAAAACATAAAGGGCTTTCTGCAGTCTCTCAGCAGGGTGCCACCTCCGCCCGTCCCCCCTTTCTGTTATATTAAGAGACTTCTGAGAAAGTTGTGAGCCTGTTCAATGAGAGATTGGCCTGTTGAGGAATGAGGAATACCTGTTTTGTGAGTAATTCCTCATAGAGCAAAAAACGCAGCAGCTCGATGGGAAGTATAAGCTGGGCCATTATCTGTCTTCATCTCAGAAGGTATACCAAGAGTTGCAAAAACAGCAGTAAAGTGTCTACAGACATCTTTAGCTGTTTCCCCTGAATGGCCTGATGCAAAAAGAGCATCAGAAAAGGTGTCAATAAAGGAATGAATGTATTTCAAAGGGCCAAACTCAGCAAAATGGGTAACGTCTGTCTGACAGATTTGAAGACTTTTAAGCCCTCTGGGATTAATACCTCCTGCAACAGAGGGAAAGGAGAACCTTTGACAATCAGGACAAACAATGATAATCCCTGAAGCTTGGACTTTAGTAATGCCAAAGTTTCGAATCAAAGAAGCAACATTCTGGTGAAAAAAAGGAAGGGCTCAATTTAGACTGCTCAGGGATTTAAGAGCTCTCCTACCCTGTTTGGGGAACAACTTGCCAAAGATCTGGAATCCTGGGAGGTTCCCTCAGAAGAAGGAAAGCTATTGCAGTATGTGGACAATATCCTCATAGCCATCCGGACGAAAGAGGTATGTGTAGCCTGGATGGTAAGCTTCCTAAACTTTCTAGCACTTCAGGGATACAGGGTATTGTGAGATTCCGTCTGAGCCTCTCATATGTTTCTGCCCAACGACCCTCGCCTGAGGCCTGCACTGCCCAGGGATGGGAGGAACACCAAGTGACTGTTCCGCAGGTGATGCCTACCAGGACTGGTTTCTCATGACGACTAGTCACGGGGCGCTTACTCAACAAAGCTCCCACAGATGGAAGAACAATGGACTGGTCAGTATGGGCTGCCCTGCGTGTGTTCATGACGACAAAGATGGTCTGATGTGCCTTGAAGCGTCCTGTTTCCACCTGTTCCTCAGGGTAACGATCTCCACATACAATAGTCCATAAATCTTCCCACCTTTTGGCCAGAAGCCACTCGCTTTGGGAAAGGACTATAAAAGTGACTTTCTTAAAGGAGACCCCCTGAGATCTCCCCGGACAGCAACAGACATCTATTGGCTGGTTCCACGAGGATTCGTCTGCCTGTCTTGGTAGCTATAGTCCCAACCTCCCTTTCTCTCTCTCTCTCTCTCTCTCTGTCCCCCTATCGCATTTTGGTTGGCACTAAATAAAGTGCATTTCTGCAAAAGTAAACTGTTTTTTGTCCCCTGCTGTGTCTTTTGTGCTCTGAGATCCCTAAAAGAACCCATCACGACTCACTCTTTGGTTGAGCCGATCGTGACAGGTATCAAAGCAAAAGGCCCCGGTAGTGGAGCAAAAGGTAATTTATCTGGGTTATGAAGTTAGTGCGGGACAACGGACTCTAGGGCAAATTGCAAGGAAGCGATATGCCAAACCCTGAAACCTCAAACAGTAAAGGAACTGCAAACATTCTTAGGAATGATAGGGTGGTATGCGTTGTGGATACACAGCTATGGGTTGCTTGTAAAACCTCTATATGCGCTCATTGCAAATAGGAACAGAGACCTCCAGTGCACAAAAGAGGACAAGCAAGCCTTTCACCAGCTGAAGAATGCTCTGTCAGCTCTGGCTCTTGGACTCCCAGACATGAGTAAACAATTCTTTCTGTTTTCCTATGAGAAACAGGGAATTGCCCTGAGAATACTGGCCCAGGACCTGGGTCCGTTCTGGAGAGCAGTTGCTTACTTCTCTAAGCAACTAGACGCATCAGCCAAGGGATGGTCACGATGTCTTAGAGCCATTGCAGCAGTGATGCTGACTATTCAAGAGGCACGCAAATTCTCTTTGGGCCAGAAAATTATTGTATTGGTGCCTCACAGAGTGTCTGCAGTCCTGGTAGTAAAGGGCTGGCACTGGCTCTCCCCACAAAGGTTCCTGAAATACCAAGCCATCATGGTAGAACAAGACAATGTATAGTTGTAACTAACATTGTCAACCCAGCTTCCTTTCTTAGGGGAAATCAAGGGGGCCTGATACACCATGACTACTTGGAGACTATTGAAGCCTCCTACTCCAGCTGCCCAGAACTGAAGGACACCCTGTTGGGGGTTGAGTGCTTTTCTATTACTGTGTCAATTGAAAGAATTTTTCCCATTATCATGCCAATGGAGCTGGCCAGGTTACACCCAGGATCTCTGATGACTCTAGACAAAAGGTGTCAATTGCTGCAGCTCCCGGAGGGGCCTCTGAGGCTTCCGGGAGAGGACTCGTCTTTCCGGCGAGGTCAGAGGAGAACACCAGATCTTCCGCCAAGTGGCCGGAGCACAGGAGAGCCAGTCCCTCTGTGATCACCTGCCCTGCATCTGCCCCGTTCCAGCCTCCTGCCTCTGCAGACACAGCTGATCACCCGGACACAAACGGTGAGCGAGGAGCCGCCTTCTCCAGCCCGTTCCCACCCGAGACCGGCGTGGCCACTGCCGCCCCCTCCCGCCTACACCCCCCGCCTGCCCCTCAGCAACTCCGGGCTGCGACTAAGCACAGAAACAGCGTGCTTGCATCTAAAAGGACTGACACAGAGTTATCTATTCTGTTCTGTTAGCAATTTTAACAACTGCTGTTGTTTTCTGCTTGTACGGTTAGATAAATTAGTAAAAGAGCTGTTATTCCCACCCCCTTATCTCTGCCTCAGAGTCCTTGATTCAAACAATTACAATACCTGGAGGGAGTGGAACCAAAGTCTCTGTTTCAAAGGGAAATTTCTGCCCTTACTGGCAGACACCTGTCCTTTCAAACCAGGACAGATTTTGGTGCCCAGACGTGGGACAGAGGGCACTGAGTTGAGAGCTAACACAGGAATAACAGCTCTCTTAAGTGGCAATATGTTGTCTGGTTTAATCTGGTTTGTGTTCCATGTGGTAACAGCCATCTCCCTCCCATTTGCAAGCCCTTATTTGAATATGGGCCCCCTCACCAAAGTTACTGTACCTATTATCCGATTCGTTTGGTGGATTGATTATGTCAGGAATTCATGGGTTTTTAATTTTTTCTGGGAAGCGGTTGCATGGATCCGGAGCTATCGTACTCTAACTGCGTGTTTCTGGGGTTATTTCAGTAATGGTATTTACTGTGAGGTAACGAGTGCAAGGGAAATTTTCTCCCAACCCATCACCCAGTTTTTTGAGGCTAACCCACTGGTTCTCAAGGATTTCAGATCTGTTTTAATTGCCACTGTTATTATACAGTGGCTGGTGTTGCTGATAGGCCTGTTCTACATAGCATTCAGAAACAAGGGAATATTGGCTTGGACAACAACTCTGATACCTGCCCCAGAGAATAGGGATATTGCCCCAGAACCTGCCTCTGCCCCAGGGACTAGAGATGTGTCCCCAGAGCCTGCCCCTGGGACTAGGGATGTTACAGCAGAACCTGCCTCTGCCGCAGGGACTAGGAATGCTGCCCCAGAGCCTAGGAATGCTGCCCTAGAGCCTAACCCTGCCCCACAGCCCACCACAGAAATGAGCCACCCAGAGTGGGTGGGGGCTCTAGTGAAGGATATAGGCCAAATGTTGGAGGAGCAAAGCCAGATGATGAAGGAGTATTTTTCTCCAGCTGGTGAGATACCCTCCCCCTGCCCTAAAGAGGGAGAGTCAGATGGTGCTGCAGTGGAACCCGTAGATGTTGTATCTGTCCAGGCTCCAGCTGGATTACAGAGACAGCCACAGCCAGCAGCAGTTGCTCCTGTGGAAACCAGGAAATCTAAGATTAAAACGAGGAACCTAGATAATGGGGACCAGCAAGGAGGGTCCTCACAACCAGCAAGGGAGCCAGAGGCTGAGATCATCACCGAATCCCTCTCATACGATAGTCTCCATAACCTGCGCAAAGACATTGCTCAGCGGGCCTGTGAGCCCTTTACAACTTGGTTACTCCAGGTCTGGGACCTTACAGGAACAGGTGTACAACTGGATGGAACTGAGGCCAGGAATTTGGGATCCTTGGCCCAGGATTCAGGTGTGGACCAGATATTCGTAAGGGAGCAAGGCCTCCTTTCCCTCTGGGACCGGCTTTTAATGAGTGTGAGAGAGAAGTTTGTACACAGAGAGAGAATGCAGGAGCACCACCTTTGAATGCGCTGGAAGACCCTTGAGGAAGGGATCCAGCAGCTGAGAGAGACAGCAGTATTAGAGGTACTCTTTGGGAGGGATGGACAGCATGACAATGACCCTGACAAGGTCAAGTGCACAGGGCAGATGCTATGGAATTGGCAATTTTGGGTCCATCTCAATATACCACCTACATAGCAATGATTAATGCTGATAACCACCCAGAGACAGTGTTGCCAACAAACAGAAATTTTGAGAGCATGATGAATGGCCCAATGCAGGCCAATGTCTCTGCCTTGGCCAAGGACCTCCAGCTGGTCGAAGATAGGATGAGGGATATGAGGGAGGAGATGATGGAGGAGATGAGGGAGGTGAGGGAGGAGGTAAGGAAGATCAGCGTAGCACCAGTACGAGTCACAGGCCCCCAAGGCAGAGCTTCACGGCCCCCAGCTAGGGAGAGAGGGTACACCTCACGAGCTGACCTGGGGTTTTTCCTCCGAGACCATGGGGAAGACATGGGAAAATGGGATAGGAAACCCACTTCTGTCCTGGCAGAACGAGTGCGTCAGCACAAAGAGGGAAATGCTAACCAAGAGAACCGCACTAAAATGAAGGCAGCCTCAACCTCCCACAAGCAAGGTGCAGGGTATTACAGCAAGGAGGATGATCTGTCAGATCACCTGGAAGGAATCCCCACTATGTTTGCCCAGGAAAGAAATAATAACCAGGGCTAGAGGGGCCCTGCCTCTAGCCAGGAAGAGTCATGGGATGACAGAGTCTATTGGATAGTGTGGGTGCGATGGCCTGGCACATCAAAGCTACAGAAACATAAAGTGCTAGTTGATACTGGTTCACAATGCACCCTGATACCATCAGAACATGTGGGGAAGGTACCTGTTTCCATTGTTGGAGTGACAGGGCAATCACAGGAATTAACTTTGCTGGAAGCTGAGATTAGCCTGACAGGGAAGGGGTGGCAGAAACATCCAATTGTATCTGGCCCAGGGGCACAGTGCATTCTAGGCATAGACTTCCTCAGGAACGGCTGCTACAAAGACCCAAAGGGGTCCAGGTGGACGTTTGCAATAGCTGCTGTAGCGACAGAGAGCATTAAGCAGTTGAACACCTTGCCTGGACTGTCAGAAAACCCCTCTGCAGTAGGACTCCTGAAAGTGACAGAGCAACAGGTGCCAATTGCCACCATGACAGTGCACCGCTGGCAGTACCGGACAAATCGAGATGCTGTGATCCCCATCCACAAGATGATCCGTGATCTCGAGAGCCAAGGGGTGGTCAGCAAGAGCCACTCACCCTTCAACAGTCCTAATTCTCCTGTGCAGAAATCTGATGGAGAATGGAGACTGACTGTGGACTATCGGGCATTGAATGAAGTGACTCCACCTCTGAGCGCTGCCATGCCGGACATGCTGGAACTCCAGTACGAGCTGGAGTCCAAGGCAGCAAGGTGGTATGCCACCATTGACATTGCCAATGCATTCTTCTCCATTCCTTTGGCAGCAGAGTGCAGGCCTCAGTTTGCTTTCACCTGGAGGGGCGTGCAGTACACCTGGAACCGACTGCCCCAGGGGTGGAAGCACAGCCCCACCATCTGCCACGGACTGATCGAGGCTGCACTGGAGAAGGGTGAGGCTCCAGAACATTTGCAATACATCAATGACATCATTGTGTGGGGGAACACAGCAATGGAGGTATTTGAGAAAGGAGAGAAGATCTCCCAGATTTCGCAGGGAGTCGGTTTCGCCATTAAAAAGAGCAAAGTCAAAGGACCTGCCCGAGAGATCCAGTTCCTGGGAGTGAAGTGGCAGGATGGACGGCGCCAGATCCCCTCTGAAGTCATCAATAAGATCACTGCAATGTCTCCACCAACAAGCAAGAAGGAAACAAGCTTTCCTAGGTGCTATCGGCTTTTGGAGAATGCACATCCCCGAGTACAGTCAGATTGTGAGCCCTCTCTACCAGCTCACTCGCAAGAAGAACGATTTCCTCTGGGTCCCCGAACAACAGCAAGCCTTCGCCCAGATCAAACAGGAAATCGCTCATGCAGTAGCCCTTGGCCCAGTCAGGACAGGACAAGAGGTAAAGAATGTGCTCTGCTCTGCAGCTGGGAACCATGGTCTGTCCTGGAGTCTTTGGCAGAAGGTGCCTGGTGAGACCCGAGGCCGACCCCTGGGATTCTGGAGCAGAAGTTCCAAAGGATCTGAAGCCAATTACACTTCCACAGAGAAGGAAATCTTGGCTGCCTATGAGGGAGTTCAAGCTGCCTCAGAGGTGATTGGCACAGAAGCACAGCTTCTCCTGGCACCCCGACTGCCAGTGCTGGGGTGGATGTTCAAAGGAAAGGTTCCCTCTACTCACCATGCCACCGACGCCACATGGAGCAAGTGGATTGCCCTCATCACGCAGCGTGGCCATATTGGCAACCCAAATCGCCCTGGGATTTTGGAGATAATTACAAACTGGCCAGAAGGTGAAGATTTTGGTCTCGCTGATGAAGAGGAGCAGAAGCAAGTGACCCAGGCTGAAGAAGCTCCACCGTACAACCAGCTGCCAGCAGATGAAACGCGCTGTGTCCTTTTCACCGACGGTTCCTGCCGCATTGTGGGGATGAACCGGAAGTGGAAAGCTGCCGTATGGAGCCCCATATGACAGGTTGCACAAGCTACCGAAGGAGAAGATGGATCGAGTCAACTTGCTGAACTCAAAGCTGTTCAGCTGGCCTTGGACATTGCTGAGAGAGAGAAATGGCCAAAGCTCTACCTTTACACTGATTCGTGGATGGTAGCCAATGCTCTCTGGGGTTGGCTAGAAAGGTGGAAAAAGGCTGACTGGCAACGTAGAGGAAAACCAATCTGGGCTGCTGATGAGTGGAAAGACATTGCCACTCGGGTAGAGAAGCTCCCCGTGAAAGTCCGTCATGTGGATGCCCATGTTCCCAAGAGTCGGGCTAATGAAGAACATAGGCACAACGAGCAGGTAGATCAGGCTGCACAGATAGAGGTCTCAAAGTTAGACTTAGATTGGGAACACAAGGGAGAAGTGTTCCTGGCTCGATGGGCCCACGATGCCTCAGGCCATCAGGGCAGAAACGCCACCTATAAGTGGGCACGAGACCGAGGGGTGGATCTAACCATGGACAGCATCTCTCAGGTTATTCATGACTGTGGCACTTGCTCTGCCATCAAACAGGCCAAGCGGGTGAAGCCCCTATGGTATGGGGGGCGATGGTCCAAATATTAATACGGAGAGGCCTGGCAGATTGACTATATCACACTGCCTCATACCCGCCAGGGCAAGCTCTTCGTGCTGACCATGGTAGAAGCCACCACCGGATGGTTGGAGACCTACGCTGTGCCCCACGCTACTGCTCGGAACACCATCCTGGGCCTGGAAAAGCAAGTCCTCTGGAGGCATGGTACCCCTGGAGAATTGAGTCAGACAATGGGACTCATTTCAAAAATAGCCTTATAAACACCTGGGCTAAAGAACATGGCATCGAGTGGGTGCACCATATTCCCTACCATGAACCAGCGTCTGGGAAAGACGAATGGTGCAATGGTCTGCTTAAAACCACCTTAAAGGCACTTGGTGGGGGGACTTTCAAGAACTGGGAGATCAATCTACCAAAGGCCACATGGTTAGTGAATACCCGAGGTTCCACTAACCGAGCAGGCCCTGCCCAATCAGAGCCCTTGGGAGCACCAGATGGAGATAAGGTCCCAGTGGTACACCTGAGAGGCATGTTAGGGAAAACTGTCTGGGTGAACTCTGCTTCCAGCAAAGACAATCCTGTTTGTGGGGTGGTTTTCGCTCAAGGACCAGGTTGCACTTGGTGGGTGATGCAAAAGGATGGAGAGACCCGATGCATACCCCAAGGGGACCTTGTTCTAGGGTGAACTATATATGATACTGTGCCTGTAACTACATGTATGTATATAATTTAAAGGTTTCAATATGATGTAGCATGTTGGCATGGAAAAAATTCGGGGTGGATAATGTTGGGGGTTGAGTGTTTATCTGTTACTGTGTCAATTGAAAGAATTTTTCCCATTATCATGCCAATGGAGCTGGTCGGGCCACACCCAGGATATCTGATGGGTCCAGACAAAGGGGTGGGTGGGAACGGCTCCCGGAGGGGCCTCTGAGGCTTCCGGGAGGGGACTCGTGTTTCCGGCGAGCTCGGAGGATCTTCAGCCATGCGGCCGGAGCACAGGAGAGCCAGTCCCTCTGCGATCACCTGCCCTGCATCTGCCCCGTTCCAGCCTCCTGCCTCTGCAGACACAGCTGATCACCCGGACACAAACGGTGGGCGAGGAGCCACCTTCTCCAGCCCGTTCCCACCCGGGACCGGCGTGGCCACTGCCGCCCCCTCCCGCCTACGCCCCCCGCCTGCCCCTCAGCAACTCCGGGCTGCGACTAAGCACAGAAATAGCGTGCTTGCATCTGAAAGGACTGACACAGAGTTATCTATTCTGTTCTGTTAGCAATTTTAACAACTGCTGTTGTTTTCTGCTTGTACGGTTAGATAAATTAGTAAAAGAGCTGTTATTCCCACCCCCTTATCTCTGCCTCAGAGTCCTTGATTCAAACAATTATAATACCTGGGGGAGTGGAATCAAAGTCTCTGTTTCAAAGGGAAACTTCTGCCCTTACTGGCAGACACCTGTCCTTTCAAACCAGGCCACACCCATTTGGATGACAGAGAAACCTGATTCACTGATGGAAGCAGCTAAGTCGTCAGTGGAAAGCAACATGCCGGGTATGCAAATACCACCTGCAAACAGGTAATAGAATCTTGACCTTTTCCAATAGATATGTCTGCACAAAAGGCTTTGATAATTGGTCTAACCTGCACCCTAGAGATCGCGAAGGAAAAGAAAATAAACATTTATACAGACTCAAGATATGTATTTGGGGTTGTACACACAGACATGGAGCCATCTGGAAAGAAAGGGGACTGTTGAACTTACAAGAGGAAAGCATCAAACAGGAAATATTGCAGCTACTGGAAGCTGTTCAGCTACCTGAGTAGATACAATTATGCACATTAAGGCACATCAGAAAGCGAGCTCAGAATTGGAGGAAGGATACAAGCTGTGAGACAGAGAGGCAAAAGAAGCAGCAAAAGGTGAGTTGATGATTGAGGGAGCCATAATTCCAGATGGACAGAACTCCCTTGAAGGTAAGCCAGTATATACCAGAAAGGATAGAAACCTAATTAAGGATCAAGGAGGAACATATAACCAAGAAGGATGGGCTATTAGTGCAAAAGGGACGATGGTAATCCCTTCTCATCTGTTATGGTCGTTAGTAAGGGAAGAGCACCACAAAACAGTGGGGAATAGATGCCCTGTATAGCTATTTAGTTGAAATGATTACTGCCAGTAATTTATACTCTACTGTCATTCAGGTAACCCAGCAGTGTGGCATTTGCCTCCAGACCAAACCCAAGAATACCCCCAAACCAAACTTGGTCAAATTGGAAAAGGCCACAGGCCTGGACAACACTGGCAAATTGACTTTTCAAAACTCCCAAGAAAAGGAGAGTATCTATATTTGCTGGTGTTAACTGACACCTTTTCAGGACTGCCAGAGGCTTTTCCCATCAGAACTGCCAAGGCCTAGGAGGTAAACAAGGTACTGTGACGAGATAATACCACGCTTCAGAGTTCCAGGCACAATATCTTCAGATAGAGGCGGGCCACATTTTATTTCAAAAATAGTACAACAAATCAGTCGTCATCTAGGCATATACTGGGAGCTCAGTATCCCATACCATCCCTAGTCAAGTCACCAAGTAGAGAAAATGAATCATTTAATTAAGCAGAAAATTGTGAGTCTAGGACAAGAAACTAATTTACCCTGGCCTCAATCTCTCCCACTGGCATTGCTGTGGATCTGAACCAAGCCTAGAGTCAAAGAAAGACTAAGTCCCTTTGAAATGCTTTATGGGAGACTATATGGAGTACAAAAGGGATTCTCTACCAAAGTGGGGGAAGAAAGGCTGACTGCCTATATGATAGCCTTAAGTAAGCAACTCAGAGAAATTAAGAAACGTGGCTGGAACTTGGAGCAGAGGGCTGGATGGACTAGTGCGTGTGTCTTGGTTTAGGGAAAATTTGGGAGAAAACCTCTGAATGTTTTTTTTTTAGGAAATAGATTTAAGCAGTCCTTTTTTTTTAAAACTGGTTTAGGGAAATATATTTTTGGAGAAAAGTGGAAAAAACACCTGCTTATTTAACAGGCAAAGCACTTCCTAGCACAAAAATGAACAATGCGAAGTAACAAAACTTTTTGCTGTTTTGAAGAGATGACAAATTTAGAAGAGTTCCTTTTGTGGGTTACAGCTCAGCTCAGTCTGTTTTCAGTCCCTCCGGCGCTGGGAAATGCAGCGGTCCAGGCCAGGCCTGGTAGGCTACAGATGTGAGCTTTCGGTGCTCCTCTGGGTTTTCAGTTCAGAGCAGGTCTGAAAAATTTCAAGAAAAAAGGAAAAAACTACAGTCCAGGGAGCTTCTTTGTTTCAGCTAGCGAGAAACTAACTAGAGCAAAAGAGATATTTCTTCTGCTGTTTACTGCAGACAACACAGTCTGTGTGAAGGATGCGGGGGAGCAAGTGTAGTCTTTGATAACAAACTTTTCACTTCTTTTCTCCCCCTTGACTTCTGGAACTACTCTTAAATCTGCAGAACTTAATATTCAACACCAACACAATAGACGATTGAGGATGCAAGCATCATAAAGTCATCTTAAGACATTCTACCCCTTATCCCCATATTGCTGGGTTACTACCATATTTAATATATATTCTAATTCTATAAGCACACACACATATATATATAGTATATTGCAGAAGATGTTACACTCCCTAAAGCATACTCCTGGGATGGCATCCCATGAAACAAAGAAATTCCTTCAAACTAATTCCCCCCTCCCTTATCGAAAACCCCGTTATCTCTTAGGATTTCTATTGGCTCTTAAAGTCACAAGTTAATTGGTTCTTTTCTCACTTAGAGTTTTAAGATAGTTGGTTATTTTGTAAGTTGTAGTTTTTATTGGTTAGAAACTCAATCCTCTGGAAACCTATATAAAGTGTTTTGTTATCTGATATAATTAGACCGTTGCTAGCATTTCCCTTCGAGGACAATAAAGTTATCCTTGGAACTTTGCAGCACGATCTCAAGCCTTTATTCTTAGCTAGTGAGTAGCTCAGGGCTCTGCATCTGGGGTTCAGAAGTACCTGGACTCAAGGCTGCAGACCCCGGGGTTGGAAAACACCCAACCCTAAAAATAGCTACAGTATATAGCTATATATAGACAATGACAGTGACATTTAATAGTAATATTTGCATATAGTTTTGTGTTTGGTTGATGTGGCCAGAAATGTGTATTCTATCACCATCTGTTAAAACCCAGTGGGGTAGTGATTCCTTATCTCCGTGGCACATACTATCTGCTAATGGGCCATATTTAAGACAAGATGGGGCAATCATCTTTATCTTTTCTACAACCCATCCTCCCTCCAGGAAGACATCATCTGCTGCTGGTCCATTAAGTCCCACTGTATGACATAAAATTACATCATCCCATTGGGAGATGCCCCAGCCAGGGGGAGGAGCCTTTCCTACCTAGATAAAAACAGAGCTTTTGGACAGCAAGTTAAATTCTTTCCACTGGATTCCAGAGGAGATGCCTGACCTTTCTGCATCATCCCTGGACTTTTGGAGGAAGGCTTCACCCTTCTACAGGACCACTGCTTCAGCTGAACTACACCTGCCACTGCAGGGGGACTGTAGCCACCATTTGATCGGACTGCTACCAATATCCTGACTGATGGGATGTCAGGTTGTATTCTGACTCTGTCAGGGTTGGGATTGTTTTTTTGTAATACTGTATTTCTATTTTAATTTTCCTAGTAAAGAACTGTTATTCCTATTTCCCATATCTTTGCCTGAGAGCCCCTTTATTTCAAATTCATAATAATTTAGAGGGAAGGGGCTTACATTCTCCATTTCAAAGAGAAGCTTCTGCCTTTATTGGCAGATACCTGTCCTTCAAACCAAGACAAGTTTTTAATTAACAAGTAGATTTTTTTGAGGTACACATTGTGTTTTATTTTTCTGCATTATCCACCATGTGTAATTTGGTCCTTGAGCAAAGACAATCCCACTAATGGGTTTGTTTGTACTTGAGGCAGAATTTATTTAAATTGTTGTTTTTATCAAACTTTTGATATGCACCACTGGGACTTTGTTTTTGTCTACTGTATGCAAGGAGTTAGATTTAGCAGGGCTTATTCGGTTGGTGGAGCCTTGGGTGTTAACTAACCAGGTGATTTTTGCTAGATGCTGCTTTTAATTTTTGAAAGATTTTCTACTTAATGTTTTCAAGGTGGTTTTTTAAGTGTTCATTGTACCTTTTTGCTTTGCTTGCAGCTGGTGTATGGTAGGGGATATGGTACACTTACTTAATGCCATGTTTTCTAGCCTAGGTGTTGATAAAGTTTTTGAAATGTGTTCAATTGTTTGACTTAATTCTTTTAAGGGTATCATGCTTCTAAAGGACTTGTCTTTAAGGCTTATGATGGTGTTTTGGGCAGTGGCCTGAGGCACAGGGTAGGTGTTTAACCATTCAGTGGTTGTTTACACCATGATTAACATGTAGTGCTTACCTTGGCATGTCTGGGGCAGTGTGATGTAGTTAATTCGCTAGGTTTCTTTATACTTATATTTGTACCACTGCCCTTTACACTACAGGGGCTTTATCTGCTTGACTTGCTTGATGGCAGCACACATTTCACAGTCATGGATAACTTGAGAGATACTGTTCATGGTTAAATTTTCTTTTTGGTTTTGTGTCAATTTATAGGTGGTATATCTGCATTGATGACCTGAGACATCATGGGCCCATTGAGCTAGGAACAATTTTTATTTGTGTTGTCAGTTTAAGTTTATTTTCGAAATTTCTATCTGTGTAGCTTGATTTACTTGCTTGTTGTTTTGGTGTTTTTCATTAACCTGACTTTTGGGGATATGGGCATGTGCATGACAGATTTTTACAGGTAGTTTTTCTACCTGAATGGCAATGCTTTTATCACTTGTCAGCAGCCTAGACTGGTTTTTATTAACCTTGCTAATTAGCCTTTTTTTTACTTTTTTAGCTAACCTTTAAGAGCATTGGCTACTATTCATGAATCCGTATAGATGTAGAGCTTTGGCTACTTCTCTCTTTTAGCAATGTCCAGGGCCAGTTGGATGGTTTTGAGTTTTGCAAGTTGATATTTTTTGCTTTTTTTTTCAGTAGTTTGTGTAACTTGTTGTATGGGGCTTTATGCAGCTGTTTCTACTTCCAGCTTATTTTTACGATGTGGCAAGAACCATCAGTAAAAAGTGCAGAGTGTGTTTCATCTGCTCGTAGTTAGTTGTATGGTGGGGCTTTTTTAGCACGTTCTCCTGGTTTGAAAGGAGAGGTGTCTGCCAGTAAGGGCAGAAGCTTCCCTTTGGAATAGAGACTTTGGTTCCACTCCCCCCCCCCCCAAGTATTATAATTGTTTGAATCAAAGACTCTGAGGCAGAGATAAGGGGGGTGGGAATAACAGCTCTTTTACTAATATATCTAACTGTACAAACAGAAAACAATAACAGTTAATATTGCTAACAGAACGAAATAGATAACTCGGTGTCAGTCCCTTTAGATGCAAGCACGCTGTCTCTGTGCTTAGTCCACAGCCCGGATGTGCCGAGGGCAGACAGGAACTGAAACAGGAGGGAGGGGGGTGGGGAGGCAGCGGCTACGCCAGTCCCGGGCAGGAACGGGCTGGAGCGAAGGCTCCTCGCTCACCGTGTGTGTCTGGGTGATCGGCTGTGTCCACAGAGGCAGGAGGCTGGAACGGGGCAGATGCAAAGCAGGTGATCACAGAGGGTCTGGCTCTGCTGTGCTCGGCCGCGTGGCTGAACGATCCCGGGCGTCCTGCTCCCAGCTCGCCGGAAACCCGAGTGCCCTCCCAGAACTCTCAGAGGCCCCTCCGGGAGCCATTCCCACCCACCCCTTTGTCTGGACTCATCAGATATCCTGGTGTTCGGGGTTGAGTGTTTTTCTGTTACTGTGTCAATTGTAAGAATTTTTCCCATTATCATGCCAGTGGAGCTGGCCGGGTTACACCCAGGGTCCCTGATGGGTCCAGACAAAGGTGTGGGTGGGGACGGCCCCCGGAGGGGCCTCAGAGGCTTCCGGGAGGGCACTCGCGTTTCCGGCGAGCCGGGAGGAGGACGCCTGGGATCTTCAGCCACGCGGCCGAGCACAGCAGAGCCAGACCCTCTGCGATCACCTGCCCTGCATCTGCCCCGTTCCAGCCTCCTGCCTCTGCGGACACAGCTGATCCCCCGGACACACACGGTGAGCGAAGAGCCGCCGCCCTCGGTGAGGGTGAGCCCGTTCCCGCCCGAGACCGGCGTGGCCGCTGCTGCCCCTCCCCCCTCCCTCCTGCCTTCGTTCCCATCTGCCCTCTGGCAAATCCGGGCTCTGGACTAAGCACAGAGACAGCGTGCTTGCATCTAAAGGGACTGACACCGAGTTATCTATTTCGTTCTGTTAGCAATTTTAACTGTTATTGTTTTCTGTTGGTATAGTTAGATATATTAGTAAAAGAGCTGTTACTCCCACCCCCCTTATCTCTGCCTCAGAGTCCTTGATTCAAACAATCATAATACTTGGGGGAGGGGAGTGGAACCAAAGTCTCTATTCCAAAAAGGGAAACTTCTGCCCCAACTGGCAGACACCTGTCCTTTCAAACCAGGACAGATTTTGGCGCCCAGACGTGGAGCAGAGGACACTGAGTTGAGAGTTAACACAGGAATAACAGCTCTCTTAACTGGCAATATGTTGTCTGGTTTAATCTGGTTTGTGTTCCATGTGGTCACAGCCATCTCCCTCCCATTTGTAAGCCCTTTTTTGAATTTAGGCCCCCTCACCAAGGTTGCTGTGGCTATTGTCCGATTGGTTTGGTGGATTGATTATGTCAGGAATTCATGGGTTTTTAATTTTTTCTGGGAAGCGGTTGCATGGATCCGGAGCTATCGTACTCTAACTGCGTGTTTCTGGGGCTATTTCAGTAATGGTGCTTACTGTGAGATAACGAGTGCAAGGGAAATTTTTTCCCAACCCATCACCCAGTTTTTTGAGGCTACCCCACTGGTTCTCAAGGATTTCAGATCTGTTTTAATTGCCAGTGTTATTATACAGTGGCTGGTGTTGCTGATTGGCCTGTTTTACTTAGCATTCAGAAACAAGGGAATATTGGCTTGGACAACAACTCTGATACATGCCCCAGGGACTAGGGATGATGCCCCACAGCCCACTGCAGAAATGAGCCATCCAGAGTGGGTGGGGGCTCTAGTGAAGGATATAGGCCAAATGCTGAAAGAGCATAGCCAGATGATGAAGGAGTATTTTTCTCCAGCTGGTGAGAAACCCTCCCTCTGCCCTAAAGAGGGAGAGTCAGATGGTGCTGCAGTGGAACCCATAGATGTCGTATCTGTCCAGGTTCCAGCTGGATCACAGGAGCAGCCACAGCCAGCAGCAGTTGCTCCTGTGGAAACTAGGAAATCTAAGATTAAAACGAGGCACTTAGATAATGGGGATCAGCAGGGAGGGTCCTCACAACCAGCAAGGGAACCAGAGTTTGAGATTGTCACCGAGTCCCTCTCATACGATAGTCTCCGTAACCTGCGTAAAGACATTGCTCGGGGGGGCCGTGAGCCTTTCACAACTTGGTTACTCCGGGTCTGGGACCTTACAGGAACAGGTGTTCAACTGGATGGAAGTGAGGCCATGAATTTGGGATCCTTGGCCCAGGATTCAGGTGTGGACCAGATATTCGTAAGGGAGCAAGGCCTCCTTTCCCTCTGGGACCGGCTTTTAATGAGTGTGAGAGAGAAGTTTGTAGACAGAGAGAGAATGCAGGAGCACCACCGTAGGATGCGCTGGCAGACCCTTGAGGAAGGGATCCAGCAGCTGAGAGAGACAGCAGTATTAGAGATACTCTTTGGGAGGGATAGACAGCATGATAATGACCCTGACAAGGTCAAGTGCACAGGGCAGATGTTATGGAATCTGGCAACCTTGGGTCCATCTCAATATACCACCTACATAGCAATGATTAATGCCAATAACAGTCCAGAGACAGTGTGTTCTGTTGCCAACAAACTCAGAAATTTTGAGAGCATGATGAATGGCCCAATGCAGGCTAATGTCTCTGCCGTGGCCAGGGACCTCCAACAAGTCGAAGATAGGATGAGGGATATGAGGGAGGAGATGATAGAGAGAATTGAGGAGGTGAGGAAGATCAGCGTAGCACCAGTACAAGTCACAGGCCCCCAAGTCAGAGTTTCACGTCCCCAGCTAGGAAGAGAGGCTACACCTCACGAGCTGACCTGTGGTTTTTCCTGCGAGACCATGGGGAAGACATGGGAAAATGGGATGGGAAACCCACTTCTGTCCTGGCAGCACGGGTGCGTCAGCTCAGGGAGGGAAATGCTAACCGAGGGAGCCGCACTAAAATGAAGGTAGCCTCAACCTCCCACAAGCAAGGTGCAGGGTATTACAGCAAGGAGAATGTTCTGTCAGATCCCCTGGAAGAAACCTCCACTATGTATGCCCAGGAAAGAAATAATAACCAGGGCTAGAGGGGCCCTGCCTCTAGCCAGGGAGAGGCATGGGATGACAGGATCTATTGGATAGTGTGGGTGCGATGGCCTGGCACGTCAAAGCCACAGAAACATAAAGTGTTAGTTGATACTGGTTCACAATGCACCCTGATACCATCAGAACATGTGGGGAAGGTACCTGTTTCCATTGTTGGGGTGACGGGGGGATCACAGGAATTCACTTTGCTGGAAGCTGAGATTAGCCTGACAGGGAAGGGGTGGCAGAAACATCCAATTGTAACTGGCCCAGGGGCACCGTGCATTCTAGGCATAGACTTCCTCAGGAACGGCTACTACAAAGACCCAAAGGGGTTCAAGTGGGCTTTTGGAATAGCTGCTGTAGCGACAGAGAGCATTAAGCAGTTGAACACCTTGCCTGGACTGTCAGAAAACCCCTCTGCAGTAGGACTCCTGAAAGTGACTGAGCAACAGGTGCCAATTGCCACCATGACCGTGCACCGCCGGCAGTACCGGACAAATCGAGATGCTGTGATCCCCATCCACAAGATGATCCGTGATCTAGAGAGCCAAGGGGTGGTCAGCAAGAGCCACTCACCCTTCAACAGTCCTATCTGGCCTGTGCAGAAATCTGATGGAGAATGGAGACTGACTGTGGAATATCGGGCATTGAATGAAGTGACTCCACCGCTGAGCGCTGCCGTGCCGGACATGCTGGAACTCCAGTACGAGCTGGAGTCCAAGGCAGCAAGGTGGTATGCCACCATTGACATTGCAAATGCATTCTTCTCCATTCCTTTGGCAGCAGAGTGCAGGCCTCAGTTTGCTTTCATCTGGAGGGGCGTGCAGTACACCTGGAACCGACTGCCCCAGGGGTGGAAGCACAGCCCCACCATCTGCCACGGACTGATCCAGGCTGCACTGGAAAAGGGTGAGGCTCCAGAACATTTGCAGTACATCGATGACATCATTGTGTGGGGGAACACAACAATGGAGGTGTTTGAGAAAGTAGAGAAGATCATCCAGATTTTACTGGGAGCTGGTTTCGCCATTAAAAAGAGCAAAGTCAAAGGACCTGCCCGAGAGATCCAGTTCCTGGGAGTGAAGTGGCAGGATGGACGGCGCCAGATCCCCACTGAAGTCATCAATAAGATCACTGCAATGTCCCCACCAACAAGCAAGAAGGAGACACAAGCTTTTCTAGGTGCTATCGGCTTTTGGAGAATGCACGTCCCTGAGTACAGCTAGATTGTGAGCCCTCTCTACCAGGTCACTCGCAAGAAGAATGATTTCCATTGGGGCCCCAAACAACAGCAAGCTTTTGCCCAGATCAAACAGGAAATCGCTCATGCAGTGGCCCTTGGCCCAGTCAGGACAGGACAAGAGGTAAAGAATGTGCTCTACTCTGCAGCTGGGAACCATGGTCTGTCCTGGAGCCTTTGGCAGAAGGTGCCTGGTGAGACCCGAGGCCGACCCCTGGGATTCTGGAGCAGAAGCTACAAAGGATCTGAAGCCAACTACACTCCCACAGAGAAGGAAATCTTGGCTGCCTATGAGGGAGTTCAAGCTGCCTCAGAGGTGATTGGCACAGAAGCACAGCATCTCCTGGCACCCCGACTGCCAGTGCTGGGGTGGATGTTCAAAGGAAAGGTTCCCTCTACTCACCACGCCACCGACGCCACATGGAGCAAGTGGATTGCCCTCATCACGCAGCGCGCCCGTATTGGTAACCCAAATCGCCCTGGGATTTTGGAGATAATTACAAACTGGCCAGAAGGTGAAGATTTTGGTCTCGCTGATGAAGAGGAGCAGAAGCAAGTGACCCGGGCTGAAGAAGCTCCACCGTACAACCAGCTGCCAGCAGATGAAACACGCTATGCCCTTTTCACCGACGGTTCCTGCCGCATTGTGGGGATGAATCGGAAGTGGAAAGCTGCCGTATGGAGCCCCACACGACAGGTTGCACAAGCTACCGAAGGAGAAGGTGGATCGAGTCAACTTGCTGAACTCAAAGCTGTTCAGCTGGCCTTGGACATTGCTGAGAGAGAGAAATGGCCAATGCTCTACCTTTACACTGATTCATGGATGGTAGCCAATGCTCTGTGGGGTTGGCTGGAAAGGTGGAAAAAGGCTGACTGGCAACGTAGAGGAAAACCAATCTGGGCTGCTGATGAGTGGAAAGACATTGCCACTCGGGTGGAGAAGCTCCCCGTGAAAGTCCGTCATGTGGATGCCCATGTTCCCAAGAGTCGGGCTGATGAAGAACACAGGCACAACAAGCAGGTAGATCAGGCTGCACAGATAGAGGTCTCAAAGATAGACTTAGATTGGGAACACAAGGGGGATCTGTTCCTGGCTTGATGGGCCCACGATGCCTCAGGCCATCAGGGCAGAGACGCCACCTATAAGTGGGCACGAGACCGAGGGGTGGATCTAACCATGGACAGCATCTCTCAGGTTATTCATGACTGTGTCACGTGCGCTGCCATCAAACAGGCCAAGCGGGTGAAGCCCCTCTGGTATGGGGGGCGATGGTCCAAATATAAGTACGGAGAGGCCTGGCAGATTGACTATATCACACTGCCTCAGACCCGCCAGGGCAAGCGCTACGTGCTGACCATGGTAGAAGCCACCACCGGATGGTTGGAGACCTACGCTGTGCCCCACACCACTGCTCGGAACACCATCCTGGGCCTGGAAAAACAAGTCCTCTGGAGACATGGTACCCCTGAAAGAATTGAGTCAGACAATGGGACCCATTTCAAAAATAGCCTTATAAACACCTGGGCTAAAGAACATGGCATCGAGTGGGTGTACCATATTCCCTACCATGCACCAGCGGCTGGGAAAGTCGAACGGTGCAATGGTCTGCTTAAAACCACCTTAAAGGCGCTGGGTGGGGGGACTTTCAAGAACTGGGAGATCAATCTACCAAAGGCCACATGGTTAGTGAATACCCGAGGTTCCACTAACCGAGCAGGCCCTGCCCAGTCAGAGCCCTTGGGAGCAGCAGATGGAGATAAGGTTCCAGTGGTGCACCTCAGAGGCATGTTAGGAAAAACTGTCTGGGTGAACTCTGCTTCCAGCAAAGACAATCCTGTTCATGGGGTGGTTTTCGCTCAAGGACCAGGTTGCACTCGGTGGGTGATGCAAAAGGATGGAGAGACCCGATGCATACCCCAAGGGGACCTTGTTCTAGGGTGAACTATATATGATACTGCGCCCGTAACTACATGTATGTATATAATTTAAAGGTTTCAATATGATGTAGCATGATGGCATGGAAAAATTCGGGGTGGATAATGTTCAGGGTTGAGTATTTTTCTGTTACTGTGTCAATTGTAAGAATTTTTCCCATTATCATGCCAATGGAGCTGGCTGGGTTACACCCAGCGTCCCTGATGGGTCCAGACAAAGGTGTGGGTGGGGACGGCCCCCGGAGGGGCCTCTGAGGCTTCCGGGAGGGCACTCGCGTTTCCGGCGAGATAAACAGATAAACACTCAACCCCCAACACACGTGCCACTTGTTCTTGTTTTATCTTTTTGTTAGTGAGACCAAAGTTTTCACTTTTGGGCCTATTTGTAATTATTTCAAAAATTTCAGGGCGATTTAATTTTTTAATATGGGCATGCTCAGTGATGAGGGGAATTTATTTGCTTTATGTGGCATTGGTGGAATGGTGGGTAGAGGGAACTTTTGCTTTGAATATTTACTCTAGCAGTAGTTGGGATGCTAAGAGGAATAGTGTTTTAGTGCTGATTCCTTTTGAGGCAGCTTGAACTTCTTCATAGGCCATCAAGATTTTCTTCTTTGTGCGAGTGTAGTTGGCTTTAGACCTTCTGTAACTTTGACTTTAAAATTCCAGTGGGTGATTTTGAGTTTTACGAGGCATTTTTTGTCAAAGGCTCCAGGACAGGCCATGGCTTTTGGTGGTAGAGTAGAGCATATTTTTCACATTTGGACCTGTTCTGACTGGGCCAAGGGCTACCGCATGAGCAATCTTTTGCTTAATCTGGGCTAAGTCTTGCTGTTGTTTAGGGCCCCAGTGAAAATTGTTTTTCTTGCTGGTAACTAGGTGGAGAGGGCTTACAATTTGGCTGTACTCAGGAATGTGCATTTTCTAAAAGCCTATGGCACTTAGGAAAGCTTGTGTTTTTTTCCTGCTGGTTGGTGGAGACGTGATTTTGTTGATGAAATCAGTGGGAATTTGACGCCGTTTGTCTTGCCACTTCTAGGTACTGGGTTTATCAGGCAGGTTCTTTGACTTTGCTTTTTTTGATGGTAAAACCAGCTTTTAGGAGAATCTGGATGATTTTCTTTTCTTTCTTAAATACTTCTGCTGCCATGTTTCTTCACACAATGATATCATTGATGTACTGCAAATGTTTTGGAGCTTTACCTTTATTTAGTGCAGCTTGGATCAGTTCATGGCAGATGGTGGGGCTGTGTTTCTACTTCTGGGGCAGTCAGTTTCGGGTGTACTGCACTCACCTCCAGGTGAAAGCAAACTGTGGCTTGTAGTCTGCTGTCAAGGGAGTGGAGAAAAAATGCATGGGCAATGTCAATAGTGACATACTGTTTTGCTGCCTTGGACTCCAGCTTGTACTGGAGTTCCAGCATGTCCAGCACAGCAGTGCTCAATGGTGGAGTTACTTTATTTAAGGCACGATAGTCTACAGTTAATTTCTATTTTCTGTTAGGTTTGTGCACAGGCCAGATGGGGCTGTTGAAGGGTGAATGGGCTTCACTGACTATTCCTTGGCTTTTCATTTTATGGATTATTTTGTGGATGGGGGATTACAGCATTTAAAGTTGTTCTGTACTGCCAGTGATGCACTGTTGATGTGGCAGTTGGTACTTGTTGGTCTTCTACCTTCCAGAGTTCTACTGCAGATGGGTTTTTTGATAGTCCAGGCAAGGTGTTTAATCGCTTGGTGCCCTCTGCTTTTACAGCAGCTATTCTAAAAGCCTATCTGAGTTCTTTTGGGTCTTTGAAATACTTATTTCAGAGGAAGTTGTCCTGGTTTAGGGCAAATTTGGGAGGAAACTTATGAATGGGGTCCCTCTAGGAAACAGATTCAAGCAGTCCCTCCCCCAACTGGCTCAGGGAAAAATATTTCCTCAGAAAGAAGTAGAAAAAATCTGTCTATTTAACAGTCAAAGCATCCCCCAGCACAAAAATGAACAATACTAAACAGTAAAACCTTTTGCCACTCTGAAGAGATGACAAATTTAGAAAAGTCCCTTTCATGGCTTGCAGCCCAGCTCACTCAGTCTTGTTTTCAGTCCCTCCAGCCCTGGGAAATGTCATGACCCAGGCCAGGCCTGGTGAGCTATGGGTGCGAGCTTTTGGTGATCCTCTGGGTTTTCAGTCCAGAGCAGGTTAGAACAATTCCATGAAAAAGGGGAAAAAAACCCCAAAACGACAGTCCAGGGAACTCCTTTGCCTCAGCTAGCCAGAAAAACTAATCAAAAGCCAAAGAAGAGCTCTCTCCTGCTGTCCACTGCAGACAACACAGTCTGTGTAAAGGATGCAGGGGAGCAAGTGCTGTCTCTGATAACAAACTCTGCACCTCTTCTCCTTTCACTCCGGGAACTGTGGGAGTCCAGAGTTTTTCCCTGGCTCCTCTGGGGATGCAAAAACCCCCCTGGCAGACCCCTCAGGGACCCCCGAGTGCTGCCCAGGAGCTGCAGGGGCTGGATTTGGCTCCTTGGGAGAATCTGCCCACATTGAGAGAAGAGACACAGAAAATAATGATGAGTAGAGTGTAAATTAGAATGATAGAATGTAGTATAAGTAGGTTTTTAGGTTGTTTATATTAAGGGCCATGTGGACAAGATGGAGGATCCTGGGTGTGGTGGGCTTCTTCCTCCTTCTTCTTCGTGTCATCCATGCTGAAGTTGCACCCTGGGAACCACAGATTGGATGGGGAAAGAACTGGACATTGTAAAGAGGTTGCATGGCATTGGGGAAAATTTGTAAATATTGTATACGCAGTTTAGAGTATAAAGACCTTGGCACAGCCTGCCCAGGGGACCTTCTGCAATGGTCGACCTGCAGAGAGGACTCGTGCTGGGCTGGCAGAAACATTTTTAAAGATAAGCTAAATAAACAGCCCTGAAACAACACAAGGTTGTCTCAAGCTGCTTTCTTGCTGGTGCCTCCGAGAGAACCAGACTTTTTACCACCTTCATGCCCTCTCTGGGGAGAGATTCTTAGTTGCTAGGTCATTTGAAAAGACAATTTCTGTCACTGCCATTTCTCTCAAGCATTGAATTTCTTGTTCTATGGTTTTATGTGGTGATTCACTGTGCATCCCTCTGGTTCCTTAGCCAGCTCATTACCAGGAGGAGGCTTGTGAGTCCCACAGGAATGAGATAAAATATCAAAGAGGCTCCTTTTCCCAGGATAATCCAAGCGTTTATTCCTGAAGGGTTCCAGGGAAAAAAGAGAGTGAACCAAGGAGTGGCAGCGATTTTACAAATCTCAGGTGAGGGGAAGGGAAACCGAGCTGCAGCCAATGGGGTTGCACCAGTGGGGAGGGGCTAAGGGAGGGCTGAACCAACTTCACAGAACTTCAGGGGAGTACAGAACAAACCATTTTTCTCAGTGCAAAACATAAACCAAATCAGTGAAATACAGCAGTTTTCCATTGGGTTTGCTGCATGTAGAGATGGTTTGCACACAGATATTTTTGTGCCATACTTCCCAGGACTCGTGCCCAGAGACTGTGAGGGTAAGTCTCCCTCATCAATCCTTGGTCAATAACTGGATTATGTGACAGGGATCCTAAATGCCTCGCTTCAGTACCATCCAGAATTGTAGCCTCGCCTGCAGCGTTTCAAAGATGGACTAACCAACTAATTATGGATTCATCAGATCGTTGGGTGTAATCCTTTCTTAGGCCACAAAGGTCTTTCAGGGAAAAAGACTTAATAGCGACTTTTCATCCTGTGTCAGTAGCTCTGACTTCTGATTTTGTATCGGGAGCCTGTTTTGAGGATCCTTCTTCCAGATCATCATCATCCACTGGCTGATCAGTTTTGCTTGTATGCTGCTTTCTTGCAGCGACTGTAAGTAGCTTAGGCTCACTGTCTGGTTTAGCTGGTGGCTTAGGCTCACCATCTGGTTTAGCTACAACCTGAGTAACTGGGGTGTTGGATGACTTATCTCCCTGCCCCCTGGCCTCTGCTTGCTGTCCTACAGTATCTAGCAGTGTGCGATATGCACATGCTAGGGCCTAGCTTATTGCAATGAGCTTTTTCTCATTAGAATCATCATGGCACTTCTCTTCCAGATATTTCTCCACTTCGTCTGGGTTCTGAATTTGTTCACGTGAAAATCTCCAGGCTGTGAGATCAGAAAATTCCTTCAGGGTTCAGCCCATTCTCTCCCATTCTTCGCAAAACTCAGAATTTTCTATGCCTGGGCCTACTTCTGGGTCAGGGGTCTCATCAGCTCCTCTTTACATCTCAGCCCTCATACTAGAGAGGCTGCAGACTGTATAGAGGAAGCCTACCAGATGAAATACCAGGAAGGTGGTATCCTTGACATTCAGGGATGCAGGAAGGAGTTTATTAGCTATTGGAACCAATGAATACAAAGGTTAAATTTAAGAGTGGGCACAGTATGCATAGTATGCAAAAGAACTTATGTAAAGATGATTCAGCAGAAAAAGTATATAAAATGGATGGGTTTTGTTTGTTACATTGAATGTGTTTTCGGAGGAGCTATCCCCCATGTTTTCTGGCACCTGAATAAAGACATGTCTGCTTATTCATATCAAACTAGTGTTGGATATGTCAGGAAAATTAATCCGCAAGCACCATAGGTTTATGTCCAAAAAGGAGACAGAGGAGTCCCATTACTTTATTCGAACAAAGGGAGAGGCCATGGTGCATTTCCTCTCAAATTTTTGGAGGACATAGCCTCCTTCTTATCCTAATTTCCTGGCTGCATTTCCCTCTCTCTTTCCCCATTAGCTGAGGTACTTGAGAGATACAGACTTCCTGAGACACCTAATACCTAAGACCCCCTTTGAATGCATACCCTCCCCTTTGTCTTTCCCTTGTGTCACTCAGTGGAATTCCTATGGAATTTATTGCTCTTTCCATTGTTCCTTTCATCTCTCAGTATCTAATTTTATTTATCAGCAGTTTGTTTGTAAGACAAGTCCTTCATTCCTTTCAATCCCTCTGTTATAGATGGGTAATACAATGGTTGGCTCTTGCAATTAAAGGATGAATATTATGTATATATTAAGTTTTATTGATGTGTAGTTACGTTATTGTGATTTACTATTTAGATGTCCTCTGTTCTCCCCATAGTCCCCTTTCCCCTTCCCATTGTATTGTTGCCACCTGATGGCCTTAGAAGTCAGGACATGTGGGGGAGGGGGGAGGCATGTACCTGTGCCTCTTGCATGGGGCATATGGGAGAAGGGCAGGCCTGTTACTGAGACAACATCTGACCTCCAATCAAGTTGCAAGAAAGTAATCTCCACCAAAAAACAGTGAAGAAGAGTTGATGGACAGACTTCAAGAGGGGCCAGGGTTGGCTGATGAAACCCCCACGGGTATAAAAAGGGAGAACAGCCATTTTGTAAATGAGCACATGGCAGGTGCTGGTTCCCAGCACCATGCCTTTTTCCTTATTCAGTCCTTTGTTGTATTGGTTAAAGTTTAATAAACCTTTGAAAATTTTAAAAGTTAGCATCATTTCTCACACCTCCTCTTTTATTTTCTCAATAATTTTCTTTACAAACCTTAGTTATCATTGACTTAACTTTTTGTTCCTGGGTCCTTTTGGGTTTTGCAATTATTTGCAGTGACATCATTTTCTGTCCTTTTGTAGCTATTTCTGGATCGTAGGCGTGGCTACTACCTGCATCCCCTTGATCATCTGCTAAATGAGCTATACTCAGCAAGGGATCATGCATGGTAAAAAGATTAGAGTTGCTACAGCATATAAGAGAAAAAAAAAAACATTCATTTAACCCATAGTCCACCAGGTAACCACGAAAACATATCTCGTTCCCATCTTTTCCATGTTTGGACTGGTACATTAGCTAACTTTCTTATTCCCTTTGTTATTTGTTTCATCACTTTTTCATTGTCATCTATTTGCAAACAGCAGTTTGAGTAATTTAATTTTCCACACTCTCTTCTTCTTAACTGATTTCCCTGAGTTTGTGCCAGCAAAAAGAACAACTTAATGCATCCTGTATAACATATTCCTGACCAGTTTGGAGGTAACCTGTGATAGGCATGTTGGCTACCCATGATCAGTTGTCAGATTGTCCTGGCCTTCTGCAGATCCAACAATTGCTAAGGTTAAAGGTTTTTGTGACTTCTTCTCCTAGGGCTAAAAAACTATTCTTCCACCTCTGGCCCAAACCTGACTGACAATATAAAGGTAAGATTATTAAGAAAAACATTCTAATGGTGTAATCTAATTTTCTAATCTGGTTCTTACTGTTGTCTTCTGCACTACCTGTGGTCACTGAAGGCACAGAAACAACATAAAACAATGACAGCAAGTATTAGCCCTCCAGTGACTGGAGATCAGAAAGAAGGAATGCCCATGCAGACTACTTCAGCAGAAAGTCTGTGGGTAGGCACACGAGGCTTTCCCCGATGTTGACGCACTGGATGCTGCTCCAGTCCACTCCTGTGTAGTGCTAGTTGAAGCCTCCTGTCCTCCTCCAGCCGAGATGTCCAAATCTCTTTGGCCGCAGCGGCCTTGACCTGAGTGTGATGGGTCCACTTGTGTTCATCTGTCTTGACGGCTGTTTCTGTGGTCAGTGTAAGAAATGTATGTATGATTCATATTACAAGGCAATAATAAAAGCAAAACCATGCAAATGCTGTGTGATGAGAAGAATAAGTGCCCAGAATAATTATAAAAAGTTAATTTTAAGAAAGTCAAATAAAGCATGAAATAATGTCTGCTTGCATAGAAATAAGGAACCTGTGGTCACATCTGCTTGCTTGTGGTTATGCCTGTTTGCACAAAAAAATAAGGAACCTGCGTATATTTGGTTGCATAGAACAAAAATTAAGCAAATTGGGAAAACTATACTAAGCAAATAACTCTAGATATATAAATAGCTGATAACTATGCATGCAGAAAAAAAAGGTCAAGAAAAAACACTGAGGAAGATGGCAAGCCTTCATCCAAAAGACCACCGAAAGAGGGCAAACAACCCCCTAGCAACAGCCAATGCCTGCACAGAAGGCAACCATGGATGTAGAATCAAGGAAACAAAAGAAGGAGGGGGATACCGGGAAAATGAAACTCAGACTGAATAAAAAGGTGGAACTAATGCTGAGCGGTGTGTGTCATTGGTGTAGTGGTGACCACCCAGCGCACCCAGTGCTGTTTGCTTGCTGCATTTTTTATTAATAAATAATCATTGGAAGGATCATAATTTCTCGTGAATTTATAACAGTCTGTAACACTTGGAAAAGTCTACACCACTTTGCCACCAGTGATGCTTCTTTCCACCCCTTAACTAAGACCCGGTCTCCTGGTTAGATGTTATGATCAGCAAAGTCCAAAGGCAAGGTCTGTGTTAACCAGGCTTTGTGTCAGAAATTTCATAAGAGGCAGTATCCTGGCCACATATTGTTTCAAATATACATCACTTATTTCTTTCCCCCCCCCCCCCCCCCCCCCCCCCCCCCCCACTAGTTTGGGAATTACAAAGGTAAGGAATTCCAAAGAAAAATTCAAAGGGAGATAATTGAATCTCTTCTGGATTTGGCCCTTATTTTTGTCAAAGCCAATGGTAAAAACCATACCCATGGCATTTTAGTTTCTATCATCAACTTCAAAAGGTTTCTTTATTTCTCCATTCATCTGTTCTACTTGACCTGAATTCTCAGGGTGCCAGGGTGTAAGGAGACCCCACTGAATCCTTAAAGCAGCCATAATCCCTTGAAGGATGCCCCTCCAAAATGAGTTCCCCCATCCAGGTCCACTGCCTTCATAATCCCATATTCAGAAATGATTTATTAACTGATCGAATAGTTGCTGAAGTGACTAGAAACTCCTCTGGCCACCCTGCTGTTGCCTTGAGGAGCTGGAACAGAGATCACACAGAGTTAAGGGGAATAAAATGGGTATTTATTAAAAGGCCTTCAAAGGCCACACCCTGGCAGTACCAGGGCCACAGTGTGGCCCCTGCCCTTCCCAGATGGCTCCAAGATGGAAGTAAAAGAGGGCTTGGTCACATGATCTCACATCTTTATAGACATTAGTCCATTTGCATACAGGAGTCAACCATCCAATTAATAGTCTCAAATTGTAAGGTTTCATCCTCCTCACCTCCTGGCTGGCACGTCCTCCTCTTTTCATGTTGTTTATGCTTAGAGTCTGGAGTTTGAAGAAACTGTCTTTGAATCAATAGGTGGAATCAGACTATTTTGTCTTCAGCACCCTAAGCACAACAGAAAAGCATACCCAAGCAGAACAGAAAACTCAGAACTTAAGGCATCACTGCCAGCCAGCATATCACTACCACTGTCTAAGCCTTCCTCCCTAGGGCATCTCAGCAAAATACACTTGACATCCCTGGAAAGGATGTATAGTCCAAGGTCATTTCCCTGCCTTGCAATCTCCTCTGCAGGCAGGCTGTTAACTTTAGCCAGGCACCCCTCAGCAGCTCATTTTGCTAAAACTAAAAAGACTCAAGGCAGTCCTTAAGAGTCCCAACGACTCCCCCCATGGAGCTGTCCCAATATTTGCAGGCTCAAAGTTCCTGTCATCCAGTGTTTACTGCCCTTTGTAAATCATTTTCCCCTCCTTCTTCTGCCCCATCATCTTTAATTATCTCCAACTCTTCTGGTGGAAAAGACACCACCACCACTTCTCCCCTCCCCCTGGCAACAGCTGAGCCACAGGGAGCAAAGGGAGGACCCCAGAGACCTCTGGAAAAAGTGCTGCTTTTTGAAAATCTCCATTGACCAGTTGATTATTTATTGTCTCTTCTGAGCTCTCTGCCTGATGTGCCTTAACAACTCTTATTTATACCTCTTTTGGTAAATTCATCACTTCCAACACATAAATAATTGAGGTCTCATGAGCGGATGTTTTTCCCGGCAAGTTAACAAACTTCTTTCCTCCCAGCTTTCCAAACTCACGTACTACTCTGCATGCATCCATAAGACCTTTAGCGCCACCATTTTTCATTAAAAAGACAAAACAAGTTAGGCAAAAATCAAACTCAAGATTACATAGAATGTTTTAACTAATATTTGATCTCCCACCAAGTCACTCAAAATCAAAACAATTTACAAACATTACCAAACTGACAATGCAAGCACTTATGGTGGCACTTTAAATATCATTGGTTATAATGCAGGTCCATCTCATGGATTGGAAGGCTCTCATAAAAGAAAAGTGCAAATTTGGCCTACCAGACCGATTATTAAAAAGAAGTTAAAACCTCTTGTGGCTAACACAAAGTGACAGAGTCCACCTGAAGAAATGGTTATCACATTTAGGTGACATTTTGTTGCTTGCGGTTTCTCTGCTCACAAACTGTTTTCCTTATCTTTGATGAAGGGATGTTTGGCATTTCTAAAAAAGAGAAAAGAACAAAACTCCCTGGCAAAATATGCCTGAGTGAAACAGTTAATTGCATTAACTTATTCAGGTGGAGTTTTAGCTTTTATTCTATGAAATTCTTGTTGCACCTCTTTTGTTGTTTCCCACAGATCTTCAGTGAGATTTTCCTCTGGTAGACTGTTTAGTGGAGAGAGTGTGACTTCTTTTAAAAAGTTTTTTAAGAGTTGCAGTCGGTGAAGCAAGCATATGCTTTTCACCTTAGAGCAGTTTGCCTTATCCATTTCCTCCTTTTGTTCCAGTGATTTTCTTTTTGGACATGATGAAGTGGCAAGAAATGCCACTGCCTAAAGTCAATCACTTTTTTTTAGGAACCAATTGCTCACTAACCCAATTTTTTGCATCAAGTCCACCCTAGCGGTAAGGAGGTGACTAACAAATTAACCAAGGAGGGCTAACAAAATATTCTCGCCCTAAGTTTTCCTATAGCCCCCTGTGCTGGTTTTGCATGGAAATCACCTAGGAGGAGGGCACAGACACACACACAAACAGGGGTTTTAGGGGTTTGTCTCTATGAGAACTTCCTCTGTGAGTTGTTGCGTTGCTGGGACTAATCAGAAGTTAATTTAATAATTGACAGCCTGGAAACACAATTAAAAAGTTACTTCGCCTCCATGAATCACATCAGTAAAAGTGAAAAGTTCCTCTTTTGACTTATAGCTTGTGAGGAGGTAAGGCCAGCCGGCCTGGCCTGGCCCCCCCTCATGCAGCTTGGCTGGGAAGGGGTGGATTTGGTCAGCCACCAGGGCCCCCCCCCCCCATTTTCAAATAGGGTCCCGGATGGCTAAGAGAAAGAGAAACCTTTGCTAAGATCCTAGCTTTCCCCCCCTGTGAGAGTCCGTCCTAGCCTCTTGTCTGTTTCTACCCAACGACCCTCGCCTGAGGCCTGCGCTGGCCAGGGATGGGAGGGACGCCAAGGGACTGTTCCGCAGGTGATGCCTACCAGGACTGCTTTCTCATGACAACTAGTCACAGGGCGTTTACTCAACAAGCTCCCACAGATGGAAGAACAATGGACTGGTCAGTATGGGCTGCCCTGCGTGTGTTCATGATGACCAAGATGGTCTGATGTGCTTTGAAGCGTCCTGTTTCCACCTGTTCCCCAGCGTAACGAGCTCCACATACAATAGTCCATAAATCTTCCCACCTTTTGGCCAGAAGTCACTCGCTTTGGGAAAGGACTATAAAAGTGACTTTCGCAAAGGAGAGCCCTGAGATCTCCCCAGACGGCAACGGACATCTACTGGCTGGCTCCACGAGGATTCGTCTGCCCGTCTTGGTAGCTATAATCCCGACCCCCCTTTCTCTCTCTCTCTCTCTCTCTCTCCCACTATCGCATTTTGGTTGGCACTAAATAAAGTGCATTTCTGTAGAAGTAAACTGGTTTAGTCCCCTGCTGTGTCTTTTGCGCTCTAAGATGCATAAAAAAACCAGTCCCGACTCGCTCTTGAATTGGGTGGACCGTGACACCCCCCTCCAGCATGGCCACAGCTCGTGACATTTTTTTGCATAGTCAGCAATTGAATTCTCGATACTGAGGGAGGTGGGGTTTCTGTGCACTTTGTACCAGGGGAAGACCTGTGCCATTTCAGCCCCACCTAGCCTGTCAGTGCCGTAAGGACTGAACAGTGTTAGAAAGCAAGGGAGGTGGTATTGGGTTCTTCCCGCAATCTGCACAGAGACCCAGGTGGATAATCAACTCCATTTCAGTTATCGGAGAATTTTTTTTTTTTAAGGATCTCAGCTGAGCAAAAGATGGGACTTGTGCTTTTTGTTGTTTGCTGCTTGGTGTAGTCGAGGAGACACCCATTGTGCAACTAAAGAGAACCTCCCAAGCGGTTTGGTCTCCTCAGCCACTCAGGGATGACAGGGGGTTGTCCCCAGCAGAAGTCCGGGTGACAAGTGTTTAGCTTCCTGAAGTGGTTTTTCCCCCTCACACGTTGTTTGCTGCTTGGTGTAGTTGAGGAGACACCTATTGTGTAACTAAAGAGAACCTCCCAAGCGGTTTGGTCTTCTCAGCCACTCAGGGATGACAGGGGGTTGTCCCCAGCAGAAGTCTGGGTGACAAGTGTTTACCTTCCTGAAGTGGTTTTTCCCCCTCGCACATAATCGTAACTCAGAGGTTACAGTTGTTGTATAATTATTGTATTTGACTACTTGGGATCGCGAAGAGACAAGTGGTTTTTGTAGTTAAGTCAGTACCTCCCAAGTAGTGTGTCTCTTCACCCGCTCCAGGGAAGAGAAGGGATTCACAGTTTCAGCTGTGCTTTTTGTGTAACTTGAAGTGTGTCTCCCTGAGAGTGGTTTTAGTCCCTTCGTAAAAATGTCTGTAAATGATAAAACTGCATTTTATGCTTTACTAGCTAAGTATAATGCCAGACCCTCCCAAGGGGGGGAAGACTGGGCACACAGTAATTGGTTTAATTTAGAAAATGTGATTGATAGGATACATTCTTTGCAACATGAAACAAAATTCAAAATGAGCAAGAAAAATAAAACCACACTTTGCTCAGTTCTAGGTGCTTGTCTTTCAGCTGCTGTAGAATCTCGTTTTAAACGAGTAAGTGAGGAAAGTGCAGTGATAGACTCCTTGCAAAACCTAGTGGAAGCTTTGCAAAAGCTATTACAGGAGAAAACAAACCAACTACAGGAGGAAAGAAATCAGGTAGAAACTCTGCAAAACCAACTACAGCAGAAAAGAAATCAAGTAGAAACTCTGGAAAACCAACTAGAACAGAAAACAAATCAAGTAGAAACTCTGGAAAACCAACTAGAAAAGGAAAGAAATCACAACTATTTGCTACAACTATCACATGCCTCACAACATGCATATACACCTAATGAAACAGAAGAAAAGGGAACATATCACATAAAGCAGAAATACCCACAGACAGAATTAGTACACATACAAAATAGTGGGGAAAATTGCTGCTCTAAAATGAGACCTCTCGTTAAAACGGAATATAGATACCTGAACGACAAGGATTTTGACCCCCACATAACATCCAAAGAAATACCATACACTGCTACTGAACTGGCCAAATTAAAGAAAGAATACTCACGTTTCCCCCAAGAATCTGAGACCGAGTATGTTTTTAGAGTTTCACTCACTGGAGGAGATAAAATTAAATTAAGTGAACAAGAAGCCAGTAGATACTGGGAGCCTGGAGTTTTCTTAACAACTGGAAACGCTCGTGTTCCGTGGTCTCTGACACAGCGTGCAGCCTACTGGGCTGGGGGACTTAGCCCCCTAGAAAGAGGTAATCCTCTGGCCATGACTGGCACCCCAGACCAACTCTTAGAAAACATTCATAAAGCTGCCTGCTTGCAAATTATACATGAAATACAATTCACTGCTGGCCATAAATCACCTATGCAATTACCTGTAAATGTAAAACAATACCCTCCTCCCTCTGGTGCCAAAGTAAAGATCAAACCGGTTATAGAGGACTTGCAAAACTCCCCTGTATGGCTAATCCAAAAACCCAAACCTGACACTGTGTACCAATACATAGATGATGTATTGATAGGAGGAGAAGAAAAAGAAGAAGTGAGGGATGTGCAACAGAAAATAATTTTCCGCCTAGAAAGCCCTAGCTTGCAAATTGCCTCAGAGAAAATTCAAAAACCTTCTCAGGAAGTGAAGTTTTTGAAGGCAGCCACTACTGGGACTGCCCCCCCTGACAGAGTGGCCCAGAAATCCTCAGTAACAGAAGGAACTGTAAAAAATCTGGCAGTAACAGAAACTGAGAACTTGGGCAACAGCAATGACAAACCTGTCTCAGTAATTAAAGTAGCCTCTCCTTTCTCCCCCAAACAATCTTTGTTCACTAATTCTTTGTTCACTAATGCTTCTGCTGAGCAAATTATTGCTGGGGGACGGGGTGACTCTTGGGTTGGAGCTCTGATGGTTATTTGGGGTGTTTTCCAGCTTGAAGTGTGGAGTGCCTCCTTTGTTTGCAGCTACACTGACTCTTATGCTGTGTTTAAAGGAGGTACAGAGTGGCCTTCTTCTTGGCAGCAAAATGATTGGGAAGTTAACAGAATTTCTGTCTGCATAGTTCCATCATTTTAACCTCCTGCCTCTTTGTGGCAGATTCTGTTGTGTTTACTTTTCACAGAATAACGCCATGGAACGTGAAGATTAATTGCTGAATCCCTCATCGAACCTGTATACAGTTACAGCACAGGACCTTACAGATGTATTTTATTTTGTGAAAATTTAAAATCAAAATTAAACTGTTGTATAATTATCCCAGAAAAAATTATATATGGGAAAACCAATGCAAAATATAAAGGGGAACTCAATGTTAATGTTGTAACACCTACTACCCAACCACCAGTTATACTGAGCCTGAAAATTTTTGAGATTGGACCTTGGGTAATTCGGAAAACTGGCCAACAGCAAATATTGTTTAATTCGGCATGGTCTTTTAAACAAGTCAAATTGCCAATGCAAAACAATGTCTCAGTAATTCAGCTAGCCTGTTCACCTTTTCTTGGGGTGGACAAATAACCTGGTTGCAAAACCAGGAGGATCCTTTTAAGAAACGTATGGCAAGGGACATAACCAGTGTTGTGGGAAAAGGACTGGGAATTTTAAATAGCATTGATTCAGAGGTATTAATGAACAAATTGGTTGCCACCAGCAGAAACCTGACCAAATTGAAACAACCTCTGCAGTCCTCTTTAACAGCCTTGGGGACGCAACAGTGGTTATCAAACATTTTATCAAATTGGGAAAAGGCAAATGTAAATGATCACAAATTGATAATTGATGCTCTTGGTACTGCTCAAAACAATATATCCTTAGCCCTCAGCTGTACCCAGGCACAGCTTTGGATGCAAATAGTTGTTGCCTCAATTATAAGGGAAGGGGAAGAGGGCATCTTCCCTACTGAAATCCGGACAATAATTTGGGACAATTCTAATGATTTTGAAAAGAAGTTTCAGTCCTGGTGGAATTTGGTAAACTTTACCTACAACCCCAGCACAAACACAGCCACAGCCTTTGTGTTGACAATGCGCACTGCTTCAGTGCATTTGATATACCCCATCATTGCATTAGGATTGAATCACGATGGAACTATTCTCTATCCTTTCGAGCATAGAGAATGGGCCCGTCAAATTGGTGAGAAATGGCAAACTGTTATTTTGGAATCTTGTGTTGTTCGGGAGCAACAGGGTTTCATTTGTGAAAGCAATGCCATTGTGGCCCAAGACATCTGTTTAGACACAGAGCAAAATATCTGTCATTTTGAAATACACCTTGATGAGACTCCTGCAACAGTGCTGGTGTACATAGGAAATGGATGTGTGTGTGTAAGAATTGCTTGCAACTCAGTGTTTGTAGAAAATGTAACAGTGGATCTAAAAAATAATTTAAATTTTTGTGTTTGTAATTTTACCACGATCATGGGCTGTGACTTTTCCTATACTGTTCCAGTTATGTCTTATCACCTTTTGCAATCCAATTTTACACTGATTCATCAGTTAGTGCCTGCTCCCATCAGGATGAACCTCACTTTGATTAAACAATTGTTGCTTCACCAGGACTTAATTGGGATCTTGGAAAAAATCAAGAAAAATGGGCAGAAGACCCTGGTGACGGTTCATCATGATGTGAGAGAAATACATCGGGTTTTAGAAAGGGTAAAAGGGTATGCTGAACTCAGGTGGTGGGATACTCTTTTTGGGTGGTCACCTACTGCTACCGGCATCCTAAACAAATTGTGTTATCCCATTGTTGTGCTTTTGATTTTGGTTTTGATCGGTTTTGTTTTGTCAAAATGGTTGACACAATTGGCATCAACAATAGAAGCACATAATTTGATCATTACTCCATCTGCTAAAGCTACCCCTAAAATTATTGACACCAGACAAATTACACGAGCAGTGAAAGTCAGGCCTTTAACAGCAAACTGATTAAAATTGTTTGTTACTGGTTATGATTGGTATGATCAGTTTTAGTAATGTTAAGCTTCTGATTAAAATGGTTTTGGAAAATAATTGTTTTAATCATAAAACATATTATAATGGATACTGATATGTTTTAATTTTAATTGTTTGAATGACATTTTATTGATTTTGTTTTGATTTTAATTGTTTGAATTTTAATTGTTTGAATTTTAATTGTTTGGATGCTATTTTATTGATTAATTTTGATTGTTTGAAAGTTATTTTAGTTAATATCATTGTGATTTGTTTGAATTTTAATCAATTTTGTTGTGATTATTTTTCACTATTATTTTCCTGTTTCTTTTCCTTCCTTTTCCTTTTCCTTTCCTTTTCCCTTTTCCTTCTTATCCCCGGTTTTTTGTTTTTCCTTTCCCTGTTCTCAGGATGTGCTACCAAGGGTGGGCCCTGAAGATGCTACAACGTCACAACATCATGCTGATGGAGTTTCTCAGCGACGCTCGTTGGTCACGGGGTGATGTGAGAGTCCGTCCGAGCCTCTCCTCTGTTTCTGCCCAACGACCCTCGCCTGAGGCCTGCGCTGGCCAGGGATGGGAGGGACGCCAAGGGACTGTTCCGCAGGTGATGCCTACCAGGACTGCTTTCTCATGACAACTAGTCACAGGGCGTTTACTCAACAAGCTCCCACAGATGGAAGAACAATGGACTGGTCAGTATGGGCTGCCCTGCGTGTGTTCATGATGACCAAGATGGTCTGATGGGCCTTGAAGTGTCCTGTTTCCACCTGTTCCCCAGCGTAACGAGCTCCACATACAATAGTCCATAAATCTTCCCACCTTTTGGCCAGAAGCCACTCGCTTTGGGAAAGGACTATAAAAGTGACTTTCTCAAAGGAGAGCCCTGAGATCTCCCCAGATGGCAACAGACATCTACTGGCTGGCTCCACGAGGATTCGTCTGCCCGTCTTGGTAGCTATAATCCCGACCCCCCTTTCTCTCTCTCTCTCTCTCTCTCTCTCTCTCCCACTATCGCATTTTGGTTGGCACTAAATAAAGTGCATTTCTGTAGAAGTAAACTGGTTTTGTCCCCTGCTGTGTCTTTTGCGCTCTAAGATCTATAAAAGAACCAGTCGCGACTCGCTCTTGAATTGGGCGGACCGTGACACCCCCCTCCAGCATGGCCACAGCTCGGCTGGAGCCTTGCCACCATCTTGGAACAGTCGTGGGGAGGCGAAGCCCCCCAGCTGCCCACACAGCTTGGGAAAAATGCAGCTGGGCTCTGTTTCAGCAGACCCCCTCCCCCCCTTGCGTCCTCCCCCCATGGATTTGCTTGCTGAGATTTGCAGTTTCATACAGCCTCCCCCCACATGGCCTGTGCGACCTGAAATCCTGACACGGCTCCAACATGGTCAGGCCCGTCTCCCTTCACCTTCTTTATGAAATTTTAACCCTTCCAATGATTGGATAAGACTGCAGATCTCCTGTTCTCCCTTGAATGAGAAGAATAAAGCAGAAAGTATATTAAAGTCAGTGAAGTAAGAGCCAAGTTTCCAGATGGGAAAAGATTGCGGAGACGCCGTGAAAGTTGGCTGAAAATTCTTTTTGTAAGCTATGGGGTGGACTGGGCTACAGTGAAGATTCCTATAAATCATGAAGAGAATATGGGGGCTTGAAGAGTTTGGGAAAAGATCCTTTGCCCCGAGGAAAAGGGGGATCTCTGTTCTGGGGAATGAGGTATGAACAAAGACATTTTGAGAGAATGAAGAGATGAAGAGAACTTATGTTTTAAATAGCTTGCCCTTAAAAGTAATGCCCCATGAATTTGACATGGCCCATAAACACAGCTCTGGGAAGGCTGTGAAGATGGGAGGTGCTTCACGATTTGCATATTTCTTTCTCCTGGGTGGATGCAAATTGTGAAAGTGAAGACACAAGAGAACTTTATTCTTCTCCTGGAAAGGATCTCTGTAGCCAAAACAAGAAGGAACTTCTCTCTCTAAAGTGAACTGAAACAATTATTTAAGTGAAAAACTGACAAGTGTTTCTGTATCTTGTTGGTAGAAAATGTCGGAGGTTGGGGGAGGGGGGAGGGAGTGATCTGGAAATCTTATTCCGAATTCCTTATTTTCTTTGTGTTATTAATAAATTTCTTCTTTAGACCCTTTTAAATTTTAGGCCTGCCTTGTTTTTCTCCTAATCCTATAATCCTAACCCACAACAGAAATTGATTATATTAGAATTGGCAAACCTAAACTAAACCAAGACACCCCCACAGAGGAAGCTGCATGATAAATACCTAGGCTTGTATAGGGATAACACCATCTCCACAAGGCAGCAGCTGCAGAATTGGCCTCGGGATTAGAACCTGTCAATTGCAGTTCTCCACAACAAACCACAGGCTGGTGGGGGGTTCTCCACAATATAGGAGTTGCAGAACTGGCTTCAAGACTGAAACCTGCCAATTCTGGCTTTTCACAACAAAACACACAAAAAGCAGAGGGGCATTGGTCCCCTCCAAACAGGAGCCTTTCACCTCCACACAAAGCCCCATGTAGACAAAGGAATTAAATTCTCAAATTCATTTACAATTTCCACAATTCCTCAGAGAAAGATGCTTTCAAACTTCTAAGCCTACAGAAGAAACAGCCATTTTCACAACTCCTTGAACAATCAAACATCTTTTTGACAATTTCCCTCCCTCTTAGAGATATAATTTAAGGTAGATTGAGAGGGCCCCTGTATCTACCAGAAAACACACCTCCTTTTTATTCGGACCTATTTAAAAATTGACAAGGTTTCTGGAATGGTGAGGCCCTGGTATAATGGGTGCCCCTGACACCCCTAACAATCCATCTCCATTATCCTCTGGACTTTTTCCTCCTTAGGATCCATCTGTCTCTGTGGACAGTAACGCTTAAAGTGTCCTTCTGTCTTTCCCCATTGTCCAAACAACTCCCTGCCCCGGCGCTCCCAGTGGGCACTGCCAGCAGCATTACAGGTGGCTGGAGCGTCCTGCAGCCTCATGGAGGCCGGGCGCCACTGTTGCCCCTATCCATGGGTGGCACGGTCAGGCACTGCCCGGTGCTAAGCCCCTGCTGCCCCACAGCGCCCCAGCTCATGATCCCCATCCCACACCTCTGCGCTCAGTTCTGCTGCTCCTTGCCTCAACCATATCTCTCCACACTCTCCTTCAACCAGTTCTGTTCAGACACACCAACATTATCCATCCATCCATCCATCCATCCATCCATCCATCCATCCATCCATCCATCCATCCATCCATCCCCTGTTGTCAAGACCCCTTCTCGACTTTCCCTTATTGCCCCCTCCTGGGCATCTATGTCCTTAATTACCTGTGGGACAATGTGTAAACCAACTCATCATTCTTCCAAGGGATTCTTCAGAGATATTTTGGGGTCATCATCCCTTTTGCCAGGGCCCCTTCCCGGCTTTACCTTTGCAAGCCTCCATGGGTGCCCTCTCAAGTTTACCTGTGTGATATGGGAAACATACGTATATGATAATTCAGAATTTTAGCAATTTTGCAAAAGAAGAAAATTTGTAATAGAACATATAGGAATGCAGCTTGTTAGGTAGAAACAATTTGTAACATGCTATAAGTACATATTATATCATTGGCTTTTTGCAAATATTAAAATGAATGTTATATGTATAATGTTGGGAAACTGCTGAATGAATATAGTTTCTTTTAGTTCTGCTATTAAGAAAACTTAGAAATAGTAGTGTGATAAATACATATTTTTCTTGGACTATAACATGGTGATGTAAAAAACTTTTGTTCATGCAACTAACTCAGAGAATGGTAAAAACATAATCAGGAAATTCTTCACATTTTTGGATTATCGGACACCAGAACCCCAGGGAAGGAATTTATTCATTTTATCAGGGAGTACTGACAAGATGGAGCCAGAAAGAGAAAAAAAAAAGATTTACGGGTTGGGGCAGATGGCTTTGAATAATACATGAAGATCTATGAATATGCAACATGTTGATGCATTTAAAGAAATGTTTTCTGAGTCAGTGTGTGCTCTTTGCTGAAGGCCAAGCACCCAGTCGTATAACCTTTTGCTTTATTGTTTGTCTCTTATTTTCTTTTATTAAACCCTTTAAATTTTACCAGGAAAGCAAACCTCGTTTTTCACAAACAGAACACATAGGAATTTTATTTGCTAGGTAAGGCCATAAAGATGTATACTGTGAAAACCCAATAAAGCAAGACTTAGGTATTGGGAAAACTCAATAAAGCAGAACCTTTTCATTAAGAAACCAGCAAGAACCAGGCTCCTGGTTTTGGCCAGGGCAAGCTGACCAGGGAATTAGCCAAACCTCCACTGCGCCTGCCCAGAGACAGGGGTCAAACAGCGAACACCTGAGGAAGACCTCTTTACTTCATCTGAAGACCCCCACCTGGCACCACCAGGAGGCGTGGCACCACAGAAGACTAATTATAATATGAAGAGCAAGGAGGTGGAGAGTGGGCGGGAATGGGCAGGCAGGGAGGTGTGGATTTGTGGGACCTATGTGTATCTAAACTTGAAACCTGCCCAGCGTTGAATAAACATACGCTTTCTAACTTTAAATTGGTAGTCTTTTGTCCATCACAGTTGAGTATCAGTATTAGACCAATACTCTTGTTTTGGTAAATCAACAGGAGGAATGGAGAGTAAAAGGGTTTTGATTAAATATTGTAATCAGTGGTGGTCTCTGTATAAATTAGAAGGGGGAATTAAGGGAAACAAGGAAAGGTGATCACAGCAGTTAAGAAAGAGGACAAAGGCTCTAAAAAGGGGGCTCTGCTTCCCCTCCTGGGAAGAAACCAATGTGCTATATGTAAAAAATTAGGCCACTGTGTGAGAGTCACTGTTGGTGGGACAGTCGTCAGGACAAACTCAGGAGCTCTTTATATTCTGGTCTTGAAGTTTGCAGTTTATTGTAACGAGCGTGGGTATACAGAGTCCTGCAGAGAGCTGCCAGCCACAGCTCAGAGCAGGACTGAGAGAGAGAGTGGAGGCAAGAATTCTCAGAGATAAGAGAAGGGAATGATGTAAGAGGTAAGAGTGAGGGGTAAGAAAGTGGTGGGAGAAGTAAGAAGTAAGAGCGGTAAGAGAGGTAAGAGAGTGATTTTCCCGTTTACAACACAATAAATCTTCTATGTTGAATATTCTAATTCCCACTAACCAATCTATTACAAGATACAAATTTTCTAATATTTGCATGCAACCTATAGGAATTGCTATATTACCATGTTTTACTGCTTTCTTATCTCTAAACCTTATCTCTAAACCTTTCCTGCCATACTTGGAAGAGGATGTCTGCTTGCTTCTTTGGTATTTATGGCATTTGGCATTACCTAAACAAAGGAAGGAGGCCTCAAACATTCACATTGTTGCTCTCAGCCCCACAGTCGAAAACTGCTATCATTTCTATCTCGCTTATGGTTTCAAAATCTTTTGCTAAGCACTTATATTTATAAGGTTTTCCTGTTTCATCATTCCCAACACCACTGGAAAAATGAGTGCCCAGAATGCTGGGGGAAAGGAAATTAAGGGGCACGGGTGATGTCAAATGTGAATGAAGACTGACAGGAGCTCGGGGATCTTCCCTAGTGGATCTGCTGGTTACAATGAAGCTAGGGGAGGGGGACAAGCAAAAACAAGTGAAATTTGTAGTTGATATGAGGGCAACATATTCAGTCTTAAAGAAAGCTCTAACACCTGTGGGAGACAATTATATTATAGTTAAAGGAACCACTGGACAAGCTGGAAAGACTTATTTTTGTGAACCACTAAAATATAAATTGGGAAAACAAATAGGTATACAGAAGTTCCTGTATATGCCTAACTCACCACATGCACTCCTGGGAAGGGACCTACTTGAACAATTAAATGCGATAATCAGATTTGAAAAAGGAGAAATTACACTGGAGGTAGATGCTCAACAATACATTCAAATAATGAGTTTACTTTTATTTGATGTTCCCATAGATGGAGAAATCAGTGAAGACATCATAGCCCAAGTGTATCCTGGAGTATGGGCCACTGAGAAGCCAGGAAGAGCTAAAAGTGCATCACCAGTAGAGGTAAAGCTTAAAGAGGGACAATGACGGGTGAGGACAAAACAATATTTCTTAAAGAAAGAAGATAGGGAAGGAATCCAGCTGGTAATAGAAAAAATTTTGCAATGGAGCCTGTTAAGAGAATGTGAATCTGATTTCAACACTCTCATATTACCAGCCCGGAAACCTGATGGGACATATAGAGTAGTCCAGGGCTTAAAACCCTACAATAAAATAGTAGAGGATTTATATCCCATAGTAGCAAATCCATATACTTTGCTAACAGTGCTAACACCAGAACTAACTTTGGTTTATGGTTTTAGATTTAAAGGAGTATTTCTTTTGCCTCCCTCCCCATGAAGCTAGCCAAAAGATATTTGCCTTTGAGTGGAAAAATCCTAAAAGTGGATGAAGAGCTCCACTCACCTGGACTGTACTGCCTCAAGGATTCAAAAATTCCCCCACCATATTTGGCAAAAAATTCGCCAAGGATCTCAAGTCTTGGGAAATCCCACCCAGGAAGGGAAGATTGCTACAATACGTAGACAACATCTTTATTGCCACTGAAACAGAAGATGCTTGCATGGCCTGGATGATGAGTCTCAAACGTTTTAGAGCTCAAAGGGTACCGAATGTCTAAGAAGCAAGCCCAGGTAGTGCAGCGAGAAGTCATTTATTTGGGCTATGAGATTAGTGCAGGGGAAAGGACCTTGGGACAAGCCTGGAAGGAGACTATATGCCAAACACCAAAGCCACAGACTGTACAAGAGCTGAGAACATTTCTTGGGATGACTGGGTGGTGTCGCTTCTGGATCTACAATTATGGACCCCTCGTTAAGCCTCTGTATGCACTAATCAACACTGAGCAGAAGCATCTTCAATTGGCTAAACAAGCCACACGGACCTTTGAGCAATTGAAAAAGGCCCTGATGTCAGCTGCAGCCCTGGGGCTCCGTGACGTAAGACTTTCTTTTTGTTTTCTCATGAGAAACAGTGAAGTGCCCTAGGAATATTGGCACAAGATCTGGGTCCATACTGTCGAGCAGTCGCCTACATTTCTAAGCAATTTGACACGACTGCAAAAGGATGGCCAGGGTGCTTGTGTGAGGTAGTAGCCATGGTAGTAAACATCTTGGAAGAGCGAAAATTCACCTTGGGACAGAAAATGACTGTGCTGGTGTCCCGTACAGTGTCTGCAGTATTAGATGTGAAGGGTGGGCACTGGCTTTCTCCACAGAGATTCCTGAAGTACCAAGCCATAATGGTAGAACAGGATGATGTGGAGATTGTGATCACTGACACTGTCAGTCTAGCTTCTTTCCTCAGTGGAAACACAAGGGAAACAGTGCACCATGACTGCTTGGAAACCATTGAAGCAATGTACTCAAGCTGTCTGGATCTGAAGGATACCCCTATGGAAAATGCAGAGAACTGGTTCACAGATGGAAGCAGCTATGTCCTAAATGGCAAAAGGCATGCAGGATATGCCATCACCACTTGCCATGAGGTAGTAAAGTCAGAGCCATTACCCATTGTCCTAGTTTGAAAGGACAGGTGTCTGCCAGTAAGGGCAGAAGTTTCCCTCTGGAATAGAGACTTTGGTTCCACTGCCCTCCCCCAAGTATTATGATTGTTTGAATCAAGGACTCTGAGGCAGAGATAAGGGGGGTGGGAATAACAGCTCTTCTACTACTATATCTAACTATACAAACAGAAAACAATAACAGTTAAAATTGCTAACAGAACGAAATAGGTAACTCGATGTCAGTCCCTTTAGATGCAAGCACGCTGTCTCTGTGCTTAGTCCAGAGCCCGGATCTGCCAAAAGGCAAGCGGGAAACGGAGGAAGGAAGGAGGGGGGAGGGGAAGCAGCGGCCACGCCAGTCCCAGGCGGGAACGGGCTGCAGCGGCGGCTCCTCGCTCACCGTGTGTGTCTGGGTGATCAGCTGTGTCCGCAGAGGCAGGAGGCTGGAACGGGGCAGATGCAGGGCAGGTGATCGCAGAGGGTCTGGCTCTGCTGTGCTCGGCCGCGTGGCTGAACGATCCCGCGCGTCCTCCTCCCAGCTCGCCGGAAACCGGAGTGCCCTCCCGGAAGCCTCAGAGGCCCCTCCGGGGTCGTCCCCACCCACCCCCTTTTGTCTGGACCCATCAGAGACCCTGGGTGTAACCCGGCCAGCTCCATTGGCATGATAATGGGAAAAATTCTTTCAATTGACACAGTAACAGAAAAACACTCAACCCCCAACACCCATCAATACCTCTATGCAAAAGGCTGAGATAATTGCCTTGACCTGTGCCTTGGAATTGGCCCAAGGTAAGAATGCGAACATATACACGGACTCAAAGTATACTTTTGGAGTTGTGCATGACCACAAAGCAATCTGGAATGAAGGGGAGCTGTTGAACTCCGAGGGGAAAAACATTACACATGCAGAAGAAATTCTGAAATTGTTAGAGGCAGTACAACTCCCAAAGAAAAGAGCAATCATGCACATCAGAGCACATGAAAAAACACATTCTGAATTAGGAAAAGTAAACGAGCTGGCAGACACAGAGGCAAACAAAGCAGCAATGAGAGAGGTAAAAATGGAAGGAGCTTTAATTCCAGATGGAAAAATTTCCCTCGAAGGTAAGCCAAATTATAACAAAGAGGACCTGAAGATAATCACAGATTTGGAGGGGACATACAATAAAGCAGGGTGAACCTATACTCCAGAAGGAAAGGTAATCATACCTAGCCATCTAATATGGTCTGTAGTAAGGGAGTAGTATTGGAATAGGCATTGGGGAACAGAAGCCCTGTATAGGCACTTGACTCAAGACATTATAGCTAGAAACTTGCACACTACCGTAAGGCAGGTAACCCAACAGTGTGATCTCTTCCTCCAGACTAATCCCAAAAACACTCCAAAAACAGAAATGGGTCAAATTGAGAAAGGGAATGGACCTGGCCAACAATGGCCAATTGATTTTTTGGAACTCCCAAGAAAAGAAGGATTTTGTTATTTACTGGTGTTAACTGATATCTTTTCAGGATGGCCCAAAGCTTTTCCCACTAGAACCACTAAGGCTCCAGAGGTGGTCAAGGTATTAATCAAAGAAATAGTACCACAATTTGGGGTTCTGGCCATAATTTCCTCAGACAGAGGACCCCATTTTATTTCAAAAGTGGTACAGCAGGTTGGCAATACTCTGGGTATAGACTGGCAATTGCATACCCAAAATCATTCCCAGTCAAGTGGGCAAGTAGAAAAGGTAAACCATCTGATCAAACAACAAATTGTGAAATTAGGACAGGAGGTCAATCTGCCCTGGCCTCAGTCTCTTCCTTTAGCTCTCATGCATATGGACTAAGCCAAGGGCAAAGGAAGGTTTGAGTCCCTTTGAGATCCTGTATGGACGACCCTATGAGATGCAGAGGGGAACATCAACACAAGTAGGAGAGGAAACTATAACAGAATATATGGTAGCCCTGGGGAAATGACTCAATAAAATCAAGAAACATGTAGTGGGAACTCGGTATGGGGGATTGGATGGGCCAGTACATAATGTGCAACCTGGAGATTATGTCTATGCAAAGTCTTTTACAGAAAAGACTATGGAACCTCAGTGGGAAGGACCATATCAAGTGCTCCTCACCTCTTTCACCTCAGTCAAGATCAGAGAGCAAGCTGCATGGATCCATCACACTAGCATCAAAAAGGCTTCACAGTCACCATGGAAAATCAAGCAGGTGCAACCTTGAAAGCTGTGGCTTTCGCAATCATAGTCATGGCAGCCTCAGATGTCAACACAAGACCACCTGTATATAATGTGACCGGCATATATGTCAAGGAAAAGCTTATGACTTTAACTCTTCTGAGTCTCTGTGGCAGGTGTTACAAATTACAAATTCAACTATTTGGAAAGGGAGAAATGTCCCAGGATGTAATGTTTGTTCAGGATGGAATACAATGAGGGCCCATAAAACCCATTCAAATTGGTACTAAATGTTGTGATAAATGCTTAAGTAACTGTTCTGAGTCCAGGATTGTAGTATCGGGATGCAAAAGTACAGCATTCAATATTGACTACAATATAACTCAAATTTGTGTGGCATCAAATAATAATATGTAGAATAGAGATGTGGCGGTTATTTTGTTGGTTGGACGGTTGCTGGACAGACTCAGGATCTCTCTACTTTCTGTTCTTTAGTTTTGCAGTTTATTATAAGGGCGTGGGTGTAAGAAAGAGTGTAGAGTAAGAGCAAGGGGCTGAGAGTAGGAGCAAAGAGGGTAAGAGCAACAGCAAGAGAGTGATTTCCTGTTTACAATACAATAAGTATTCTTCTATGATGAATATTCTAATTTCCATTAACCAATTTAATACAATATACTAATTTCCTAATATTTGCATGCAACCTATAGGAACTACTAAATTACCATGTTTTATGGCTTTCTTATTTGTAAACCTTATCTTTAGACCTTTCCTGTCCGGCTTGGGACAGGATGTCTGTTGGTTCTTTGGTATTTGTGGCATTTGGCATCATCTAAATAAAGGAAGAGGCCTTAAACCTTCACATGGGTGTTTTCAGCCTCTATATCAAAATATGCTAATATGTCTGTTTCATCTCTCGTTTCAAAACTACTTGCTAGACACTCGTAAGATTTTTCTATTTCCTTCCCAACATAGAGAGACTAGAACAACTCCACAAACCCTGACACCAGGAGAAACCAGTCACTCAGGTCACATCCACTCAGACTCTAAAAGAAACAATTCAACATTTAATCACCAAAATAGAACCATATGATATTAAGAAGATGGATCCAAAGGCTATTGCTCAATCCAGAGTGGTCCCTGAAGTGAGTAGAGATGGCAATGCAGGTAAATGCTTCTGCCATTTGGTCAGAGTGCACTCCATTCCTCAAAACTTATTTTATGGAATGGACCACTTGGCTGCAACAGCGTGCACCTTATACAATCAAATGGAAAAAAGATCTTACAGGGATATTGAGAACAGGACTGGAGATCTTGAACATGAGGGATTCAGAGGTATTACTGAACAAGTTGACTGCAACCAGTAATGATATAATTAAATTGCAACAATCCTTAAAATCATCTTTATTATCATTAGGTACTATCCAGTGGAAGTTATCCAAGATATTTCCAGAATGGGAAAACATAGATGAACGAGGTCATGAATTGATAATCAACCCTCTGGGCACAGCTAGTGAAAACATTTCTTTAGCCCTTGGTTGTATACAAGCGCAATTGAGGATGCAATCAGTGGCTGCCTCAATTATTAGGGAAGGTGGAGAAGGCACCTTCCCTACTGAGATTCGCAAAATTATTTGAGATAATGCTTTCTGACATGGATGTAAATATTTTGATGGAATGTGTTGCATGAATCTTTCTGACCATTCAGTATCTATACATAAGAGCATTCAACTATTGCAGGAAGGTATCACCAAACTCAGAGTTGAAGAAGGATCATGGTTGAATGATCTGTCTAATTGGCTGAGTCTCAGACCATTGTGGAGAGAACTTTTGAAAATGGGCATATATGTGCTGATTGTCATCATAGTAATCATGGTATTTGTGCCTTGTGTACTTTTATGTATCCACCAGAGGGTTGACAAAGCTGTCAACACAGTGTTCATGATTCAAACAGAAGGGGGATATGTTGGAACCCAGAAGCCTGGGAGTTTTGAACTTTCTGTGCTTTCTGACACTGATCCCCAAGGGAACACTGCTTTTGACTTGAGAGAAATTGAGAATTAAGAATCAAGCATTGCGAAATGCTTTGACTAAAAGGGGGACTGACAATATTGTATGTTTATAATTTACAGTGCTTACAAGAACAGGAGGAAAGCAAGGCTATAAGGTGGGGGTCAAGGGCTAGAGTGCATAATCAGGATGCAAGGACAAAGGCACCACAGGATAAGAGGGTCCTCAGACTCCTGAGACTGGGAAAACTGATATCATAGTCTAGAAAATGCCAAAGGACTAAAGAGAGAGCATGTGCAAAGAGGCAAGGTGAAAAGTTCAAACTGAGAGGAAGACTATTTACTTCATCCCAAAGACCCTCAGACGACCTAGAACAACCTAAAAGGAACAATGCGCAGTCGAAAAGAGGTGTGAAACTAATTTCTGTAGGAAGCGGGGATAGGCAATGAATATGTATTAGACGAATTGTGTATTCCTAGTTTGTAGAGAATAAAAGGAGAGGCACAAGTCTCCAAAGGCGTGCATTGTTATAAATGAGAAACTAAAAGTCTCCATATTATGCAAAATTTAGATTGCTTTATTTTATATAGATGGAGCAATGCAAAGCTGGGGAAAACGTGAGGAGTCACTGCCCACTCCACACTCCATTGAACTTTGGTTTGCATTCTCTTTATAGTATGGTTTTCTCATCGTAATCAATAATTGGTTCTTTTTTTGCTGTCATGTTTTTGCCAGGGTAAGCGGTGGTGGTCAAAAAACATCCGTGAAGTCTCTGGACAATGTGAAGTCTCTGAGGGATTTGTGAAGTCCTAATATTTCTATGATTAACACAAATCTTTTATCAATTATCACAATATCCTCACTTCATTTTTTAATCCCATTGATTCATGTTTGGGCTTCAAATTTTGTCAGTACTTCTTGTACTAGATTTATTTAATTTACTGCCATTAATTTTGTTTCCATCTCAGGATCTATTGGTATTGTAGCAACTTGCATTCCTTGAACCACTGATTAGATTAGTTGAATGAAGCATGGAACAACACAAGGGATGAACAGTAGTCCTAATAATGCACATGCTAACATAAAAATTTCTTCTACCAAGCTCCACCCAACAGGTTATTCCATCAATTATTATTAAGCATAGAGTTTCAGGTTTGTACAGGTGTATAGGTTATTCATTTTATTTCTTCTGCAATTTTAGTAATTACTTCACTATTATCATTAATTTCTAAGCAGCATTAAGAGTTGTTGAACTTCCCACACACTCCTTCTTCAGTTAATAGATAGTCCAGGGCTAGTAGATTTTAATATACTGCTGCTCTAGTTTGAGTAAATTGATTAGCTATCAATTCCATTGCTAGGGCTGTTCGGTTGGAAGTAATTTCTACTACAGCTTGTAGCCTGATAATTCTATTTAGCATATAAATTGGAGTGCGATAGCCCCAGCTCCCATTTTGAGCCCAGGTCCATAGTACTCGATAATTTGTTCTGGTGCCACTCATCATTGTTCCAGATTTTTGTTCCCCCTATGGCAGGGCTCTTTTTGTTTCAATACAAAGTTTCATACAAGGAAACTCCTAACACTCTATTACTTTTTTCTTTTGGTACTGTAAAAAGCGCAGGATGGATAATCCCTAGAGTACGTGTCCCTCTCCATCTTTTTGGTAAGGTATTATAAGTTCTTTTCCCGCAGATTCAAAATATTCTGTCTGAGGCTTTCCAGCTTAGTTTAACTGATTCAGGTTGTTGCCAATAGATTCTTACACTTTTTTACTTCTTCCTATGGGTTAGCTCAGCTCTATTCTTATTATACCAGCATAGTGGTGTAAAATTGTTCTTTATACAATTACCCTTACTTAACTTTCCCCATTATCCTTTTGGAACTTTGGGCCACCAAGACTGACTGTTTGTATTTGTAATCAGGATTGTCTTACAGGGAGTGTGCCCCACACATTGGGTAAAGTTAGTTCCCTGATGTGTTATACATACTTCTCCTATTACCTCATGACTTAGAACCCACCCTTCAGGTCTATTGACTCCCCTCAATATTTCCGTTTAATTCCACTGTAACAACTGCCCTGGGCTTACTAATCCCTCCCCCCTCCATGGCCATTGTTCAGTCATTTGGATTCCTCCACAGATCCAACAGTGATTTAAGTGCAGTTCAGTAGCAATTTCTTTCATTAATTCCACAAATAAATTCTTTCCCGAGGTGGGTAAGTCCTGTTCGCTGAGTTGTTGCTTTAATTTCTTGTACAAGTTAAAACTTCCCTCACAGTTTGTCCTTGTTCCCTTGAACGCTTTAGTTATATTCTTTATCAAGTCCTCCTTGTAGCAATCTTGCACTCTTCCCTGATCTGAATATCCCCACATACCTTCTTTTGTGAAGCAGAGCTGTGCTTCTCCTACTGGGCAACTTTGGTATGCCGATAGAGCCCACCCTCCTTTTCCCAAATTGGTGGCTACCCAGGAACTTTTCCCCATAATAGTGCAGGTTTCTAAGTTGTGCTTATTATAGCAGGCCAAATTGATATGCGTGTGGAAGGCAAGGGTGGATACCGTGCTCTGCTGTACCTAATTGTCTGGTAGCACTAGGAACAAGCATCAGCACTATTTCTTTTTATCATAATTAGCAAGAGGATGATTCCCATGACTATTTTCATCCCTCTGCCTTGCTCAAGGCCTGCCAGTAGCCGAGGTTTGTTTAATCTTCTCGGCAGCAAGGAGTATGTCCTGGGGTCTCCCACTTTGTCTTTTTCTTTTGGCAGCATTTCTTAATTTTGTCCCAGCTTTTAGCTTTAACATTACAGTACAAGGTACAGCAGTAACAGCACAGTATACGCAATCCTTTCTGGCACTCTTTTGCCAATACCTACGCTTTGGCTTTCTTCTTTCCTCTTGTTCCATTATCAAGCAACCCCCACCAGTTACAATCATAAATTTTGATTTTTCCTTGTGCTGATAGGGTATTAAGCACCTTAACAGTTTCCTTATGTTCATTTTGTTTACATTGGATGCATAATGCAAATGGGAGATACCCACCATAGGAATGACACCACCACAACTCAGTACAATATGGACACTCCTATTCTTTTCTTGCACACTGCCAGGAGCAAGACACTTCAGAGACCTTTCTTAGTTTTAGCTGCTGTTTCTTAAATTCTTCTTATAACGGTTTATTCTATGCAGCCTCACTTGGGGCAGCTGCTGCTAACTTTTGCCTCAGCATTGTCTTGTTTATTGCATTAATTTGGTTTTCAGGATAAGCCACATCAGTTTGATGTGCTTACAGAGCACACAATTTAAACTCTTTTTCTTCCTTGCCCTTTCTATTTTTACAGTGTTATTATACACATTACATGTTTTTGTAATATTTATTACACAAGTTCTTTATATCCTAGTATTTGCTATAAATCTTCACACATTTTTCTGTGGGCTTGTTTTTAGAGTTTTTACAGGGCTTAAATGATAGGGCTTACAATCCCCCCATTGTATCTCCTGGGCTATTCCCAGATTTCTTTTCAGGTGAGGGCCCCATCCCCCCTCACAGTAAATTTTTCTTTCACGGAAGAAACAAGTATTCTTAGCTTGCTTTTGGCACCCCGACTATGTCAGGGCCTCACTCTCTCTCCTCATCTCTAAACCACAAATGTTTAGAGAGGGATCGACATTTGGTCCTCCAAAGCAGAGAGGCTGGAGGCCAAGCCCGGCACCAGAAGTGCCAAAGAGTTTTTTGTTAGAACTTAGATCAGTGCACGGACCATGCACATATGGTTCATGGTGCACGGGGCCACGGCGCCTGGTAGGGACAGGGGACTTGGCAGGGGAACCAGCATGGGTTGTGTTGGCACAGGTAGGGAAGCCAGGGCAGCCAGGGCCACGGCCAGAGCAACCAGCAAAAAAGCCACGGCAGCCGGGATTGAGGCTGGGGGACTTGCCGGAGGTTTACTGCCAGGACTGGGGGAAACACCATGGCTGGGGAAAACTGATGCTAACGGGGTAGGCAGTATTTTTAGAGGGTCTCAGCCCTTTCTTTTCTTTTTCTTTTCTTTTTCTTTTCTTTTTCTTTTCTTTTTCTTTTCTTTTTCTTTTCTTTTTCTTTTCTTTTTCTTTTCTTTTACTTTCTCTGGGGTTTCTGATATTTTAAAACCTTTTACCTTTAGGGGTTCTGTGTTTCCTGCCCAACATGTGGCATACTCCCCGTTCTCTGGATTATTTGGTTTTTCTGAATTTGTAAATACATTTAAGGGCTGGCAAATTTAAGTTTCCTGGGGAATATCTGAAAGTTCGTTTATGCCTGTTTTTTTGGCCTCCTTTTAACTAGTTTCTTTGGTAACTTAAATATCACTTACTCCCCCATACAGTACAAAAAACTTCTAACAATACAATACAATTTACCTTTTCAGAAAATAAACTTTAAATTAACAATACATATACATTCATTCAGACTCACTCTATTTTATTTCTTTGTGAACCACAGGAAGTGGGACCTTTTTGTGGGTGTTTAGGACTTAAAACTTATTTTTACCTCAAAGGACTGTTTTGAGGGCTATGTGCTCCCCTTGTGTTCTGCCCGGATCCTGCCTCTGCTTGGGCCAGGATGGAAAGGAATTTTGCCTCTACCTGGGCCTGGGATGCAGAAAGCAGCTTTGCCTCTTCCCTCTGTGACTCATGCGTTCGTGTGTTGCTCTCGGTTAGACAGCATCGATCGAAAAAAGGCAGGAAGTCTGAACTTGCAAAATCTATCAGACAATCGGAAAGTCTACTTTTGCAAGCTGGTAGTAGATACAACATATGCAGAAAACACAATATTCATAACAAGGATTTACAACAGAATGATTTAATCATATATTTTCCTTTATCTATGGTCATGCTTCACTTCAGACCTAGGTATTCTGGTTTATACAAACTGTTGGGGGTTGAGTGTTTTTCTATAACTGTGTCAACTGAAAGAATTTTTCCCATTATCATGCCAATGGAGCTGGCCGGGTTACACCCAGGGTCTCTGATGGGTCCAGACAAAAGGGGGTGGGTGGGGACGGCCCCGGAGGGGCCTCTGAGGCTTCGGGGGATGACGACTCGTGTTTCCGGTGAGCGGGGGAGGAGGACTCCCAATCTTCAGCCCACGAAGCCGAGCACAGGAGAGCCAGTCCCTCTGCGATCCCCTGCCCTGCATCTGCCCCATTCCAGCCTCCTGCCTCTGCAGACACATCTGATCACCCGGACACAAACGGTGAGCGAGGAGCTGCCCGCTCCAGCCCGTTCCCACCCGTGACCTGCGTGGCCACTGCCGCCCCGCCCTCCTGTCCTCGGCAGTTGCCAGACTTGAGACTAAGCACAGAGACAGCGTGCTTGCATCTAAAGAAGGGACTGAAACCGAGTTATCTATTCTGTTCTGTTAGCAATTTTAACAACTGCTGTTGTTTTCTGCTTGTACAGTTAGATATATTAGTAAAACAGCTGTTATTCCCACCCCCTTATCTCTGCCTCAGAGACCTTGATTCAAACAATTATATTACTTGGGGGGAGTGGAACCAAAGTCTCTATTTCAAAGGGAAGCTTCTGCCCTTAATGGCAGACACCTGTCCTTTCAAGCTAGGACACAAACCCAAATACTTCTATGATTAACATGAATCTTTTTTCAATTATCACAGCATGTTTTTGGAGGAGCTATCCCCCATGCACCTCAGAGCTGAATAAATACATACCTACTCTTATAACTTATTTTTGTGGGTTATAGGGTGTTTTTCTGCTCTTCATGAGGCCTTGGAGAAGGCTTCTAAATTTGAGTGATAGAGATGAAATCACAGGTGTGTAGTTGAATAGAAGTGTGTGGTGTCACATTGTTCTAGATAATAAAGAGATTAAGCCGAATTAAGTATAAAAAAAAATAATTATAATTTATTTAGTCACCGGGATGCGGTCCATGACAGCCACAATTGTAAAGGACAACGCCGAGCCCGGAGTCAGTGCCAGGTGAACACACAATGATCTGAACTCCACCGCTGCAGATCCCCCAATGTTCACAAAACTGCCTTGGTCAGCCCAGGTTTTATACAATTTTTCTTTCCCGGAGCGGAGATCTTTGTCTTCTTTCGTTGTTCCACATATTCACGTGGTTTTCTTTCACTGTGTTGGGCTGGACAAAACCATAGTCTGGGAGACAATGAATTCTGATAAAGGCAGGTTCTGGTTTTTGGGAAGATGGTATTCAGATGTAACTTGCAGGTCTTAGTTTACGGGAAATGGGCATTCAAATGTATTTTTCCCTATGGCTCTGGTTATCTTAGTCGTGGGTGCTTTTTGGGCTCTCATCGTTTGGGTGTTCCATGGACAAAGCCATCTCCGCCGCTGCTATGTCTATTTAGTTGTTAATCTGGGCTGCCCTGCTTTTGTTGGATGTTACAATGATGTGATGAAGCAATCTGTGTCCTTTTCATCCATGGTCTTTTTTTTTTTTTTTTTTTTTTTTTTTTTTTTTTTCTGAGTCTTCTTTATTATTTTATTAATACAAACATTGTTTATTCTACATTATTGTACAACTTTACATGAATCATATATCACAATCCCCCCCCTTCTATATAAACACATTAATTCGTGTCTAAATTTCTTTCCTTTTTTAGTCTTCTTCAGATTCCTCTCTACTGTACCACTCTTTTAGTGATTGTTAGTGGTACTCTCCATAAGGAAATCTATCCCTCTCTACTCATTCTTCAAACTTAGCCAAAGCTTCTACTGCCTTAGTATTCTTTTTGCCCTCTTCTAATTTCCTTATTTTGGACATTTTGTTTCCTAACATTCCTGAAGCTCGCTCTGGGTCCCTAGGCGTAGCCACAGTTTGCATACTCTGCATGACTTGAGTGTATTAACCTGATGAAACATGGTATTAAACAAGGCAGGAATATGACTTCAGCCACAGAACATGCTACAAAGAATGCCATCTTTTTCCACCAGGCCCTTTTGAATAGCTGCTCCCACCAAGATGCCTGGAGGATAGAATTCTATTTTTGGACCGGGGCATGTGCTACCTTTTTTATTTCTGCGGCTGAGTCCCTTATGGTTTCCCCATAATCGTCAATCTCTACACAACATTCTGACTCGTTGAATTTTCCACATACCCCTCCTTCTTCACCTACCAAATAATCTAAGGCTATCCTGTTCTGATATACAAAAGCCCGCATTTGGCAATGGTGTTTGGCTAGCAATTCTAGAGCATCAGAGGTATGGTTGGACACAATTTCCACTACGGCTTTCAATCGAATTAATCTATTTAATAAATATATGGGAGTTCTATAACCCCAACTTCCATTTTGGGCCCATGTAGCAGGGCCATAATACTCTATTATTCTCTCTGTAGGCCATTCCTCCCCATCCCAAGATTGGCTGCTGCACACGTTTGGCAGTTTCTTTTTCAATTCCCTCTTTTCTCTGTTTCAGGTTTTGTATAAGGGTGCTCCCAATAGGCCACTGTTGGGGGTTGAGTGTTTTTCTATTACTGTGTCAATTGAAAGAATTTTTCCCATTATCATGCCAATGAAGCTGGCCGGGTTACACCCAGGATCTCTGATAAATCTAGACAAAAGGGGTTGGTGGCAGCGGCTCCCAGAGGGGCCTCTCAGGCTTCCGGAGGGGACTCGGGTTTCCGGCGAGCTCGGAGGAGGACGCCCCATCTGCAACCCCTGCTGTGGAACACAGGAGAGCCAGACCCTCTGCAATCACCGGCCCTGCATCTGCCCCGTTCCAGCCTCCTGCCTCTGCAGACACAACTGATCACCCGGACACAAACGGTGAGCCAGGAGCTGCCCGTTCCCACCCGAGACCGGCGTGGCTGCTGCCGCCCCCTCCCGCCTCCGCTCCTGCCTGCCCTCTGCAGCACCGGGTTTTGTTCCAGCTGCCGGACTGGGACCAAGCACAGAGACAGCGTGCTTGCATCTAAAGAAGAGACTGAAACCGAGTTATCTATTCTGTTCTGTTAGCAATTTTAACAACTGCTGTTGTTTTCTGCTTGTACAGTTAGATATATTAGTAAAAGAGCTGTTATTCCTACCCCCTTATCTCTGCCTCAGAGTCCTTGATTCAAACAATTATAATACTTGGGGGGAGTGGAACTAAAGTCTCTATTTCAAAGGGAAACTTCTGCCTTTACTGGCAGACACCTGTCCTTTCAAACCAGGACAGCCACTTTCTGATCTTGGTAAGAAAACAGGCTGTATCATTCCCAATGTGCAGGACGCTTTCCATTTCTTTGGTAGTTCGCTATAGGTTTTCTTTCTACATACCCAGTATATTCCATCCGGGGCTTTCCATGTGATATATGTATTTTCTGGTTTGGCCCAGTAAATACTTATCTCTCCCAAGGATTGGTAGGGGTTAGCTCCAGAGCCTTTGTTCCAACATAGTCCAATTTTATCACTCCATTCGCATGATTCTTTCTTTTCAAGACTCCAGTACCCAGAAGAGGGTTCTGGTTGGCAGATTTTGCTTTTTTTTATTTGAGTTCACTGTGAGAGTAGATATGCGCGGAGTGTATCCTACTACTTCAGTATACTCTTTTCCTTCCATAGGTATGGGGTATTGTTTAATTCTAATTGGGTCTTTTAGATTATCAATTTCTATATGGATTGGTTCCATTTCTAGTTTCCCTGCTTCTCCTTGGGTGTGCCAGACTTTGGAATTTATTTTTCTCTCATCCTCTATAGTCAATTTATACAAGCTTACCATAAGCCAGGATCCCTGCACAATCAAGATGATGTCTAAAGCCACCATCAAATCCCTGCCTAGTAAATTGCAATCAACCTCCTTTAATAATATATTCTCCAAACAAAATCTAGTTTCAGATTATTTTCTTACATTTTTGATCACCAGTACCTTGAAAGGCTCCCTCTTTGCTCCAATAACCACTGTGGTATCCTTACTTTTTGTACACCCCAGGGGCAACCGCTGAACCATACTCATTTCTGGTCCTGAATCCACTAAAAATATTAATTCTATTTTCAGGGGTTCTATTCTCAGCTTTACTAGGGGATCCTGCATTGTTCTGGACCCTAAATGGAAAAGCTCCTGACACCTCTAATCCTCCTGAAAAATCTTCTTGTTTCTCTTCTTCTTCTGTCAGTCTGTCTTGAAATGGCCCTTCTTCTTACAGTAGCAGCACTCTGGTCCATCTCTCTGGTTTTCCATCTGCTTCTTCTGGGGGGGATTTCGCCTCTTCAGGGTTTGATGATTTGGAGCCTGCTTCCCTTCTTGGACACAGCCCTGCCTTTGTGCTTCCCTTACTGCTGCTACCAACACCCTGGCTTGTGCTTTATGTTGTTCTTCCTCCCTCCTCATGTGCTGGCCCTTTGGTACCACCTCCCACACACCCTGTATTACCATATTCCGCAGTTCTGTCATTCTATTCCTGCCATCTTCCGTTTGTGCGTCCCACGATGGTCTCTGGCTGGGCCATCTCTGGTCACCTTGTGGTCCCTGGGGGTGTTGGCGTTCCCAGTCCTGAATCATGGCTTGCCTTATCATTTCCTGCTCTTCGATATTAAGTAATGATCTTAATATAGCACTGATATCATCATACGTGTATATGCTAGTTCTTAGGAACTCATCTAATCTATCAGCTACCCCTAACTGATCATCCATCAAGCTACCCATTTTTTTCCTAAAAGCTCTCACATCCCTGGTGTTAATGGGTACATTTATGAAACCGATAACTGCAGGGGCGGTCAGTACTTCCCTTAAAGGGAAGAGATTATGCTTATCTCCCTCATCCTCACTATCATCACTGTTCACCCTCCTTGTTCTGTGCCAAGTTCTACTTGCTGGGGGAGAACCAGTTTCCTCAGCAGGAGGGGTCCTTTCTTTTTGTATTACCAGTGGTGGAGGGGGTGGGGGTTGGGGTGCTGCTGAAGCCTGCTCCTGTAGGAGCAGGGCTTCTGGCAGCTGTCTAAACAGCGGGGATGCCTGGGCTTGCACAGATTCATGTGGGAGACTCGAGGGCACCAGCAGCGGGACTGGAGCTTGCATGGGTTGGGGTACAGGATTGAGATATGGGGATAGGAGGCTGTCTAAAGGTTCCCATGCTTTGCCCAGGGTTGCAGCACCTTTGCATGTTTTTACGGGGAACAGTCCTGTGCTAGCATACTTCCATAGTTTGGCATAGTCCCTTTCCTCCTTATCTGGTGGATATTTACCGTTTACGTGTTGGAGAGAAGCTCGGCAGGTCCATCTCTCGAATGTACCAAAGATGGGCCAAACTAGATGTTCCCTTATTTTGTTTTCTCCCCACACTTCTATACAATAATGAATCATTTTTTCCTTAGACCTCCCTCTCCTCCCGGGATACTCCTCCCAATATTCCAACATCCATCCCAGCAGATTATCCCTTGGGATTTCAGGCAATTTGTCCCCTCGCACCTTTAAGGGCTTTTTTTGGGGCTTTTTCCTGAATCTTGCTCTTTTTCTGCCCCATGCTTAAACGAATCAAAAATTTCCTTACTTTGTTTTCACGTCAGAATAGTCCAGATGACCTCTTTTTGAGATTTTTGCAGTACCGTACTGTTTTTTTAATTTATTTTTGTTTTTATTTAATTTACCAGTCTACTTAGCCTCACAGAGAACCGTTCCGTGAAACTTTCGGAAAGTAGGGAGCTCTCCCTTTCCTGGACTTTACCAAGTCCACGGAACCAAAAGGTTTACCAGTTCTCAATACCTGAGAACGTACCCTTCCTTCTGATCCCCGTCCATGATTTACCCCTAAAACTTCACAAAGTCTTAGGCTTCTCAAGTGAGCAAGAGAGAACAACCACGTTACGTTCACTTCCCCTTCGCACAACCATGTCCCTCTCAAGATAGTGGAACTGTGGTCTCAGGGTCCACACTCGATTAGTGATAAGATCACGTCTCACACATGCGCCCAATGACTCCTCACTTAATCACGTGATACTTACGGTTCCTTTTCTCATGTGGGTTCTTTGTGCACGTAGAATTTGCAAGTGAAAAAAATTTTGCTGCACTTTTTCCAAGAGCTCTGGGGCCCATTTTATCCCCTTTTGATTGTGGCGCTGGCTTTTTGGCTCGAGATTCTGATTGGTTCTTAAAAGTATCCCAATTCTGCCAGGCCGCTGAATTCAGCGGGGCACCTCCTGAACAGAGGAGAGCCTTCTTGAACTCACCAATGAGAATCACGTTGGGGTCACCAAAATTGTTATAGATAATAAAGAGATTAAGCCGAATTAAGTATAATCAAAAATAAATTATAATTTATTTAGTGACTGGGATACGGTCCACCACAGCCACAATTGTAAAGGACAACGCCGAGCCCGGGGTCGGTGCCAGGTGAACACACAATGATCTGAACTCCACCGCTGCAGATCCCCCAATGTTCACAAAACCGCCTTGGTCAGCCCAGGTTTTATACAATTTTTCTTTCCCGGAGCGGAGATCTTTGTCTTCTTTCGTTGTTCCACATATTCACGTGGTTTTCTTTCACTGTGTTGGGCTGGACAAAACCATAGTCTGGGAGACAATGAATTCTGATAAAGGCAGGTTCTGGTTTTTGGGAAGATGGTATTCAGATGTAACTTGCAGGTCTTAGTTTACGGGAAATGGGCATTCAAATGTATTTTTCCCTATGGCTCTGGTTATCTTAGTCGTGGGTGCTTTTTGGGCTCTCATCGTTTGGGTGTTCCATGGACAAAGCCATCTCCGCCGCTGCTATGTCTATTTAGTTGTTAATCTGGGCTGCCCTGCTTTTGTTGGATGTTACAATGATGTGATGAAGCAATCTGTGTCCTTTTCATCCGTGGTCCTTTTTTTTTTTTATTATTTCTGAGTCTTCTTTATTATTTTTTTCATGCCATCAGATCAGAATGTGTTCACCCAGCACCGATCCCGGGCTCGGCGCTGTCCCTTTTTGATTGTGGCTATCAACTGTATTTTGGTCGCAAAATAAATATCGCTTATTTTAATATTTAATTTGGCTTGATCTCGTTTTTATCTATAACAGCATGTTCCTTCTCTGTTTGCCCTCTGTGTGTTGAGCGGCAAAGCCAGCAGGAGGGGGGCTGCGAGGACCGCTATGGCAAGAACACATGATGGCTACCACATGGCCGTGCCACTCTAGCGAGTGCATGGCACACCCCACAGGATGATGGCAAGTGGCGGGCCACCTTCTCAGCGTGTCTAGCGAGATGCCCACAACTCTCTGCATGTGGGCAGTGAGGAAGCAGCCCAGGGAGTCTGACAGCACCAGCAGGGGCAGCGCTGGCAGGGGCAACGCCACATCCCTGCTCCCTGCACACATCAGGCTTTGCCCAGTGAGGCAGAGCTGCTATCTTGTGCACTTGCAGAGCCCTTCAAGTGGCTCCAAAACTGCGCTGCTTCCACTGCTCCCACTGCAGCCAGGGCTCCCGTCTGCTGTGGACTCTCGTGAGCTGATACTGTGCTGGAAAAAGGATCTAGCTGGATGGGTAAACCTTTCCCCGGGGGGACTGAAGCATTTCCACCACCTTGTGCAGGAGCAGCTGTGGGCTAAACGTTGTTTCTGCAGCTGGTCCATGGAACTCTTCTGTTTTTACTAATCAGATGGAGATTGCTGCACTTTTTGGGGGTCAGTAATGTTTTTGTGTCTCTGTTATCACTATCCCAGACCCTCACTATTAAGATTGCCTTTTTTACCATACCACCTTGTGACCTCCTGCATTGTCCTGATTGCTTTTTGTGAATAGATGCTCCTGTAATAATTCTAAATTTAAGCTATCCTTTCAAGCGACAATTAACTGATAGGTTTTTTCAAAGTACCCTTTTCCCACTTAAAGAAACTGAAGGAACAGCTTCCACCTTGCAATTTTCCTGATGTGGACAAGGTTACCACTGGAATGAAATACCTAACCCTCTCATCCTAAAGCAACTTCTGGCTCAGGGCTTGTTATCTCTTGAAACCACTTAAGGAGTTAATGTTAGCAGATTATCTTGAGTGCAATCACACAGCACATACAGGACAACCAAGGGATCAGACTCAGCCTAGATGGGTTTAGGAAAGGCAGATCCTACTTGACCAAACTGATCTCCCTTTATGACCAAGTGACCCACCTATTGGATGAAGGAAAGGCTGTGGATCTTGTCTACTTGAACTTCAGTAAAGCCTTTGATGCAGTCTTCCACAGCATTCACTTGGAAAAGCTGGCAGCCCATGCTGCACACTTGATTGGGTTAAAATCTGGCTGAATGGCCAGGCCCAGAGACTAGTGGTGAATGGAGTTACATTCAGTTGGCAGCCAGTCACTAGTGGGATTCCCCAATGTTCAATATTGGGATGAGTTCTCTTTAATACTTTGATTGATGATCTGGACATGGAGATTGAGTGTACCCTCAGTAAGTTCACAGACAACACTGAGTTGTGCAGAAATATTGATCTCCTGAAGGGTGGGAAGGCTCTACAGAGGTATCTGGACAGACTGGGCCGAGGCCAATTATATAAGGTTCAATAAGGCAAAGTGCCAGGTCCTGCACTTTGATCACAACTCCATGGGATACTACAGGCTGGAGGCAGAGTGGCGCAGTGGAAAAGGACCTGAGGGTACTGATCGACAGCCAGCTGAATATAAGCCAGCAGTTTGCCCAGGTGGCCAAGAAGACAAATGGCATCCTGGCTTGTATCAGAACTAGTGTGGCCAGCAGGACTAGGGCAGTGATCATTCTCCTGGATTCAGCACTAGAGAGACTTCACTGTGAATCTTGTGTTTAGTTTTGGGCCCCTCACTAAAAGAAAGACATTGAGGTCCTGGATTGTGTCTAAAGAAGAATAACAAAGCTGGTGAAGGGTCTAGAGAACAAGTCTTATGAGGAGAGGATGAGGGAACTGAGGTTGTTTAGTCTGGAAAAAATGAGGCTGAGGGTAGACCTTATTGTTCTCTACAACTATCCGAAAGGAGATTGTAGTGAGGTGGGTGTTGGGCTATTTTCCAAAGTAACAAGTGATAGGACGAAAGAAAACAGCCTCAAGTTGCACCATGGGAAGTTTAGGCTAGATATTAGGGAAAAATTTATTCACTGAAATGGCTGGCAGGCTTTGGAACAGGCTGCCCAGGGTGATACCTAAAGATTTTTAGCTTTTTATGTATTCTTCGTGTACTTTTAGCTTTGTAGATTTTTAAGGCATGGCTGTAACTTCTAGTACTTTTCCATCTCTCTTTCCCACAGCGAACATACTGTTATTGATGCATTCTTGGAATTCTGTTTAGTATTTTTTGTTAGTTTAGCAAGGACATTTTATTTTGCATCATGTAAACATAGACATAATAAAGGTAGAGCTAGGACATGGGGGGGAGCTCCAATGGGGCAGAAATCGGGGGGAGATTACCTAACCAACTGCTCTTCTAATTGGACAATATTTGCTAGAGATACTAATTTCCAAATCTTATAAAATTGTACAAATCTAATTTGGGGTGCAGTTTTTGCCATATTGTGCACCTGAAAGCAAGTAAAGGTTTGATTTTATATTATCATTTTAACATTGTTTGAGGAGGTTTTGTTCTATTTCCAGGCATCAAGGGAACTTGTGGAGTCACTATCCCTGGAAGTGTTCAAGAAACGACTGGACATGGCCCTTTCTGCTATGGTTTGGTTGTTAGGTGATGTTCGGTCAAAGGTTGGACTTAATGATCTTGGAGGTCTTTTTTCTACTTTACTGGTTCTATGATTGTGTGATAACCTCAGTAGTATAAGCAAACTGTTTTCTTGTCAAATGGAGTACTTACATTATAGTATTGTATATAACTTTATATGCAATCCCAAAGTTGGCTGCAAGGTAAAATGTTTTAAATAAGTTTTTCCAAAACACTGAAAGTTAAAAATAACTATAAAGCAGTATTTTTCTTCATATTTTTTAATACTTTTTGCTTTTTTGCTTTCTTTTAATTTTTAAAAATTAGCATTAGGATCATAAAGCTATTATAGAACAAAACAGTTACACTATACACTCAAGATATTCAAAAATATGATTGATGCTTTGAATCTGTAGATGAATGGTGGCAATTCAAATACAGCATTATCTGTACAACTTGACAAAAATACAGATGAACAATCTGATTAGTTAAAAGAGAAGCTACACAACTTCACATAAGCTAGCTCAGCCCAACTAAGTAAAAGGTAATTTTTTTCCCCAAGATATATTAAATTTTTCACAGATAAATTTGTCAAAATAAGATGTTCAGATTTTCAGACAGGATAACAATGACCATCTCTCATCCTCATTCCCAATGCAAGTTCTACAAAGCAATTTCCTTCACATCTAGTTCAGCAACATTCAAATTCACCAAATGGACACAGATATTCAGAGAATAATATCTGATGAATGAGAAAACTGTCTTCTCAGCCCTTCAAATTGGTTCAGTTTATGAAAACAGCCATTCTACAATCATGGGCTGCAAAGACTACAGCTGTATAAATACTACAGAGCCTTTAAAAGGAAGAAGAGAACTCAGATTGCACAGATATGTAGCAGTGACTGGAAACAGGGTTGGGCTCAAAAGACAGGGGAAATTAAAAAAAACATTAAAGATCCCTTCTAGAACAAAAGACCTAATGGCTACTTGCACATGGACAATCTGAGAGGCTGATAGCTACCTTTTAAAATTTGTTTTTAAAGCAGTCAATTAATAGCTATTTCTCAATTTTGCAACTCCTTCCATATTCTTTAAGAAGACTTACAACTCTGATTGGGAAGGGCCAGCTTTAATGAAGTACCAGTGCTTTTATCTAAAAGCAAAATATTATTTACAATTAGTATCTGTAGTTTAATTTTATTTACAGAATTGTGAAAGTACATCATATTTAGTGCAAATGCAACTAATGATATAAGAATCATATACTGCTTTGTAAACTTCTGATAGCTTTGCAAAATAAAGTCATCCAATTAAATTAATGAACAGGTAGTTGCCTGTGTTTAACAACTGCAAGAAAAGGCAAATAAGGAGTTCAACTCTTTATATTTTGTTGGAATTAACCACTGCTTGGTTGATTTTAAAATGAAGAAGTACATTTGAAATATTTTTTTTAACATTACTATATAAAGTGTTCACTAGCGATGTAGTAAACATACAGCTTTTAATCTTATTTGCCTTACTAGCATTAACATATAGGCACTTTTCTAGATATTCAAATTAATAGAATAGCTGTAATAAGGCATATTCAATGTACACCATTTGGAAAAGGCAAATAAAAAGGAAAAAGTTATGGAACATGAAAGCTGCATGCATGTGTAATTGTGTGTTATGTATGATTTAATCTCTATAAAGAAGATGAACAGATAAAATATTTTTTTTACAAGACTGTGCAGATCCCATTTAATCATTCACAAAATCTTTATTAAATTACTATTTTAAATTTATTTTCAGTTACCTACCATACCATATCAAACAAGACTTTCAGGGTTTTTTTTGAGGAAAAAAAAATAAATTAGGAACTTTTTTCTTGAGATACACAGGTCAGCGAAACACCCAGCAGTCTCTGAAGTTTCCAGCTACAGAACATGGATAAAAGACCTCAAAGTCAGTAGTAGTCTGCCAGACTTCTATTAATGAGCATATGCAGAATCAGGCAGGCAAATATCTGACATTTAAATTCTCATAGCAAATAGACAGAACTTGCCAATATGAACTATGCATCCTTATAACTGATGAGTTTTTGATTGAGGTAAGTATCAGTGCAACTTATTTTCTGCCTGAACCTCATAGCATAGCTTTATCAAGATGAGAAAAACACATGCAGGATCTGAAAATAATGTACTCATACTCATTCTAGGCTGGGAATGTTTTCCTATGTAGCCGAAATTACTTCAGTAAATATATTGTACCTTCTCACAGCTTCCGGAAAGCCGCAGATATCATGCAAGAAAGCAGTCCACATTTATAAGGAACAGATGACTTCTAGCTTTCAGGCACTGTCTTTCCCTCTCATACAGAATCTTCCTTAAAAATCCTGGATCATGTTTAATAGCAAAATTTGTGTAGCACATATTGCATAACTAAAAAATACAATATAAATATACCTGGAAAAAAATAAAGCTTTTCACACTCTTACTCCAGAACCAAAGATCTTCATAAGAGTAAGACAATAGAAAAGGCAAAGTCATAAGGATATAGACAGCCCTCAATTATTAGCTGACATTTTAGGTAACAAGATCATTCATTATAGAAACAAATGACAATGAACTATGACTATACAAAGCAAAACAAAACCTGGTAATAAGTCACTTGGGCTTTACTGACCTCCCTCCCTCCCCACCAAAATACTTGAAATTTTTGTACACATAAAGCACATAGAGTATGCTATATGTGCATTTGTCTTTTGTGCTTTTTAGACATGCACAAAAACTGCACAAGTATATTAGGAATGTTGACAGCAAAATTCTGCAAGTTGTTTAAAATTAAAGCAGTAACCCCTGTTGGTGATTCAAAGCTATACACATTCCTCCTCTTCTAAAGCAATGAAAATAACCATATGCATGTTATTCAAACATCTATTGATAATTACACACTGACTCTGCAAAAAAACTTAGGACAGAGTTAGTGTTAAATACTCAGCCTCATGGTAATGCAGCACTTCTTTATTTCTGTATACAAACCCGAGAAACCATAAAAAGACTATAGATCCTTTGTTCCAACATGGAGTGCCCTATGCACTTATCAGTCACTTCAAGGTGGAATGCTCACCCAGTCTTGTTCTGATCACTACAAAGAGGAAAAAACAGGAGTAAAAATTTTTCAACACTAATACGAAAACCTGAAATTGTCAAACCCCTTAAATAGTATCAGCACTATTATTACATTTGAACTGCTGTCTTGTGACAGCTATGTTTTCAATGATCTGCCGACACTAGTTCTTTAACAATATAGAGTCAAAAATGAGAATCATTACAGGGCTACCTCTCACAGAAGGATGAAACTACCATGACTTTTGATAACAAAGAGAACATGAAAATAGAGGTAGCCTATGCCATACATAGAAAAGTGAAAAAATACCATTTTCATAGAATCACAAAATATCCTCAGTTGAAAGAGACCCACAAGGATCATTGAGTCCAACTCCTGATCCTGCACAGGACAAGCCCAAGAATCACACCATGTACCTGAGAGCATTGTCAAAACATTTCCTGAACTCAGACAGGTTTGGTGCTGTGACCACTTCCCTGGGGAGCCTGTTCCAGTGCCCAACCACCCTCTGAGTGAAGAACCTTTTCCTTGTCTCCAAGCTGCATATCCCCTGACTGAGCTTCATGTCATTCCCTTGGGTCCTATGACTGGTCATCACAGAAAAGAGATCAGTTGCCAGCCTGCTTGCCTGCTTCTGCTCGTGAGGAAGTTGTAGACTGCAATGAGGTCTCTCCTCAGTCTCCTCTTCTCCAGGCCGAGCAAACCAAATTACCTCAGCTACTCCTCATATGGCTTCCACTCAAGGCCCTTGACCATCTTCATGGCCCTCCTTTGGATGTTCTCTAATAGCTTTATTTGCTTATTATGTTGAGATGCCCAAAACTGCACACAGGACTTGAGGTGAGGCTGCACCAGTGCAGAGCAGAGTGGGACAATCACCTCCCTTGACTGGTTCATGATGCTGAACTTGGCCACCCCAGCACCTGATTGAGTCTTATGACTGCCAGGGCACACTCCTGACTCATATTCAACTTGCCATTAACCCAAATGCATAGATCTCTTCCCATGGGGCTGCCCTCCAGCCTCTTGTTCTCTAGACTGTATGTACATCCAGGGTTGTCCCATTTCAGATGCAGAATCTGTCACTTGCCTTTGTTAAACTTCAAATGGTTGGCTCCTCCCAACTTAGTTTTATTGGCAAAGTTAGTATCTCTTCGAGTCCAGCATCCGAGTCATTTATGAAGATGTTGAAGAGAACTGATGCTAAAATGAAACCCTGAGCTTTAAAATGGGGCTTTACTGAAATCCCAAAAGATTACATCAACTGGCTTCCCTTGATCAACTAGGTGGGCTACCTTGTTGTAAAAGGAAATTAAGTTTGTCAAACTGGACTTTCTCCTCATGAAGCCATTCTGGCTGTGATCAGTGGCTGCATTGTCCTTCTGGTGTTTTTCAATAACTCCCAGAATAGTCTTCATAATTTTACCAGGCACTGAAGTGAGACTGACAGGCCTGTACTTACCAGGGCCATCCCTCTTGTGCTTCTTGAAAATTGGGATAATGTTACCCAGCATCCAGTTAACTGAGACCTCTCCAGATTCCCAAGACCATTGAGAAGTCATTGAGAGTGGCCTCACAATGACATCAGCCAGCTCTTTGAGCATTTTTGGATGAATCTCATCAGGTCCCATAGGAATCCAGCTGGAGCAGCAAATCCTGCACAGTTTCAGGATTGACTGGGAGTTTGTCATTCTCGCAGCTGTGGTCCTCCAGCTCAGGGCTCTGGGGGTCCCAGAGGCCATCATTGGTATTGATGAGAGAGGTGAAGAAAGCAGTAAATGTCTCTGCTTTGACTGTGGGCCTATTTGTGAGGTGACTGAACGCATCAAGCCACAGACCAACGTTATCTCTGATTCTCCTTTTGCTGTTAACATATTAACAAGCCCTTTTTGCTATGCTTCACATTGTTGGCCATCTTGAACCCTAATGGTGCTTTGTCCGCACAAATTTTCTCCCTACAGTGGCAAGCAGTATCTCTGTAGTCCTCCCACGTCACCTGACCTTGCTTCCAATGTCCATACACCTGCTTTTTTTGCCTTATCTCCAAAAGAAGATCCCTGTTCAGTCAAGACAGCTTTCTGCCTCATCTGCTTGACTTCCATCATTTGGCAGTTGCCTGCTCCTGTGCGCTTAGGACGTGGCGTTTAAAAAGTGACCAGCAGAAGCATTTTCCCAGGGAACCTTGCTCACTAGTTCCCTGAACAACCTGAAGTCTGCTCTCCTCATTTCCTGGGTTGAAGCTTTGCTGACACTTTTTGTCCTGGCAACAGAGATTTTCAACTCCATCAGTTTGTTGTCACCGTGGTGAAGATGATCACCAATCTCCACTCACACGACCCTCTCTCTTAGTAAGCAAGGAATCAAGGATGCCATCTTTCCTAGTCAGCTCCCTTAGTGCCTGGGCCATTAAGTTGTCATCCAGGTATTTTAGGGATCTCCTGGACGTTTTTTAATCAGCTGTGTGGTTAACATCTGTCAAATTGAAGTCTCCCATAAGGACAAGGGTGGTTGATTTAGAAGTGTCCCTTAGTTCCTTAAAGAATAATTCATGAGTGTCCTCATCGTTGCTGGATAGCGTATAGTAGACCTCCATTCTTTATTTGCCCCTTGATTGTTACCTCGAGGGTTTCAGCTGTGCCACTGCCACCTGTGAGCTGCATACCTTCCAGCCCCTCTGTTACATACAATGCCACCCCCCTACCTCCCCCACCCTACCAATCCCTCCTCAAGTGCCTGTAATTATCTATATATATAAAATCTAAGCACTGAACTCGTGCTCGAAAGACATTCCTAGATCAGATACTTCTGTTTGGCCTTAAATATTTACAATAGTGAATCAAGAGTAAAAAAACCCGAATGTATACCTGCTAATACTAGAATAAAATAGGCTTTCCTGCTGTTTTCTCTTGCACATATGATGTAAAACGCTTTAAGAATTTTGGATATTCTCGTTTTGCCACTGCCCGTAACACTGATGCTGGTGCCCATCCTCCTGGGTTCACTAGAAGTAGACAGTAAGCCAGACATTGAAATACAACAAATCTGCTAAAAGCTAGAAGAGAAAAACTAAGTTTGTATTCCTGTAATTCTTTCTGAAGTGGCCGAAAAGAATAATCAGCAGAATTTAAACTCTTACAGCTTGTATTGCCGCACTTTCTACTCTTATTACTCTAATTTAGTCCAGTTCTACCGTGTTACTATTTAGGAAAGATTAAACATGGTGTGTTGGCTTTGGGGAATGCCTAAATGAAAGATGATATTCTTTAAATACTTCCAAAAAGCAACGGAAAGACAAACTCAAACTATCTCTCAACTCAAAGAAAATAGAAGTCAAGCTTTAACTTTTCAATAACTGCTGCATTTGCCTGCAGAGTTGCTACATAGCCAATATCTCACAAATTATTTTTAAAGCAGTTCAAGCAAAATTTGCTCTGATTCTAAAATATGCTTAAATTCACAGGTCAAATATTTGGCTGAAAAATATGCCACTTCCCATAAAATGACAGTTCAAAATTTTTCAATGAAGATATATTTTTTAAATAATTGTGAAACTTCTAAACAGGAAACAAAGGTGCTTACCCCAGAGTTTAACATCATGCAGTATTATTTGTACAGGATTTAATACAAGTTGTATCACTCCTATATGCAAAGATTTACTGAACGCCATTTTCAGATTGTGATTATTTAATAAGCTATGTAATAGGTGGTCAAAAATAACGAGCAGGTGAGATACTCAAAGTATTTTGCAGCTACAGGAGAGGAGATAATAGGTATGAGTTTCCAATACTATATAATGCTGAATACTGGGTACAGTAACAATGCAGTTTGGTGTTGCTAACTTTGCAGTCAATACCAAAGATTTTGTCAGGTAAAAAAAAAAGACTACCTTATATTATAGTTTGCAAACATCCTTTCACAAACATGAATTGCGTAAAAAACCTGATAGTAATGCATGAATAAAACCCCCAGATTATTACTAAAACTTAAAGCTTATGCCAAGTCATGCGAGTTGCAGACATTTCTTCTGTCCAACCCCCTCCACCCCAAGGTTCTGAACTTAGGAATGAGCTACACATTACTTTCATTTATTGCTCTCAAAATGCCACACAATGAAAGATCCCATTCACTGATTGATATAGCACATTAATTTGAATAATTTTGACCATGAAGACCACAAGTGTGATCCTATATATATAAATTTAACAGAAAGCTGCATCAACCTTTTTGTTCCCCAGTATTCAGCTCCCAGGAATTAAAATATATAGTTAATGTAATTCTGAAAAATTTTAGACTTACCATTAGCTACATATGTAATCTTGCATAGGATATTATCCCTGCTTATTTCCTTGTTCCCCTCTGGCGGGCTTACTAAAGTCTGACAAATCATAGCAATATTTATTTTGGCACGGACACAGCGATTGTTCATCTATAAAAAAAAAAAAAAAAAAAAAAAAAAAGAGAAACATTTGTAAACTTCAAACTAGGTTTACTTCAGCATACTCAAATGCTAACATTTTAATTTAGTATAAAGTCTAAGGTACTCCAAAAGTTATGTTTCTGGGAGTTTGCATTCTAGCATTACACGGATGTAACATGAATGCAAATGAAATGAAAAGTACATGGTGAGTAGGGAAAGGGTTAAACTTAAATGCCTGAATCTCAAGTTTCTACTTGCTTAATACAGTGAATCATTTCAATTATTGTGACAAGTAAGGAAACATCTAAAGAATAGTGCATCAGTGTTTACAAACAGCAGTTAGTAACTTTTCCCTTGTAAGCAGGCAATGGCATAATATGCAGCACAGAAAGACTACTGAGAAAACAGTCATTGCTACTGTCTGACAGAACCAAGGCAAAACTGTGTAAGCTGTAGGTTTAACAGATTCCATATCTAGTTATACAAGCCTGTCCCCATGTCTGACAATACTGAAGAGTTATTTATTCAATTCCACATGAAGGAACCTCAATTCTTTAAAATGTTTTCACCATAAATTTTGCTTCCATTTTTCTGTAACACCTTAGATCTGTCAACTGTTGAGATAAGATAAGAATGTTTTTGGCTCAGAATGCTTTCATCAGGCCATTGTATCATCTGGTACAAACTGTATTTTTGCATACCCTCTCTCTCCTTCCCCTCCCCTCCCCTCCCCTCCCCTCCCCTCCCCTCCCTCCAGTATTGCAAGAGCATCACACCACATAATAGAAAAATGGCATCTTTAAAGCAGAACTTGATGGAATGAAAATAATACTTGCAGGAGCACTGTCATGTTCCACAGAGAAATTGCAAACAATCCATGTTTCAGGATCATTTTCACTGAATGCTGGTACTTTTCTGATGGCAGACAAATACAGCACATCCCTTTGAGAAGCTGGCCACACTCTCTGCAGAGAAACACCTGAATATAAGCTTTTCCAGTTTTGCAAATTAAGTACTTACTATCCTTAGATAAAGGAAAAAAACAAACACGACAAAACAGGTCAGTTGTGTTACTTAAGTAAAAAAGTTTATTCAAGTTAGTAATTTCATGTAATTTTGAAAACTCAAGCAGAACACAGGTGTTGTACAGATGTATAACAGGTTATATGGCTATACCTAATTTTAAAAATTTAAGGTGAAAGTTTAAGGCCTTCAAAAGGAAGGGAGCCAAGTTGCAATGACTTTTTCAGTAGACAACCAGGAAGAGGCACTTCCTCTCCTGTCCTCAATCTCAGGTTGCCATTGCAATTAATACTTGTAAGCTACAAACTGAACTAGTGGTTAAGTATAAATAGAAGCATCTACAATTATGTATGTCTCCATAAATATGGTGAGAGTGAGCATAAGAAATAACAAATATTATTTCAAGAAGTTACTACTTTAATGAGATAGATATGGTAAATTGGTATTATCTAAGAGATAGCTTCAAAAGCAGTGTCATAAAGCAAAACTGTATAGAAGCCATTTTCCTGATGCTCAATATGGGCAAAAAGTCTAGCTTTTACCACAGCACTATACAGTTCATACAACTATGTTGTTCAAAAACCAGTCTGCTGTTCCGGCAGTTTTAAGATAACCACATTACCAGTTTAAAAAAAATCAGTATTTGAATATACTAATACTTGGAATCATGCAAGATTAAAGATAAAAGTGTGCACTTCATTCCCAATGTTTTAGAATCTGTTAGGTTATAGCTATTGGGTCAGAGGTCAAATGAACATTTTAGTAAAGCTAAATCAGAACTAGTTGGGGTGAAAAACCATAATGAAGTTAAAAGAACAAATGTACTAAGAATTGTAAGACCTCATAATGCAAACACAGAATGTCAACTAATTGTGGTCAACAGTAACTTGCATTATTGCAACAAAATGTATGATACAGGGGTAGGGGTTTCTTCCTTGTAGTCAGTACCAATTTTTGCTTCAGTTTTCTTGAGATGAGCCTTGCCTTGCTGCCAGTGATATATTTAAATGATTAAAAACAGTCATCATTTGTTATTACAAACTCTATCAGATAGATACACAAATCAAGCCAAGTTTGAAAAATTTACAAAGTTGCAGGTCAATAGAGAAATTGTTCTAAACTGTTGTTCTGGATAATATTTTAAGTTGTTAAGATGGCAAAATATTTCAGAATAGATTAGAACACATATAGTCCAGACTGTCTCACTAAGGTTTGTATACAGGTGAAGTGTTATTACCTTATGCATCTGGTAAATGATGATGGCATTATCAGCTAAATTTTCCACGACATGGAAATTTTCAATTGTTGCTAAGGGGAGGGGAAATAAAAATCTATCAGAAAACAAGCACACATATTAAGTCAGTGTTAGAAATTATATGCTTGCTGATAAATGTGCAAAGCTTGAGAATCGATTCCTTACTTTCCCAGTCATTACGAACATCAACATTCCAGAAGTAGTGGCAAACTTCATGCCCTGTTACCCCTTTAACAGCATGTGTAGCTTTCAAAGGATCTAATACTATTCCATTCTCTTCCACCTCTCTTCTGTACACCTACGATCAAAGACAGAAATGTAGAGAAATTGACAAAACTGGTCATGCTTTAATTATTAAAAATTTCATCAGCTTTGATAAAAATTTAACCAGAAGACTAACAAATGAATAATTTCCAATGTCACTGCTCTATGGTAACTACCAATGCCGATATTCTTGCAAGGAACTTCAAAGGAAAATACCAGAATTTTGAAAAATCTCTACTCCAAAAATTGTTAATAGAATCACAGAATATCCTCAGTTGAAAGAGACCCACAAGGATCATTGAGTCCAACTCCTGATCCTGCACAGGACAAGCCCAAGAATCACACCATGTACCTGAGAGCATTGTCAAAACATTTCCTGAACTCAGACAGGTTTGGTGCTGTGACCACTTCCCTGGGGAGCCTGTTCCAGTGCCCAACCACCCTCTGAGTGAAGAACCTTTTCCTTGTCTCCAAGCTGCATATCCCCTGACTGAGCTTCATGTCATTCCCTTGGGTCCTATGACTGGTCATCACAGAAAAGAGATCAGTTGCCAGCCTGCTTGCCTGCTTCTGCTCGTGAGGAAGTTGTAGACTGCAATGAGGTCTCTCCTCAGTCTCCTCTTCTCCAGGCCGAGCAAACCAAATTACCTCAGCTACTCCTCATATGGCTTCCACTCAAGGCCCTTGACCATCTTCATGGCCCTCCTTTGGATGTTCTCTAATAGCTTTATTTGCTTATTATGTTGAGATGCCCAAAACTGCACACAGGACTTGAGGTGAGGCTGCACCAGTGCAGAGCAGAGTGGGACAATCACCTCCCTTGACTGGTTCATGATGCTGAACTTGGCCACCCCAGCACCTGATTGAGTCTTATGACTGCCAGGGCACACTCCTGACTCATATTCAACTTGCCATTAACCCAAATGCATAGATCTCTTCCCATGGGGCTGCCCTCCAGCCTCTTGTTCTCTAGACTGTATGTACATCCAGGGTTGTCCCATTTCAGATGCAGAATCTGTCACTTGCCTTTGTTAAACTTCAAATGGTTGGCTCCTCCCAACTTAGTTTTATCGGCAAAGTTAGTATCTCTTCGAGTCCAGCATCCGAGTCATTTATGAAGATGTTGAAGAGAACTGATGCTAAAACGAAACCCTGAGCTTTAAAATGGGGCTTTACTGAAATCCCAAAAGATTACATCAACTGGCTTCCCTTGATCAACTAGGTGGGCTACCTTGTTGTAAAAGGAAATTAAGTTTGTCAAACTGGACTTTCTCCTCATGAAGCCATTCTGGCTGTGATCAGTGGCTGCATTGTCCTTCTGGTGTTTTTCAATAACTCCCAGAATAGTCTTCATAATTTTACCAGGCACTGAAGTGAGACTGACAGGCCTGTACTTACCAGGGCCATCCCTCTTGTGCTTCTTGAAAATTGGGATAATGTTACCCAGCATCCAGTTAACTGGGACCTCTCCAGATTCCCAAGACCATTGAGAAGTCATTGAGAGTGGCCTCACAATGACATCAGCCAGCTCTTTGAGCATTTTTGGATGAATCTCATCAGGTCCCATAGGAATCCAGCTGGAGCAGCAAATCCTGCACAGTTTCAGGATTGACTGGGAGTTTGTCATTCTCGCAGCTGTGGTCCTCCAGCTCAGGGCTCTGGGGGTCCCAGAGGCCATCATTGGTATTGATGAGAGAGGTGAAGAAAGCAGTAAATGTCTCTGCTTTGACTGTGGGCCTATTTGTGAGGTGACTGAACGCATCAAGCCACAGACCAACGTTATCTCTGATTCTCCTTTTGCTGTTAACATATTAACAAGCCCTTTTTGCTATGCTTCACATTGTTGGCCATCTTGAACCCTAATGGTGCTTTGTCCGCACAAATTTTCTCCCTACAGTGGCAAGCAGTATCTCTGTAGTCCTCCCACGTCACCTGACCTTGCTTCCAATGTCCATACACCTGCTTTTTTTGCCTTATCTCCAAAAGAAGATCCCTGTTCAGTCAAGTCAGCTTTCTGCCTCATCTGCTTGACTTCCATCATTTGGCAGTTGCCTGCTCCTGTGCGCTTAGGACGTGGCGTTTAAAAAGTGACCAGCAGAAGCATTTTCCCAGGGAACCTTGCTCACTAGTTCCCTGAACAACCTGAAGTCTGCTCTCCTCATTTCCTGGGTTGAAGCTTTGCTGACACTTTTTTCTCCTGTTCATTCACTCTCTTTTGCTTTCATGTGGGCATTGGAGAGGGAAAAAAAATTCATAAAGGTATCATGTGTTGTGATGAGGATGGGGAGGACACATTTCAAGGGCAAAACAGGTTCAAATTTAAAGGTCTATGGTACATTTATTATAAACAGAGTCAGAGGAGACCAATGAAGAGTAAAATACACCTTTGAAACATCTTTTCACAGTTCTCCATGAACTTCTAAAGCATAGGTCCAATCTCACAAGCAGCAGTCCTCCTAAAACTGCTACAGTGTGAGTCCTTCACAAGGTGTGATGGGTTATGTTTTGACTAGCTCCTCTCCCTACCCCCCACCATGGAGCTGCCTCCCCCACCCCCAGGCTGTTTTATCTAGGCGGGTGTTTTTCTGCTGGCTGGCTTGCTGCTGTTGCTGCTTTTGCTGCTTTAGCTGCTGCTTTAGTTGCTGCTGCCCCTCCCCCCCGCCCCCCTCCTCCCCCCCCGCTGCTTTAGCTGCTTCCCCCCTGGCTGCTTAAGCTGCCCCTCTCCCTCTCTCCCTCCTCCTCATCCCCAAGATTTGCACTAGCTCCAGAGGACATGGATCTGAACTTCGGAGACCACCTCTGGAAGTCTGCCAAAGAAGCTGTGCCGCCCTTCCCGGCGAAGATCAGCCGAGTTCATCTCATCTGGGTCTGTGCTGGGAAGTGGTTTTTTTGTATTTTTGTTAATAAAAAGTTTTTTCCACTTTCTCCTGAAGAAAATTCTTTCCGAGCTCGGTGAAGGAAGGAATTGTAAGGGGGGGGAGGGAGCCCTTTGGAGGTCTTTTTCCCCAAATGTGTCCTAAACTTGGACACATCGGTAAACAGTCTTTCCAAGTCTGCTGCGGTGTGGGTCACTAATCCATCGGGTTCAGTCCTCTAAGGATAGTCTTCTCTAGTTTGGAAGCAAGAGCCCTCTCTCTCTCTGTTTCTGGGAACAGGGGGCCTCTCTGTGTATGCAGGTCTCTTGCTGGAAAAGATTTTTTTTCCAGCATCCACCCACTCTGATGTGAGTGCTTCTCTCACAGGCTGTGAGTGGATCTCTGCATTCCCTGTGGACTTCATGGACTGCAGAGGGACAGCTTATTTACCACAGTGTTCACCACGGCCTGGAGAGGAATCTTGGCTCTGGCACTTGGAGTACCTCCTCCCCCTCTTCTTCCACTGACCTTTGTGCCACCCTGATGTTCTCCCTAACATGTCTTCACTTCCTCTTCTCTGACTAGAAGAAAAACTGCTGCCTATAGGTACTGTTGCCAACAAGTTCCACCAATTCAAAGATTATTGCAGGATCCTGCAGCGCCAAGAGATTGATCTCATCTAGGTTCCATGTCAGGGAATCATTTGCCATGTTTCCACCACTGGCCAGCTGGCCCCTCAGCCACTGAGTGGGCAGTGGCGGCTGCTGCAGTGCTGGTGCTATTCAACGCCTCTCTTCATGTGGGGTGCCAGAAAGGGGAAGCCACTGCCGCCACCCCTGCCCTTCTGCCCAAGGCACATCTGGCAAGGGGCGGCCAGGCAGGCAAGGCTCACCGTGGGCCACACTGAGATGGCGGTGACCGCAATCCATTGCCATGTGCTTCACTGGGATGGCCCCAGCAGTGGTGCCTCACCATCCCTGGAAAAAACTGCGCATGCACTGTTTTGACTTTCTTCCTAAATATGTCACCACAGAGGTGTTACCAACCTCTCTAATTGGGCCAGCACCATGTCCATCTTCCAAGTCATCAGAGATTGGCTCTGTTGGACACAATGGAAGCTTCTATCAGCTGCTCACAGAAGCCAATGTGTTGGTTTCACGTGCTTGGGGGGAGGGTTGGCTTCCCCTCAGGGAAAGCTCCACATGCTCTGGGAATAGAGGGGGCTGTCCCGTCTCTCAGGGCTTCCCCTGTGAGCTGCTGGCACCAATCAGAGAGCTGATTTGGTGATGGACAGCTCGGGAAACGAATGAAAAGTTATTTCACTTTCACAAATCACAGTGGATGACGTTCTGGTGGGTCTTTCGGTTTCCGGCCTCCGGAGAAGCGGGGGTCTCCGGCCAGGGCCCCGGCCTGGCATCCCTGCCCGGCACCAGTTCTTCGGGGAGCCCTTGGTCCGGCCCCGGCTTGGCTCAGTGGGGCCACATGGCCCCTGGCACCAGCCGCATGTTTTTCTTCTTAACGATCTGGATACAATTTTAACTTCTTTATGCCTGGATAAGATTCTCGATCTCCTGAACCCCCTTAATGAGAAGGAATAAAGCATGGAGTCCACAGAAGTCGGCGGAATGAAGATAAAGTTCCTCATGGGAAGAGATTGAAAAGATGCAACTGATAAGTAGCTGAAAACCTTTTTTTTGTGGGGCTATGAGGGGATTGTGACTTCACTAAAATTCCTTTAAACTGTGAAATATACTTGGGGAGGATGGATGCTTGAGTTGAAGACTTTCCTTGCCTCAGGAAATTGAGCTCTCTGTTTTGGGACTGGAATATGAACAGAGACATTTGATAGAGAAGGAGATGAAGAGAATTTTGTTTTTCAGCAGCCTGCCTTTAAAAGTAGCACTCCATGTATGCATCGTAACCCATAATATGGCTCTGGAAGGACTGTGGGAATGGGAGGAAAATTCATTGTTCTGTAGGTCTCCGGTGAATGCAGACTGTGAAGGTGAAGACACCCTCTAAGTCTAAAGCAGAAAAAGGAACTTTTCTCTCTTAAGTGAACTGAAATGATTATTTGACTGGATAACTGACTGAAGTGTTCTCTGTATGTGGTTGGTAAGAAATGTGGAGTGAAGGGAGGAGGGAATAATCTAGGAATCCTATTCTGAATAATTTTTCTTGTGTTATTAATAAATTTTTTTCTTGTACTTTCTTTGTTTTAAATTTTGAGCCTGTGTTGTCTTTACTCCTAAATCCTATCTCTAAAGAAAATTAAATATTTAAAATTGGCAAACCCTTTAGTCACACCGTGACACCACTTCTGTGGCCCTCCCCCACTACCAAAAACCAGGCTGTGCTAAATCAACACAGTACATCATGTTGATAGGAAGTTTTAAGTAGGAGAAAATGAGAAAGGAATCTGTAAAGACAAAGTTATTGCAAGTGCTGCATAAGATTTTGTTGAATATATTAGAAGCTGCAGCTTGTATGGTTTCCAATCCTAACTCCCAATTCTCAGAGAGAAGTTTTAACAGAATAACTTGCTCAGTAATAGTATTCAAAGAGAATGAAAATATGTCTCTTCACAGCATATCATCTTATATCAATTAAGCAAAACAGCAAATGCTTACCTTCATTTCTCCTTCTTCTACCACTAGCTGCCAATTGGCATCTCCTCCCACATCTTGCAAGGAATATGTCATATGGTTTTGTACCATCTCTTCCACCTTTGAAGGAAAAATACACTTTTTAAAGTAATTCCTTTCATCTTCTTGGACAGGCGACTGCACAGTATTGGAAGCCATAAGTCAGTACTTCAAATCTTGTGCAGGAGCTGAACTTGGACAATAGAACCTTCTATTACAGGTTAAGATCAAGCAAGTACTTGTGGCCTTCAGAAACAAAAGCCAAAATCTTGATTCAACTTTCAATTTCATTCTTTATGGGTTCTTGCCTATCTTTCCTTTTTACCTTTAAACTGTCAAAATTCACTATTCCTACCTGAGACAGTTTTATTTCACCATGTAGGAAATTACTTCCAGTACGTCCAAATAGAATTATAGTGCATTGTAGGACTTGAAAGACAATATTCACTGAAGAGCATTTAAAAAGATGAAGGGGAGGGAGGCGGGGGGAGGGGAGACAGACAAACAAGCTCTAAAAAAGTAAATGCATATCAAAAGTTATATTGAAACAGCAGTGAGGGAAACAGTCATGAGAAAAGCATTCCTATTCTGTTTGTTTGGCATCTTTGCACAGTTGCTAACTAGAAAAACAGAACAGAAATTGTTACATTCAAAACAATTATGATGATGCAGAGATCCACTATTTTAAAATACTCATTTAAGAATACTTAGCTAGACAGTTGCATGCTTTTCTTAAAGGTCAAATATTTGAAACATTTTTATCAAGTGATGTGAATACTTTTTTTTTTGTTTCAAATAATGTGCATGAAAATGGGGGGGGTGGGACAGGAAATTAATTTTTATGTTAAATCTACAGTCTTGTTATATGTTTCTTTTGTGTCTGTCCCTCCATTTCCAAATCCTATTCTCCCCCAAATAAAAACAGAGACAAAAAAGCTGAATTATCAATTCCTATGTAATGTTTATAGGTGCTGAAAAGAATTTAGTAATTTTTTTTGCCTAAGAGGTAGGTGGCTACTAAAACTCATCACATCAAATAAGTCCATGTAATTGACACTATTTTCCTGAATCAGTAGAAATTTCTTTTTTAAAGAGGAAATGCATTGCAAGAAAAGGTTAGTCAATTGACCAACATACAGATTAGTCTAAGAACTGTATAATCACAAGATTAATAGCCTTAACCTATGGGTGGTTTTTGCACAGCTTGAAGAAAAAAAAGTAATTGAATCAAGTCAAAAATCCTCAAAATGAAACATAAAAGTAAAATAATTTCAACAGAAATGCTCCTTTATGTTATTTAACTATGGAGTTCTCTACAGAAACCAAGTTAACGGTCCAGTTTAGGGGATTTTCTTTGTTTTCTTTAAGTTTGTTTTTTTAGCTATAATGAAGTATAAACATCCACAAGATTTGTGCTTCTACTTTTAGACAGGCTGTCTTTTCCTGCCACTTACTAACAGGTTTCTGACTAAATATTCTTCTAATTACTTTTTTTATTTTTTTTTTTTCCAGGGAAGCAATGACACAGTACAAGCCAAGCTAAGTAAGAATGTGAGCTTTTTAATATTCAATTTTCTAGCTCTAGGTCATGCTTCTTTCAGAAAGGAATCCTCACTATGCTCCTGCAACTTTACCTGCAACATATTCAGGCTCCCTATCTCCTCCCCTGGCTCCTAATCTATTAGGGACAAAGCTGGCTTGTATGTGATTTTGTATTTTGTTGGTTTTTGCTTCATGCCAAATGCAGAGGGAGGAGACAAATAGCAAAGAAAGAAGAGAATGATGCATTGACAGGAGTATCAGAAAATACCTGAATTGGAAGGGACCCACAAGGATCACAGTGTCCAACCCCTGGCTTTGCACAGGACAACCCCAAGAATCATACAATGTGCCTAAGTACAATCTAAACAGTTTAAGGCCTTTGGAATTGTTCAGCATTTAGCCCCCGACTTCCTCTGAAAACTTGAAAGGCATCTTTAGTTTCTCTCCCTCTCTTCTCCCAGTAAAGTTTCATTCCTGCTAATACATCTTTCAGACAGCTTCCCCTTAGGTTTGGGAAAGAAGAGGTATCATTGCAGCTTTCAGAGGAAAGAGAATGTTGTTTTTTGCTAACAAGCAATTACTTCTATTTGACCAAGTAATTGCAGTGCCTACAACTGGCTTGTGCATACTATCTGTCCAAACTGTGATCTACCTGCTGGTTGCTGTCAGCCTGAACCTATTTCAGGTGCCACATTAGGCACTGAGTTAATATTCACAGCTTCTTTCCCAGTGGGGAGGCCATGCTATTACCTCTGGGTTCCTGGCAGACTACAGGAATGATCTGCAAAAATACTTCTATCCCATGCAGCCTTGGTCTTAATTTTAAATGAACAGATCTTCATTTAAAAGGCCCTCAGAAGAGCTCAATCTATTTTAAAATCTGGTAGTCCTTTAAAAAGAGAAAATGACTCACAACACATTTGCAGCATTTTAAGCCCACAACCTCTCACTCAACTGGCAGAGACAAATCAATGCCTTTCTGAAGGCACATTGAAGAACCAGCTCCTGACAGAATATGCTTATACGTTTCCATCTTAAAAGCAAAGCCGCAAGTTTCTGCTTGACCTGTTACAAAGATTCCCTTCATATAAATGAAGTCTAGAAACAAGCCCCATTTATTCAGAACCAAGATTTATCTTGCCTTTCTAAAAGCTAAATCCTCAGCCTGGGGACAGAGAACAATTTCTGAAGCATAATTGAGTATATTGGAACTCTTCAGTACCAGTTCTCATATCCACAATCTCATTTTTAACTACATACTTTATGACCTTTTGGTAATACAACTAGTTGTAGAGGTAAAAAATTATAATAAATAACCTTAAAATTTGGTGTCAATTTTGGTGACAAATTTTAAAGACAGAATTAAACCTTTGATTTAAAAACAAGAAAAACTATTCAATTTGAAGCAAAGACCATTTCAGCCCACACAAGCCAGGTATTATTTTATTACTTTTATTATAATCATAAATGCAAACTTTTCAAATTGTAGGTATTTTTATTAAAGCTAATGAAATCAGTCCAACAGTTCACAAGATTTGGGCCTCTGCGCAAATGATATGCATGCAAGCAGAATGTAAAAAGACAACCATTTAGTATAGAAATAGATAACTTTTTTTCTCAACATACTAGTTTAGAGTAAACAGCAATTTATGTAACAAAAAACCCAGATTCTAGAGAAGAGGATGAAATGCAGCAACGATACACAACTCCCACTCTACACATTAATACAGTACCTGGGTGCTGAATCTGTGAACATCAAAGGCACTGACTAGATCAATGGAAGACATGGAGGAAGAGCGACTATAGGGCTACCAGAGACAGACAAAGAAAAAACCAAGTAATCAGAACAAAGGCACAACAGAGCATTCAGTACCAACTTGCAAGCACAAGATAATGAAGAAAATGAAAACAAAAGCACCATAAGAAGCAAGCACAGTGGTAAATGCTGATTTCATGCACCTATGATGTCTTATGCTCCCAGTGTAGCCCTAAAAATGGCATAGTGTTTCAAGTAACACTAAAAGAAGTCAATTGATCCTAATGCAAGAGAATATTTTTTTCTACCCAATTAAATTAATTTTGGTGAAGGTATCTTAAAAGCACAAAGGTTAGCAAGTTGTTGTTTTTTTTCTTTATAGTCTCTAACCAACAAGCTTGATACAAATCAAGAGTATTTTAAACAGGTACTGAAATCAGGATTTTTTTTTAGCCAAGACAGAAAACAGTCCTTTTGCAATTCCAGCTACTTCAATTAAAAATGAGTAAACCACTGAAAGTTATTCTAGAAACATCTAAAAATAATTAAAAAAAAATCTTACCTATCCATGCAAAATATTATATACAAGACAGCCAATTATACAGAGGAGATCAGGAGAAATATCTTACCTTTTGGACAAATCTATGAGTCCCCACAGTAGAATATGCATCTCCAGGAGGCAAGGATATCGGCCAGTATAATCTGATCTTTTCACTTTGGGACTGCAACAAAACAACTAATTACTGGTAGTCAGCTGCTACTGGATGGACTATGAAAGAGTGAGGCAACTTCAGTCTTTATAGTGGCTACAACTAATGCTGTCCATGACAGACATGAAGTTGTCATCCTGCTGGAGTTCTCAGGAAGCAAATGGACCTGGAGACTGAATTACCCATTAATCTATACTTCAAGGTATATTTCCAGGTTAAGCAAAATAGATTGGCAGCATCACAGATATTGCATCCATGTAGTAGTACTACAGTAACTCAAGACTTTTACCTTCTCCTAAGAAACCCCAACACAGATAAACTGTTGGGTATTATATGCCCACTAGAAAGTCTTCTAATTCTTAACCAAGTCATTGTATTCACTATATTGATAAGCCAAAAACCTTTTAAGACAAAGGAGGCACCACCTTATTATTCCCTCTCATTTTATACACTATTTTCTCATATTCTATATATTTCATCACACACATCCATTTTTGATCCTTTTCACTGAAGTGTATTCAAGAAATGAGTTAGAGAAATAGCCAGAGCCTAAACAATTTTTAAACAAAACCAAACACCAATAGAACTATGTCTTTCCTATTTCACATACTGCTACAGTCAAAAGAAACTTCAGAGCAATAATTAGGCTTTGAAAAATAGCTGCATCATTAGATATTCTTATTTGCCCAGGGCATCAGTTACATATAAAGAGAAGTATTATACAGGACTAATACATTTATTTAGGAGTTAGAAATCAGAGACAATTAGCCTAACACTTATACTATCCTTTTCTATGCAAGCTGTCTAGTCACTTTCTCAAAATTAGTGTTAAAAATATTTAATTGCAAATATTATATAGTGAATCCCACTTATAAATGTCAGTCTAAAATATCTAGAGTTTCAGGAGATGCACCCCAGGACTGATTAAGTCACAGAAGTCTTCCATGAAGTGCCCATCATTAACACATTTTTCGGCTATCAATACCTGTTCTTCCATTTTATCCTGTCTATCAAGAGCAGCTTCAACAGCATCAAAGAATTCTTCTTCATTAATCAGGCTATTAGGACCCTCCTAGAGCATAAGAAACAAAACTAGTTCAAGATTTTGGAGACATGAGAGCTCCACTTAAGTTCCATATTAGAAATAGCTATTTATGTATTGTGTATAACTGACAGAAGGAAATTTTTTCCATAAACCTTAAATATTTTCACCAATATTCGTATATTAGAATTCATCTAAAAACTCTACTTGTTAAAAGAAGTTATTTCCTTTAAGTACAATTTAGGGATAAATAAGCAAGCAAAAACCGCAGAAAACCGAAGACTGAGTAAGTGTCAATATGCTTTGATATAAGACTTAGGTTTTAATTAACAGATATATTTTCTTAAAAATGTTTATTGTACATAAGTAAATATATTAGCATAATTGTGTATTTAGACTCCTTCCAAGTATTCCATTGCCTTAGGGTGGATTTCAGATATGTGCTCAAAACACAAGACAAAATTCTGTGGATCACTACTGAGAATTATTGGAAAGAACAGTTTAACAATAAACAGCAGGTAGAGATGATTAAATTATTAAAAACTTACATCCTCTAAGTAAAATGGTAATTTAGGAAAACTAGGTTTACTGCTTTTATTGAATTGTAGAACAAGCTAGTCCAGCAAATTTCAAAAATCTACTTTACATCAGGGATATCTGGGAGAAGCAGTTGGGTTCATAACCAGGTAGACAAAGTCCAACTTCCTATTCATTCTTTTCTTTTACAGTGCCTCATCCACAACAGAGAACATAAGCTCAAATATCTTTTAAATATCTCAACATATTAATACTATTTCTCAGCCTATGATTTGTAAGTAGAAACCTGCTTAATTAACGTAAATTAAAGGATCGAGTTCTTAAAAGTTACGCAAACAGCTTTATAGGTGCGTTACATTATTGTTCAGAAGGCAGTTTAAGAGACTCAGACTTTAATTAAATAACCAAACTTAGGAGAAAGTTGATAAAATATGCCATTTAGCAGATGAAAAAGAATCTAAAATAATTGAATTTATCAACACATTTCAAGTGCCAGTGACAAGTTAAAAATCAAATTAAACTTCAGATTCTAGGACTGCCTCTGCAGGCAGGGCTTTCATATTTGCATTACATATCTAGACAGCTGACTAATTAAAATGCAAGAGTACACAACATTCAAATGAGCAGCATAAAATGCACAAGAAAAATAATTTAAAAGTCAGCAAAAATATCTATAAGCAAAATGCTTTAGACAAAAGTAGAATAGGAAACCCAAGGTGAAGACAGGCTTTTATTCTCAAAACACTGAAGGATTTAGATTCTTCATTTAGTTTCAGTTTCCAAGGCAGAAAAAGTGGAATGAACACATTTCACAATGACCTTGATTTACATACACACTCCATTGAGAAACAAACTAATCTTCAAAAGCCTTAGCATTTTAAAAAATTTCAGAAGCAGAATTTGTACCTCATAGTCTGGCCCTCCAAAGTGGGACTTTTTCTTCAGTTCTGCCACAGCATTTTTGTATGCTTCTTCAATTCTTCTCCTTTTCTCTATTTCCTGTAAAATTGCATGATCATTTAAAACAGTAATAATATATTGATTGATAATAGTCAGTATGATAATAAATGGAATGATTAGTATAAGATTTATTCCCAAGGAATAATTACAGAGGTGCTGATTTTCTGATTTTATTTGAATGTATGCATTATATGTGCCCTTATAGATGCATATATGATACAAAGCTCAGGGAGCTAGCTACCTTGAGCATAACTTCTTTAAGTCACATGGAATAAACTAGATCAGCAAGAAAAATCTGGTATCTAGTTTAATCATAGCTATTCATGTTTGTTGAGGGTCAATCCCACTTCAGTGACTGAAAAAAGTTATGGAGAATATTCTGGGAGTTATTGAAAAACACCTGAAGGACAATGTAGTCACTGATCACAGCCAGCACAGAATCATGAGGGGAAAGTCCTGCTTGTCAAACGCAATTTCCTTTTATGACAAGGTAACCCACCTAGTTGATCAAAGGAAGCCAGTTGATGTAATTTTTGGATTCCAATAAAGCTTTTGATACTCTCTCTTGCAGTATCCTTCTGGATAAAATGTCCAGCACACAGATGGAAAAACACATTATACACTGGCTTGTGCTAAATGGGGTTACACGAGGCTGCTGGCCAGTCACAAGTGGTGTTCCAAAGGGCTCCATTTTAGGGCCAGTTCTCTTCAACATCTTCATAAACAACTTGAATGCAGGACTAAATGATATACTGAACAAGTTTTCATGCAAAGCTAAATTGGGAGGAGCTGTTGATTCCCTTGAAGGCAGAGAAGACTAAACTGTCCCTCTACAAGATGGAGGTGGTATAATTTTGCAAAGTAGCCGGATTCTCATTATTCGCATTTGTGTTTTGCTGCCAAGTAAAACATGGTTCTGAAGCTAGTGAAGTGCCAAGTCTGGAGAAGGAAGGAGAGCAAGCTGGATTGCAACAACACAACTTGTAAAACACTAATTTCTTTTAGCCAGTGACAGAGATCCTGTTCTTACTATGACATGCCTGCACAGCACAGAGCCTGTGTAGTGAGAGGAATGTTACATTTGTCTTTACAAACAAGTTGTAAATCTGTTGGTAGGTAAAGTTAGCACCTAGAGATAAAAGAAACAATAGGAGGGATTACACTGATTGATGAATGGGAAAAGAGATTTGCCTTTACAAACTGTAGGTTTTCGGGTAAATGAAATTGGGTAACAGAAGATTAAAGAATCAATGGGGGGGGGAAACTATGAATTCTATAAGAATTAAAAATTAAAAGGAAGGGTTATACTATAGAGGGGAATCTCAGGTGTCAGGCGTTCCAGGAAGTCTGTGCCTCTCATGTACCTCAGTCAATGGGAAAAGAGAGAGGGAAAAGCGGCCGGGAAAATAGGATAAAATGGAGGCCGTGTCCTCCAAAAATTTGAGAGATCCCAGAGGAATTCCCCATGGCCTCTCCCTTTATTTGAATAAAGCAAAAAGGACTCCTCTGTCTCCTTTTTGGACATAAACCTCTGGTGTTAGTGGATTAATTTTCCTTACAGTAGTGAATCTGCTGATATATAAAGGACAAACTTGATGCTGCACCTTTTAATTCTTCTAGCTGGTCTTTTAAAGACACTGGACAGACTTACAAGAGCTTTAAAAACCTCCCAGATAAAACACACACAAATGGCTGTCCAATTTAATATAATTTTCTCCTCTAACCTCTCAGAGAAAACATTCTGAACTTTATCATCTTCTAATATTTATTTCTTTTTCAGAGCAGCATAAGCATCTATCCAAGAAACCCAAGAGTACACAGATCAACATCATTCTTCTCCTACATCTATTTATCAGATGACAGAGTAATTTTTTGCTCAGGCTCATAGTTATAGAAGAGATTTTTACAGAGCCATGTTTAGTCAATAAAACAAGGCTAAAACCAAAACAAAACAAAAGAAGCCCTACAACTGAAGCGGAATAAATAGTGTTAGCAAAGGTTTGAATACATTCAACTGCTGTCTTTAAATTCTTGTGCAGGGTGTAGGTGTCAAGGTGTTGGTTGTGGGGGCTGCAGGAGTGTCATATGAGGGAGGTGGCCAAGGGCTGTCCTGTGTGAAACAAGCTCCAAAACAGACGCAAAACAGGACATAGCTGAACCCGTCCACCACATGCATGGAATCTCTGTGAAAATGTATTTAAGAACAAAAAACAGCCCAGGGAGAGAGAACAAAAAGGGAGCAACAGAGGGAATGCCAAGGCCAGAAGAGAATGATGTGGAGGAGTTCCAGTGCAGAGAATATATCCATACTGTAGCCCATGAAGGACCCCACACTGGAGCAGAGGGACATTTCCTAAAGGAACCATGTTCCATGGAGGACTCCCAATGAAGAGTTTTCCCAGAGAACTACAGCCCTGAAAAGGACCTCTGCTGGAGCAGGGGGAAAAGTGTGAGAAATGGCATAGACTAAGCGTTTTGGATTGATCTCCAACCCTCCATTCCCCACCCCCCACCCCCACCACATTGCATTCCTTGGGGCTAGCAAGCAGGATGTAGGAAAACCTGCAGTTAAAGAGTGAAGTTGAGCCTGGGAAATTGGGAAGAAAGCTATTTTAGTGTTTGTCTTTTTGCTTCCTACTAACCATGCCTATTTTAATAATCAACTGATTTTCTGCCAAGACAAAAGCTCGTAAGCAATCTTCCTGTCTTTCTCTTGACTTGTGATTTTTCTCATCCTGACAAGTGTGATAAAGTTGCATATCTACCAAAGCAGAGAAACATAAAATCTCCAAGTGACACCCTTTAAAATGTATTTACTTATGCTGTAGGAGTGCCTATGAGTAAGAATCAGGGGGAAGGCTCACAAGGAAGATATCCTGGTGGGAGTCTGGTGTGGAACACCCAACCAGGATGAAGAGGCAGATGAACTATTCTATAAGTGGCTCTGATGTTTCAAGATTGTCAGCCCTTGTTCTTGTGGGAGACTTGCCAGATGTCTGTTGGAAACTCACCACAGCAGAGAGGAGGCAGTCTAGGTGGTTCTTGGAGTATGTGGAAGAGAACTTCCTGACAGCCCTGGTAAATGAGTCTGATACCAAAAGGGTTAATTCGATTTTTACTGTGCCTGTGAACTTTTAGTAGAAAAACAAGGCATGCAAAAACTGCTTTCTCAGCAAGGATGGTTGGAAGATAAGAAGACGACATCTGGCTCAAGAATGTAGTGACAGACAAAATAAGGACTGAATCTGGGAACTCAGGGTGGGTTTTATGGTAATGGGTAAATTGTAATATGCATGTAGTGACTGTATAAAAGCAACACTCTTGTAAAATCATGTCTGCATAGGGTTAGGAGTATCCCCTGTGGGACCTCAAGCCTGAATAAATGATGCCCTCTTTATCACCACATTAGTGTTAAGGAGTCTTATTCCAATATTTTGGAAGATTTGGTAACAAGTCTACCAGGGGTTGGGTCCCACTAGAGCTGCTGTTGGTAAACAGAGATGGGCTGCTGGGAAATGTGGTGTTCAGAGGCTGTCTTGAGCACAGCGACCACGATATGATAGTTTTCACTACCTGGTGAAGTAAAGAAGGGCATCAACAAAACCTCTACCCTGGACTTCTGGAGAGTGGGCTTTGGCCTGTTCAGGACACTGTTTCAGAAAAGTCCCCTGGTGAACAGTCCTTAATAACAAAGGGGTCCAGGAAGGCTGGACATACTTTAAGAAGGAAATCTTAAAGGCTCAGGAGTAGTCTGTCCCTATGTGCCAAAAGACAAGCTGTCAGGGAAGAACACCGGCCTTGCTGAACAGGGATCTTTCATGGGAACTCAGGGAAGAAATAAGGTTTATGACCTTTGGAAGAAGGGGCAGACAACTCAGGAACAGTACAAGGATATCATTAGGTTACACAGAGAGAAAATAAGATAGGCAAAAGCTCAACCAGAACTCAATCTGGCTACTGCTGTGAAAGATAATAAAAGGAGTTTTTATATATATATACATTAGCAACAAAAAGAACACCAAGGAAAATCTTCGTCCTTTATTGTATATGGGGGGAAATATAGTCACCAAGGATGAGGAAAAGGCTAAGGTACCTAACACCTTCTTTGCCTCAGTCTAAAACAATAAAATCGGTTATCCTCAGGGCAACTGGCACCCTGAGCTGGTAGACAGGGATGGGGAGCAGAATAGCCCCCCTGTAATCCAGGAAGAAGCAGTTAGCAACCTGCTGAGCCACTTAAGGCACTTGTAAATGTATGGGACTGGATGAAATTCATCTCAGGGTGCTGAAGGAGCTCTCAGAAGAGCTCACCAAGACAATGTCCATCATTTATCATCAGTCCTGGCTGACTGGGGAGGTCCCAGATTACAAGATTGGCCAATGTGACGCCTATCCACAACAAGGGTCGGAATAGGGATATGGGGACTACAGGTCTGTCACCCTGACCTCAGTGTCTGGCAAGGTTACGGAACAGATCATCTTGAATGCTATCACATGGCATATAGAGGACAACCAAGGGATCAGACCTAGCCAGGATGGGTTTAGGAAAGGCAGGTCCTGCCCGACCAACCTGATTTCCTTTTATGACCAGGTGACCCACCTAGTGGATGAGAAGAAGGCTGTGGATGTCAACTTCAGCAAAGTCTTTGATACTGTCTCCCATGGCATTCTCCTGGAAAAGCCGGCAGCCCATGGCTTGGACAGGTACAATCTTCATTGGGTTAAAAACTTGTCTGGGTGTCCAGGCCCTGAGTGAGTGTGATGGTAAATGGTGTCACATGCAGCAGTCACTAGTGGGGTTCCCCAAGGCTCAGTATTGGGATCAGTCCTGTTTAATATCTTTATTGTTGATCTGGAAGAGCAAATCAAGTGCACCCTCAGTAAGTTCACAGACTTCACCCAAGTTGGGCTGGAAGTGTTAATCTGCTGAAGGGTAGGAAGGCTCTACAGAGGGATATGGACCGGCTATATTGATGAGTCGAGGCCAATGGTATGAGATTCAACAAGACCAAGTGTTGGGCCCTGCACTTAGGCCACAACAATCCCATGAAGTGCTACAGTCTTGAGGAAGAGTCTGAAAACCTTCCCAGCACAAAAAAGGACCTGGGAATGCTGGTAAACAACAGTCGAACATGACCCAGCATGTGCCCAGGTGACCAAGAAAGCCAAACCCATCCTGGCCTGTATCAACAATAGTGTGGCCAGCAGGACCAGGGAAGTGATTGTCCTCCTGTACTTGGCACTGGTGAGGCCACACCTCGACTGCTGTGCTCAGTTCTGTACCCCTCATGACAAGGACATTGAGATGCTGGAGGAAGTCCAGAGAAGAGCGACAGAGCTGGTGAAGGATCTGGAGCACAAGTCTGATGATGAGAGGCTGAGGGAGCTTAACCTGGAGAAAAGGAGGCTCAGAGGTGACCTTATCACTCTCTACAACTACCTGAAAGGAGGTTGTAGCCAGGTGGGGGTAGGCCTCTTCTCCCAGGCAACCAGTGACAGGACAAGAGGACATAGTCTCAAGCTGCACCAGGTAAGGTTCAGGTTGGACATCAGGAAGAATTTCTTCATGGAAAGGGTTGTTTAAGCATTGGAATGGAATGCCCAGGGATGTGGTGAAATTACCATCCCTGGAGGTGTTCAAGAAACAACTGTACGTGACACTTAATGCCTTGGTCTAGTTGACAAGGTGGTGTTCACTCAAAGGTTGGACTCAATGATCTTAAAGGTCTTTTCCAACCTAAATGATTCTGTGATTCTGTATGAGTGAAAGTGAAATGTAAGTTTGAATTTTTAACTGCCTACAGCTGAAAACAAGTGCTTTAAAGTTAGTCCACAGAAAAACAAAAATATGACAACTAATCTAAACCAAATTCTATACTAACATATTATTCTGTAATAACATATACTAACCTACTGACAAGAAAAAATTCACTTCATCCATGCTGTAAGCAAACTGTGATAAGCAAGAGTGAACTGTGCTTGCTCAGTCTGGAATAGAGAAGGCTTTTGTGGGGAGATTTCATAGTAGCCTTCCAATACCTCCAAGAAGGTCATCAACAAACTGAGCCAGACTCTTCACAGTGGTCTATAGTAGGAAGAAAAACAATAGGCAGATACTGGAATAAGAAAGAGCTGCTCCAAGTGGATATATAACAGCAGCTGAGCATCAGAACAGGCTGCTTAGAATTGGTCTGCAGTCTTCAGCCTTGAAGACTTGAAATCAGACTTGATAAATCCATGATCAACCCGATCTGATTCAAACTGTCCTTCCTTTAGGTAGGAGGTTGTACTAGAGATGGTCTCTTGTAACCTGAATTAACCTACAATCCTATGAACAAGCTTCAAGTCTTAGGTCTGCTATAATTCCTTAAACTACCTAGATGAAGCAATAATAAATTAAATGTTGACAGAAGTCACAATACAGTTAGATAGGACCAGGTCTTTCACATACAGACAAAGAGCCAGGAGATATGGACAAGGATTCAAACATGGTTGTGTTTTGTCTGAATAACTTAATTCTTTGAATTGTGTACCACTAACACATATCAAGTAAGATTTGAAATGTGATATACACCATACAGAAATATGTTAAATTAAAAACAAGATAACAATGGCTAAAGGACTATATAGGACACCAGCCAGAGATGGCAAAATTCTAGAAATCAAAGCCTGAAATACAACCTAGCCATGTTTCCAGCACATCTCATCTGAAGAGAGAAGACACTGCTTCTTTCAGGTTGCTATAGTCGTTGAGTAAGCTTACCATGAACTATCACTGCCATAAGAATAGCATAATATCACCCCAGCCCCACCCCAAAAATTAACCAATTGGTATAAAACATGACTTAAATTAATCTCTTTAGTCTCCTAAAGGTAAGTGAAATAACTGTATCTTAGATCTTTAAAGTTCAAACTGGTTGTTCTCCTCAGTTCAGGCACCATTTCTTACCACAAAGCATTTCAGAGATTTTACATCATTTTGCAAGCATAATTAGGTCTCTTAGAGGGCTGCAAGCAATACAATTATTACTGTAGAATGCTATCAGGTTCTTTATAGTATTAAAAATATAGGAATACTATCTGAACAAGAGCTGGGAAAAGAAAAAATATGATTAATAATGTTACTGTATCACCAACAATCAGAATGAGGTTTTACCATGCTAAAGGAGTAATAAATAATGAAAGCATCTAAAATTAATAAGTGCTGTACATAAAAATAAAATAATAAAGTTTAAACCAACTAATTTGAAATTTGAATTTTAAGCTGAAGAAATAATTTTTTCACCAAAAATTAAAGGAAAATGATCTTACCTTATCTAGTCTTTTTTGCCAGCTTTCTTCATGTTTTACCATGAGTTCAATACAATGAGAGAGTGTAGCTAGGATTCCAGCAGTAGTTGCCTTGAAAGTTATAGCTTCTCCTTTAAAGTCTATGCCATTAATCCCTTTGGGTGTCACATAGGGAAACACTAAAACCAAACATTAATTACTCATTGATAACTGCCTTTAACTCAAAAAAGCATTTTACATGCATGCTCTATACTATCACTGTTTGAAGAAAATAGACTGGCTAGAAATTTAATTTAAAAATAAAAAACAGAAGTGCTAATAATTTTCAGCTATTCACTGGATAAAGAAAGAGATTTAAAAAGAAAAAACACATCTCTTCAGCTTCATCTTGCTATACCGTATTTCAAGTCTGCTTGTAATGCTGTACTACTCTGTAAATCATGTGGTTGGAGGAAGTGGGAATACTTTGCACAATAGCAGTTTGACAGCTTGAAGTGGGGCCTAATTAATACAGAGCAGCCTTAAAACATATCCAATACAGCACTAAGAAAGAAACTTTTTCAAAATGCAATGAGACACCTAAGGTAATATTTCAAGTCTGCTTTTAGCAGGTAACTATAGATTTAAAAAACACAACATAAAAAAGTATGATATAAAAGTATCAAATATGTTGAATTATCCAAGTACTGTGGTGTTTGGTAGTTCCAACAACTTCTTGCTGTCAACCAGGCCATTTGTTACTAAGTCTATTTAAACAAGTAATTTAAATTTGTGACAAAAAAGTACCTATTCTATGTCAAACTCGTATGTAGGTTGACAGAATAACAAATTAAACACTATACAATAATGTGAGAAAATATTAGAAAGCAGAAGTAGCGCTCATGTTGAAGCTGAGCCAAGCAAGTTAAAGTAACTCCTGCTATGCCATGGGGCAACCTGATGACTTATTGCCCACTTGGATATTGCTTTCTTTTCCTGGTCTGTCAGTTTGTCCATGTGCCACAGTTACAGTTTAAAGAGTAAAAATAATTATTTGTGCAAATTTATGCAATATCAAGCTGCAAGGGTAAAAAGCAGTTTTCAAGCATCTCAGTTCTTGTAGAGAAGAGAAATGCAATTGCTGTTCTCTAATAGTAGATCACAGTATTTACACTTAAGGAACAGAAAGCAAACATCACATGGTCTTAAGTAATGGTTCAAGTCTCCAGAGGTTTTATATACCCTTCTTTCAGAAGGAATCAAAATTTTTCAAGCAGATATTTATATACCATACACTACTTCAAATGCCTCAGTAAACATACATACTATGGTAGAACACAGCTTATCTTTTAGTTTCATGTTAATCAAGAATACTGCCTAAAAGAGTAAAGACAATGGGAGTGAAAGAAAGAAAAAAAGATCAATCTGCTTCAGAAGCAATAATGAGCTCTGCCTTTCCCTAACAGCTGCCAAGGGGAAAATGCAGTTTATACTGCTAATATGTCATGCTGGTGTAGACCATGTTCATGCTCAGGCTTGCCAGCACAGCTAAGCTGCTTATACATGCGATTTTTCTCTTAAGTATGCAACATGCTAGACACACTGAAGAAATTACCACTGACTGCAACAGTATAAAATAATTTCATAAATCTATGGCAAACTCCAAGGAAAATGCAGCCAAGTAGCCTCATTTCCTGGAAAAAAAAAACAGCTTTTGTTCCTGGATGTCTTTAGGTCTCATCTACAACTCATTAATACTTCCACACAGTTTCAGTCATCATATATTCTAAGTAATTCTTAATGACTAGTCTCAAAGTAGCAGTGATACATACAGAGTTTGCAGTTTCAAACTCAGTGTCAACAAATGTTACAATGAGATCTTGCATGTTTAGTAGGTTCAAGTTAAAGGCTAATAGAAAAGTGTTATCATTGCAATTGCTCTTGTCTAGAGATCAAACTGTATGTAGCCAATGAAAGATGCAGCAGTATTATTTTTCTTCTACTTCAACATCTTTCAAGTGGTTTCTTTTTAGTTATTCTATCTCTTAAAATTTTTGTTTTAGTCATTAATTGTTTTCTCTTGCCTTTCTTAAAATTAATCTCTGTTAGGATAGATCAGTTGTGCCTTCTTATTAATAAGATTCTGTTTGTAATACTTTCCCATATGTTCCAAAAAATCACCTGTTCAATCAAATCTGTTTCCCACAGAAATTAAAGACTAGTTTTAAAAGACAGTAAGTAGAAAAACAAAGCTCCTTTATCTTTTCCATTTTATGCCCCTTTAACATCTTTTGTCACTAAACTAATTCTATATGAAAGAGAAATGTAAAAGATGTTACACTCCCTAAAGTATACCCCTGGGACACCATCCCATGAAACAAAGAAGTTCCTTCAAACGAAACCCCCCCTCCCTTATCGAAAACCCCGTTATCTCTTAGGATTTCTATTGACTCAAAGTCCCAAGTTAATTGGTTCTTTTCTTACTTAGAGTTTTAAGATAATTGGTTAGTTTGTAAGTTGTAGTTTTTATTGGTTAGAAACTCAATCCTCTGGAAACCTATATAAAGTCTTTGTTATCTGATATAATTAGACCGTTGTTAGCATTTCCCTTCAAGGACAATAAAGTTATCTTCGGAATCTTTGCTGCGCGGTCTCAAGCCTTTACACTTCGCTAGTGAGTAGCTGGGGGTTCTGTATCCGGGGTTCAGAGATATCTGGACTCAGGGCTGCAAACCCCGGGGTTGGAAAGCTTACAACCCTAAAAACAGCTACAGAGAAATGCTTTGGTACACAAGCCATTTATTTATACCTACTGTTGATGGTATTCTGTGGATAGCAAGAGTATGAGTATAATTAGTTTTCCTCTAAAAACAACCTCATTATTTCAGCAGTATACTGGTGAATATTCTTCCTCCATTCAAAGCATTAAAATCCAACACAAATCCCACTGTGTTTTATATAATTTTTTTTCCAGTCGGTGTACCATTTCCATCTTTGTAGTTTCACTACAAAACCACCTTCCATCTTCAAAGAGGTTCCCTTAAGTACCACCTACTGCTCTTATTCTTACAGAATTTAAACCCAAATGCACTCATTTTCCTGAGCAGATGAATGGTAACACTTCCTGATCAAGATTCTACATTCTTAGATTCTAAAATCCCACTGGGTAAATATGCATCAGCCAGGCTCTCCCTTGGTACTTTATAGAAACGATCATTGTTTTGGTTACCAGATTTTCTAATTGGAAAGTGAGCAATAAATTTGAATGCCTTCATAGTACTCTTTTTAACTTTCACTCAAAGATCCTAGAGAACTGTACTAGTTTAAAACCAAGCTAGAAAATTAAATCCACTCAAGATGCTCCCTTTTCCCCCCTGCCCCATCTGATAATGAAGGAACACTAGGAGATTAAAAGTTGGAATCACAACTTACTGAAAAATTGCAATACCCACACAATATTAACAACAGAATGCACTAAAGAGAGAGAGAGAGTTTTACCACAGAAGGGCACTCAACACCAAATAAACAATAACGTCTCCCAAAGACGGCACCCGGTGTGGTTTCCTAGACAAAGGCAGAATCGTGACTGACCCTGGAGTGGGGCAATGTGGTATTTGGAAAAATAAAAAGATATATCGGGAGGGTCTCACAGCTTAACTTTTCCCCCCCAGCCCAAAAAAAAAATATAAAGCAGGGACAAAAAGAAACTTGGAAATCTAGTTCATTTAAATGAGGAGTTGTGCTGTTGAAATTCTGACTTTGTGCCACCTGGTACAGCTCAGACTCCACTGCAGGGGCTCTCTCTCCAGGGTGGTGGCAGGATGGTGTGGGTACAGGGGCTCACTCTCTGGTGCAGTGGAGACATAGCAGCAGTGACAGCAGTCCTGGTCCCACACTCTCTCCAGAGTGAGCCCAGAAAAAAAAAAAATCCTGAAAGCTTCTTATTTTCAGCCTTGGGTTTTTCCCTTCCAAAACCACACTCCCCGGTGGTGGCATGGATGATATTGAATAGACAGCATAAAAAATTCCACCCTTTTTTCTGTACCCAAGATATTATCTATCCCTAATTCTATACCATTAGTATAATGCCCAGATTTTATACATTTCAACTATATACATATATATACATATTGCTTTGCACAAGCACAGGTATTATTTCAATAGTCACTGGAAATACCTCCAAGATGTTTGTTGAATTCTTTTAGTCCATGACCGGTGTAACTGGATCAGTTCATACTCCTTGTCCATGGTATTTACGACATACAATATCAGTGTCATTCAACAACCCATATTACATATGCAATTCAACATTACAGACTGTTCTCAACCAAATATCAAATCATCTTGAGGTACACATTACGTTTACCTGTCCCTCTGCATTTCCCGCTAAGTGCACCCAGGTCCCTGAGCAAAAAGAATCCCATGCCCATGGGTTTGCCTTTGCTTGAAACCAGACTAATCCAAGCTGTCTTCCCTAACACATTCCTCCTATATACCATGGGGACTTCATCCCCTTCTACAGTATGTAGAGGTTCTGATTGGGCAAAGCCAGCTTGATTGGTGGAGCCTTTAGTGTTAACTAACCAGATGTCCTTCACTAAATGTAGATCCCAGTGTTTGAAGGTCTGTTTTTGCTTGCAATGCAGGATGTAACCTAAAGTATATATTCTATCACCATCTGTTGAAACCAGGTGAGGCAGTGATCTTTATCTTTTCCACAACTCATCCTTTCTCCAGGAAGATATCTTCTGTTAATGGGCCATTGAGTCCCACTGCATGACTGATAAAGTTACATCATCCCATTGTGAGATGCTCCACCCAGGGGGAGGAGCCAAGCATTTCCTACCTAGATAAAATCTGAGATTTGGAACAAAAGAACAGCCTTTTTCCACTGCATTCCAGAGGAAAACCAGACCCTTCTACATCATCACTGGACCTTCCAAGGAAAACTACACCCTTCTACTGGACCACTGCTTCAACCGAACCACATGTGTCACTCCAGGAGGACTGCAGCCACCATTTAATTGGACTGTGTCCTGGTTTGAAAGACAGGTATCTGCTAAGAAGGTAGGAGCCTCTCTTTGAAATGGAGAGTGTAAACCCAAATTATTATAATTTTGGAATTAAGGGGCTCTCAGGCAAAGATATGGGAATAGGAATAACAGTTCTTTACTGATATGTATATATATGTATATATAACAAGACAAACAAAACAACAACAACTACAAAATTAACAACAAACAGAACAGGAATCCAGTAACAGTTCTCTCGGTTGTGGACACCTTTCCCCTGTGGTGCAGTTACCGTCCCAGCTGGCAGCACTGACCAGCTCCCGGTGAGCAGGGGGAGATGCGGTGATCCCACGTGGCTGGAGGGGCGCTGGGGGGTGATGGCGGCTGTGTCCCAAATGGGAAGGGTGGAGGAGTGGTGCTGCTCACAGATCTTGGGGGCAGTGTCGGTCCTGGTGCTCCAACAGGATGCATGGAGGTGGCAGGGTGAAGCAGGAAGGTGTCCAAGAAGGGGGGGTGTGAGGTCCCACAGTTGAGGGAAGGCAGCTCCTGGCATCAGTGTGGCAGGGCAAGGTTTTTTTCAGTGGCCATTCTTCTCTGAGCCAAAGGAGTGAGAGAGAGTGGGCAGCTGCCCACACCACCTTTACCTGCCCCCCGATCTTTCGGTGTTCTCACTCTCTCCTCCCTCTGCAAGAGAAACTTAAAAAAAAAAAAAAAAAGGTACAGGGAGTCTCTCCCCTCCCCCTGTCATGAGGCATTCATGCTAGGGTGTAGCCAACAGATTTCTTAGCATGACCATGGCGAAAATTCCACAGAGACAAAAGGGAAAAAAAACAACCCCCAACAGACTGCTACCAACACCCTGACTTACGGGGTGTCAGGTTGTAATCTGACTCTGTCAGTGTTTTCTTTTTTTGTATTACTGTATTTTTATTTTTATTTTCCTAGTAAAGAACTGTCATTCCTATTCCCATATCTTTGCCTGAGAGCTCCTTAATTTCAGGATTATAATAATTTGGAGGTATGGGGTTCACATTTTCCATTTCAGGAGAGGCTCCTGCCTTCCTTAGCAGAAACCTGTCTTTCAAACCAAGACAAGGTCCCACCGCCCATTGCTTTCAACATGGTTTTTAACAGTCCATGACATCATTCTATCTTTTCAGAGGCTGGTGTGTGATAAGGAATATGATACATCCACTCAGTACCGTGCTGTCTAGCCCAGGTGTCTACGAAGCTATTTTTGAAATAAGTCCTGTTGTCTGAATAATCTTTCTGGGATGCCATGTGGCCACAGAACTTGCTTCTGAAGGTCCAAGACGGTGTTCTGGGCAGTGACATGAGGTACAGGGTAACTCTCCAGGCATCTGTTGGGGGTTGAGTGTTTTTCTATTACTGTGCCAATTGAAAGAATTTTTCCCATTATCATGCCAATGGAGCTGGCCGGGTTACACCCAGGGTCTCTGATGAGTCCAGACAAAAGGGGTGGGTGGGAACGGCTCCCAGAGGGGCCTCTGAGGCTTCCGGGAGGGGACTCGGGTTTCCGGCAAGCTCGGAGGAGGACGCCCGGGATCTTCAGTCCACGCGGCCGGAGCACAAGTGAGCCAGACCCTCTGTGATCACCTGCCCTGCATCTGCCCCATGCCAGCCTCCTGCCTGTGCGGACACAGCTGATCACCCTGACACAAACGGTGAGCGAGGAGCCGCCGCTCCAGCCCGTTCCCACCCGAGACCGGCGTGGCCGCTGCCGCCCCACCCCCTCCTGCGCCCTCCGGCTGCCCCCGGCAGATCCGGACTGTGGACTAAGCACAGAAACAGCGTGCTTGCATCTAAAGGGACTGACACCGAGTTATCTGTTCTGTTCTGTTAGCAATTTTAACAACTGCTGTTGTTTTCTGCTTGTACAGTTAGATATATTAGTAAAAGAGCTGTTATTCCCACCCCCTTATCTCTGCCTCAGAGTCCTTGATTCAAACAATTATAATACTTGAGGGGAGTGGAACCAAAGTATCTATTCCAAAGGGAAACTTCTGCCCTTACTGGCAGACACCTGTCTTTTCAAACCAGGACAGCATCTCATGGTTGTTTCCACCACTGTAAGCACATAGTGTTTGCCTTGGCAGGTTTGCGGGAGTGTGATGTAATTGATCTGCCAGGCCTTCCTATATTTTTATTTCAGCCATCATCCCCCATATCACAGAGGCTTTACCAATTTGGCCAATTTGATTGCAGCTCATGTTTCACACTTAATGATAACCTGGGAGATGGTGTTCGTGGTTTAGTTCACCCCTCAGTCATGAGCTCATCCATATGTTGCATCTCTTCCTTAATGACCTAAGGCATTGTGAGCCCATTAAGCCAGAAATAAATCACCCTTATATTTCCAGTCCAGATCTACCTGAGACACTTTAATCTTGGCAGCTTGATCTACCTGTCCATTGTTGCAATGCTCTTCAGTAGCCCAACATTTGGATATGTGTGCATCTACATGATGGACTTTTAGAGCCAACTTCTCTACCTGGGTAGTGATGACTTGTCACACTTTGGCATCCCAGATGTGTTTACTTCTTAGCTGCCAATTGGTCTTTTTCCATTGTTCCAGTCACCCCCACAGAAAATTTGCTACAAACCACAAGTCAGTGTAGAGGTAGAACTTTGGCCATTTCTCTCGCTCAGTGATATCTAAAGCCAGCTGGACAGCTTTCAGCTCTGCAACCTGACTTGATTCACCTTGTCTATTGGTAGCTTCTGCAACTCACCACATAGGACTCAATACAGCAGCTCTCCATTTTCAATTTGTCCCTACAATATGGCAGGAACTGTCAGTAAAGACAGCATGTCACTTTTCATTTTCTGGTACCTGATTATATGGTGGGGCCTCCTCAGCATGCGTCACCTGCACCTCTTCCTCTTCTGATGATAGTGTAAAATTTTCTCCTTCAGGCCAATTCATTATGATCTTCAATATCCCTGGGTGATTGGGGTTTGCTATTCAAGCTATCTGTGTGAACAGCATGACCCATTTACTCCACGTAACATCAGCAGCATGATGTGTGGAAGGGACTTTCCCTTTGAACATCCAGCCAAACACTGGTGCCAGGAGGATCTGTGCTTTGGTGTCAATAACTTCAGAAGCAGCTTGAACCCCTTCAAAAGCTGCCAGAATGTCTTTCTTAGTTGGGGTGTAGGAGGCCTTGGATCATTTGTTTCCCCTACTCCAGAACCCTAGAGGTCATCCTTGAGTGTCCCCAGGTATTTTCTGCCAGAGGCTCTGGGAAGGACCCTTCTCCCTGGATGCAGCGTAGGGCGTTTTTTACATCCTGTCCTGTGCTGACTGGCCCAAGGGCTATTGCATGAACAATCTGCTGTTTAATTTGTTCAAAAGCCTATTCTTGTTCAGGGCCCCATTTGAAATCCTTCTTCTTCCAGGTCACATGATAGAGAGGGCTTGCAATCAGACTGTACTCTGGAATATGCATTCTCCAAAAACGCACAGCACCTAAGAAAGTGTCCTGGTTTGAAAGGACAGGTGTCTGCCAGTAAGGGCAGAAGTTTCCCTTTGAAACAGAGGCTATGGTTCCATTCCCCCCAAGTATTATAATTGTTTGAATCAAGGACTCTGAGGCAGAGATAAGGGGGTGGGAATAACAGCTCTTTTACTAATATATCTAACTGTACAAGCAGAAAACAACAGCAGTTGTTAAAATTGCTAACAGAACAGAATAGATAACTCGGTGTCAGTCCCTTTAGATGCAAGCACGCTGTTTCTGTGCTTATTCCCAGCCCGGAGCTGCCAAGGGCAGGCGGGGGGTGCAGGAGGGGATAGGGCGGCAGCAGCCACGCCGGTCTCGGGCGGGAATGGGCTGGAGCGGCGGCTCCTCGCTCACCGTTTCTGTCCAGGTGATCAGCTGTGTGCACAGAGGCAGGAGGCTGGCACGGGGCAGATGCAGGGCAGGTGATCACAGAGGGTCTGGCTCGTTTGTGCTCCGGCCGCGTGGGCTGAAGATCCGGGCGTCCTCCTCCGAGCTCGCCGGAAACACGAGTCCCCTCCCGGAAACCTCAGAGGCCCCTCTGGGAGCCACAGCAATTGACACCTTTTGTCTGGACTCATCAGAGACCCTGGGTGTAACCAGGCCAGCTCCATTGGCATGATAATGGGAAAAATTCTTTCAATTGACACAGTAATAGAAAAACACTCAACCCCCAACAGAAAGCCTGTGTTTCCTTCTTGCTGGACACAGGGGACAAAGCTGCTATTTTGTTGACCACATCCACTGAAATCTGATTACATCCATCTTTCTATTTTACTCCTCAAAACTGAATTTCCTGGGCAGATCCTTTCACCTTACTTTGTTTTATAGCAAAAACATCAGGAGGATTTGGATTATCTTCTCCCCTTTCTCAAACACTTCCTCTTCTCTGTTACTCCACACGATGGTGTCATCAATGTAGTGCAGGTGTTCAGGAGTGTCACCCTTTTCCAGTGCAGCCTGGATCAGTCCACAGCAAATAGTAGGGCTGTTTTTCCACCCTGGGGCAGTCAGTTCCAGGTGTACTGCACGTCCCTCCAGGTGGAAGCAAACTGTGACCTGCACTGTGCTACTAAAGGAATGGAGAAAAACCCATTAGCAATGTCAGTGCTGGCACTACTTAGGTGCCTTGGACTTCCGAGTTCGTACTGAAGTTCCAGCATGTCCGACAACAGCACTCAGGGATGGTATGACTTCATTCAGGCCATGATAGTCCACTGTCAGCCTCCACTCTCCATTGGGCTTAAGCACTGGCTATATAAAACTATGAAAGGATGAGCAAGTTTTGCTGACCCCTCCCTCTCCCTCCAGTTCATGAATCATCTCATGGATGGGGGTCATAGAGTCCCGGTTGGTGCAGTATTGTCAACAGTGTATTGTTGTGGTAGAGATCAATACCTGTTGTTCTTTGACCCTCAGCAGTCCTACATCAGAAGAGTCCTCTGAGAGACCAGCCAGGGTATTCAACTGCCTGATTTCATCTGTCTCTACAGCAGCTATACCAAAAGCCCAACAATACCCTTTTGGGTCCTTGAAATACCCTCTCCTGATCACTAAAATTAATCCTCAGCAGAACAAGTGCTTTATATGATTGAAAAAAAAATCTACTCATATTTTTAGTTCTCTGGAAGTATACTGTAACTCCTTCCAATTCCTTTCGTCCTAACAGTTTTGGCGATAATCTAGAAAGAAAATTTAAATGCAGCCAGGAAACATGCAACACATGGGGAACTAGAGCCAGATAAAAGAAAGCAGAAGATGGAAAAAGGCTTATTTTGCACATATATTCTTCATATTCTTGAAGTGTGGCAGTGAACATTGCATTTTTTCTAAAAGACGCAATTTGAAACCTAGCCAGACTGTTAAGTAGGCAGGTACCTGGGTGAAAATACCAACTCATCTATCGGACCTTAAGTGCTAATGTATCATTGGTTGAGAAACTGAATGACAGAAATTCTAACCAACCACCTATGTGAGCCCGGGAAAGATCAAGCACCCTATTTAAGCGTGCTCACGCAATAAAGTGGATTAAGTCTTGTTACAGTGAACTACGAGTGTCATGTCTTTGTCTCAGACCCGGCACCCCCCGGCAGCCCAACGGATGAAACAACAGAAACTACTGTAGCAACTGTAACATTGAAGAAAGTGTCTACAATTTTAAAAATGCTTTTGCTAAGTACTTTTTTTGGTGATTCCATCAAATTTGCAACTCTACTGCTTCAAAGTTTTGTGAACCAAAGTCTAAAAAATACTGAATTGTCAAACATTATAGAATGTCAGTGCAGAAATAATTTCAGCCAGGAAGCAAGATAAAGTATAAAAAGAATGCAAATAGATTTTTTTAATGAATATACAACTTCTGGCAGGCTAGATATGTCAGATTTCTAAAAAAGCAAGACTTGCATGAGAAATTCACATTTAGTGAATGGATGCAGTGAGTATAATGACTATAACCAGGACATTTAAGATTAAAATAAAAATCAGAATTCTGTTCCGCATAACACTGAAAAATGTAGTTTTAAAAAGTGCAAAAATTAGGATGAATGAGATTCAGTAAAAATGTTGACTTAATCATTACATAGACATCGAAGTTAAAAAACCCATAATGGGGCTCACCTAACTGGAAAAGCATTGTGCTTCACCACACTCCTAAAGCAGATAACACAAGAAAAACTGCAATTCCCTGTTACAAATCTCATTTCCCAGTGTACAAATGATGAAGCTGTTTCAACAGATTTTTGTAGTGAAATGGCTTTGGACACAAATAAGAAATTACAGCTTGACAGTTTTGCATTAATATTTGTGTGAATTAAGATTAACTCAGATTATAATTCCTTAACTGATTTTCATGATTATCTTGACATGAATAAGCATGTCCTGTCACATGCATTCAAATAACTATTCTTGTCATTTTCTGCTTAGAAAAGAATATAAATACCCATCTTGTATCAGGCTTATAATACCATTTGTATGAATTTTCAGTGGAAAAGTTGACACACTTACATTTTTCCTTACTGTTGCTACCGTTATGTAAAAAATCCCCATCAGAACGCGTCGCAGGGAAATCATCTTCATCATCTTCTACCACTAAATGTGAGAAAGTGTGTGTTATGGGAGTGAGAAAGCTTTCCCAAGTCTTTAGTATGCAAAAAAGAATTAAGACCATCTTAATGGCTAAGCATCATTTAAGATTTTTTCCTATAATGGTCGTGACACACACCCTTCTTTATTTTTGACCACTATCAACATTACCTTCAGAAACCATCAGGAGACTAACATTTGCTCAGTGTCTAAATTTAGCACTTGATTTGATGGCAAGAAGAACATTATCTTGGTGTTACAACTGGATAAGCAAGGAGCCAAAATTGAGCAACTATCTACTCTTTTACACTAGAAAGTTCTCAAAGAAGTGGAATGGTACTTATATATTTTTTTCTGTAGTGGTTTTGGTTTGTTAATTTGACATTTTTAGGTTAATGTACTAATTTATGTGGTGGGTTTAGTGTTGGCTAAATTGTTAATGCGCTTATTACAATTATTTACTTATTTTTGTTGTGAGATAGGAATAGAAGGAAGGTAAAGTATGTATAAATTTTAAAGGGTATAAAAACCCCTTTATTAATAGAATTAAAAGAATAATAAGAATTAGAATTAGAATAAAACTTAGAATACTCTTCTCTTTCACACTTTTTTATTGACAACTTATAGAAACAATTTAGTTATTTTATTACATTTAGAACAGTCTTTTTTAGTTTATTTTGGGAGAGGAGTCTCTTTTGTTATGCTATAGAGACTTCATAAGAAAATAGTTTTTTGTGGCTTTTAATTTTTATAAATAGCAGTTGTTTGGAAATTTGTAATTGTGAAGTCTTATTTTTTGTAGCTTTCTTATAGTTGTGTTTATAGGTTATGTTAAACTTATGGGGCATTATTTTAAGGATGAGTTGTTTAAAAGTAAAGGGTTTTAAAATTTATTTTTGATATTATTTTTGGGAATAGATATTTTCTTCATCTTTCTCTTAGGGTAAAGGGTTTTTATTACTCTTTTCTTTTTTGGTTTGAAGTTTTTATGGGATTATAGCTACTTTAATATTTGTTTGTTTCGTATGGATACGTTTTCACATGTTTAAATTGCAAATGCTCCACGCCCCCATGTTTCTTTATGATTTATAGGGATATTTAATATATTATACATTATTATTATGGTTTATAAGAGAATTTTAGCTTAAGCTTAATGAATTTCTTTATTTTTCTTCTTATTTGGAACTTGACTTCTTTTTTATTGATTTTGGTGCTTTTATTTTTTTTTAATGTGTCTTTATTTTGTCCTTTTCTCTCACTTGAGGGAGAATTGAAGGTTTGTAAGTCTCATTTGTGTAGTGAAAGAGTTAATATTTTGCTTGAAGTTTGTAGATATGTGATCCCTGCTGGGTGGTGGTTGGAGTTGTTTATGGTGGAGAATTTTTTAGTGGCCATGCTGGGTGGGGGGGGGGGGGGGGGGGGGGGGGAGTTAAAATTTTAATAATTAGGTTAGAATAATATAGTGGCAGCATTGATGGCTCCCCCTCCCCCTGCTTGGTGATTTTTGGTGAAACTTAGTAGTGGTAGCATTTTAGTTGAGTTATGGGTTGGTCTGGCCGTGCTTGGGGGAGGGGCACTTGGCTTGGCAAGTGTTGTATTAGAGCAGGGCTCCGCCTTGTTGGGACAGGGCCTGGCAGGCTTCTCGGGAAGGGGTCCGGCAGTGTGGAAGAACCCATCCGCCCAGCCTGGCCCAGTCCGGCCTGGCCCGGCCTGTTATCTGTACTCAGGCTGGAAAAAAAGAGAAATTCTGGGGGTTTGTTCGTTTTAAAATATGAATCTCATAGGGGCATGTTTAACTTTCTAATTGGCTTATTAGTATGCTTATTCTCAGAGCTAGCTAGCAATTGGTTTTGCCAGGCACAGAGGAAGCTGTTAGCAGCTTTTCTTAGAACATCCCTTCTGTGGTTGGGCTCATTCTTTCTTCACTAAAACTTAATTAATATAAAACTAGCACGTTTCTCACTATCAAAAGTTTCAGGTTACCAGAAAAACATGGGAATGAATATTAATGCCTCAGAAGAGTGCATGAATATGACAAGCTGTGCTCTGGGTAGAATAATTCAGAGATGTAGACATCCATAACTCAGTCTACTAGGGCTTCCAGTGTACACTCAGTGCTCTAGCTACAGCCAATACAACTCGGCAGCATTCGTTATGGCAGAATCTTTGCCTTTTTAAAGGAATGTATTGTTCCTATGAAAACTAGTAATCTATTGCTTTTCAAAATAAAGATAAAAGACTGGTTTTGGCTGGGATAGAGTTCATTTTGTTCTCAGTAGCTGGTATAGAGCTGTGTTTTGGATTCAGTACGAGAATAATGTTGATAACACACTGATGTTTTGATTGTTGCTAAGTAGTGCTTACCCAAAGCAAGGACTTTTCAGTGCTTCATGCTCTGCCAGTGAGGAGCTAAACAAAAGGCTGGGAGGAATCATGGGCAAGACAGGTGACTTAAACTGGCCAAAGGAATATTCCACACCATAGAATGTCATGCCCAGTATATAAACCAAGGGGAGTTACCTGGAAGAGGTGGCTGTTTACAGCTTGTGAACAGGCTGGGTATCAGTCAGTGGGTAGTGAGCAACTGTATTGAGCATCACTTGTCTTTCTTGGGTTATATCTCCCTCTCCTTCTTATTACAATTATTATTAATTTATTTTACTTTGTTTCAAACAAACTGTTCTAATCTCAACCCATGGGTTTTATTTTCTTTCCTGATTGTCCTCCCCATCCCATTGGGCGAGAAGGGGAAGTGAGCAAGCAGATGCATGGTACTTGGTTGCCAGCTGGGGTTAAACCATGACAGAGACACAGCAGTAAACAAACCTGAATTCATGTTATGAGGTAAACAATTATTCTTATATAGCATCAAATGCTTAAAAGATAATTTATACAACTGTCAACTAGTGGTCAATGTTTAAATTAAGCATATTTTTATGGGAATCCAACTTCTGAAGTGAAAATAGCTAACAGCGTATGCAGAAATATCTACAGTTGATCTCATTACTAAAGACTAAATTTAATATATATACTTCATTTATATGGTATCAAATGCTATAGTAGCTATTTCAAGGGCTATTACTGTGTAAAAAGTTAAATTCTTTGAAGATAACAGTTCTCAATTACAGTTTTACCTTTATCCCTCTGGAGTTCATCTTTGGAAACTGCATCTGCACAGGCATCAAAGTATTTCTGTAAAGTATCAACTTGTCTACACAAGATGTCTCTAAAGGTTTCCATTTCTGCAAGTTTCTCACATAAGCTATGGCCCTTCTGAAAATACAAGCAAAAAAAAGCTCAAATGCTCAGCAATAGTTCAATACAAAAAAAAAAAAAAAAAAAAAAAAAAAAAAAAGATTTCTGCAATTATGAAGAACTAATTCTTTAAGCACACCAAAGACATTTCAGATATCAGCAGCTATGAAATACTGGTAATATTAGAAGAACATAAGCATAAGAAACTGTATAAAAGTGTTTCTTACTCATTTTGTCCACTGGTCTCAATTTTTCATCTTGATTTCATGTGCTACATTAGAGCATTCAATAAAAGTTTTTAAAAAAACACAGTCTTACATACTATGAGGTTTACACCTATTTACTGGAAAACAGTCAATTCTAGTTTACAATCTTTATTCTAGCCTTTACTCCCTCTTCTTGTGCTGCTCCTCTTCTGCCCCAATCAATTTCAAATGTTAAATATTTATACACATGAAATAAAGTTGTCATTTGTCAAGTCACAGAATCACCTTTTCCTTTCATCTAGAATCCCTGATATTCTCAGAAGTATGCTAAGAAAGAGTAATAAATCCTCCCACAGGTTTGATTTCCTTGCCATTTGAAAAATCACACCATAGTTTAAGAAGGATAGCTGCATAGAGGCATGAAAAAGTTTCCTGTATGATCTGTTCATCATCACGTGCTGAATTACTAACACTTATAATAAACCAGATTTGTTTGGGGCTTTTCCCTGTAATTGTGTGAACAAGTCTTCACATAGCTTATTTACTTTCCAGTTTTGTGTGTTATTTAAATACCAATACTAAGAAAATGTTGTTCACTAACCTTGAATGAAGAGGTGGATGTTGCAGAGTATCCACTTGCTCCAGAAACAAGAGACACCATGGAGCCATGGCGTCGTAAACTTGACTCTGATGCATAGCCAGATTCAGTCTAAAAACCAAACCACACACAAAAGTACAGTATTGAGGCTTTTAATAAAAAGAGAACTAGTGAAAGCAAATTTAATATCTCCTCTAAAGTAGCCCATTTGTTTCTTGTCAGGAAGCAGCAAGGGCTTAATAACTTGAATTGTGTCTGCAAGTTTAAGATGTTGATGTAGTAATTGTAAGGTTACTATAAATATTTTTTTTGTTATCATGTTGATCTGGAAAAAAAGTAGTTATCGGCAATTTATTGTGTACCCCTAAAACAGTAGCTAATTAAATAATGCAAAAAAACCCAAAAAGCATCTATTGATTAAAATAGCATGAAAAAGATAAAAAACTATTAAGTTTGACAAATGTCCTCACAAGTAAAACAGAAGAAGATAGTGAGGAACTGTAAGAAGAATATTTTCCTAAACGTTTACATACAATGGCTGACACATGACAAATGAGAAGAAAAACTCTAAAAGAGAATGTAAGAGTGCTGGAAAATCTCATCCCCTAACTACTGTACCAATCTTTATCATAGTAATTTCTATGAACTTTCTTCATCCCAGGAGGACTCTGAGAACTACTGACCTGTTAGCCTGATCCTCCTGGAAGCTATTCTAAGGTACATGGAGGATAAGGAAGTGATTCAGAACAGCAAGCATGGCTTCACCAAGGGCAAGTCCTGCCTGACCAATCTAGTGGCCTTCTATGATGGAGTGACTACATCAGTGGACACGGGAAGGGCTACAGATGCCATCTATCTGGACTTCTGTGAAGCCTTTGACATGGACCCCAATGACATCCTTCTCTCCAAATTGGAGAGACAAGGATTTGATTGGTGCACTGTTCAGTAAATAAGGAATTGGTTGGATGGTCACATCCAGAGGGTAGTGGTCAATGGCTCAGAGTCCTGATGGATATCAGTGACTAGTGGTGCTCCTGAGGGGTATGAATTGGGACCAGTATTATTTAATATCTTCATTAATGACATAGATGAAAGGATCGAGTGCACCCTTGGCAACTTTGCAGAGGACGCCAAGCTGAGTGGTGTGGTTGACACACCTGAAGGATGAGACGCCATCCAGAGGGACCTGGACAAGCTCAAAAAGTGGGTCCATGGGAATCTCATGAGACTTAAGGCTAAGTGCAAGATGCTGCACCTGGGCTGCTTGATTGTACTGGGCAACCTCTGGTATCAGTACAGGCTGAAGGATGAACGGATCGAGAACAGTCCTGCCAAGGACTTGGGGGACACCAGCAAATGAGAGGCTGGACATGCCCCAGTCATGTGCGCTTGTGGCCTAGAAAGTCAATTGTATTCTGGGCTGCTTCAAAATCAGTAGGTCAAGGGTGGTGATTCTGCCCCTCTACTCTGGTCTGGTGAGACCCCACCGAGAAAACTGCATCCAGCTCTGGGGTCCCCAGCACAGGAAGGACATTGACCTGTTGGAGAAAGTCCAGTGGAGTGCCATGAAGATGATTAGAGGGATGGATCAACCCTCCTATTAGGAAAGGCTGAGAGAGTTGGGGTTATTTAACCTGGAGAAGGCTCCAGTGTGAGTTTACTGTGGCCCTTCCGTACCTGAAAGGGATCTACAAAATGGCTTTTTACAAGGGTATGTAGTGATAGAACAAGGGGAAATGGCTTTAAACTGAGACAGAAAGCTTAGCTTAGATATTAGGAAGAAATTATTTACTGTGAGGATGGTGAGGCACTGGAACAGATTGCCCAGAAAAGCTGTGGCTGCCCCATCCTGGAAGTGTTTAAGGCCAGGTTGGATGGGGCTTTGAGTAACTCAGTCTAGTGAAAGGTATCCCTGCCCATTGCAGGAGGGGTGGAATTAGATGATCCTTAAGGTCTCTTCCAACCCAAACCATTGTATACTGCATAGTCATGGTTAAGTCAGAATGACTAAAGGATCCCAGCTCATCGCAAGGAGAAGGACAGGCCCCACACTGAAGAATAAAGGATACCCCTGGACTATCAAGATACTGCCATCATCCTAGCCCCTCTAACACCTCTGTGAAACCCTCCCATTATCTGGAATCATAGGCACGTAACTGTAGCAAGACCCACTCCAGACACATCTCAATCATGAAAAAATCAGATGGACAATGGTGCCATAGAATTATAGTTGCTTTCCAAAACAATGATATGTGTGTAAATTAATGATTGGTCAAATGATGTTGCACCTGAACACTTGAAAGGTAAAAGAACCATGTGTGAAATCACATTTGATGTACCCCAATTTGAATGGGATACCTCATGACCATGAATAAAGAATTGTAATTTTATACTATACATCCTCACCTCTATGTCAATGTGCCAGTTGCAAAATTTCTGTGACAAAAGAAACAGATTGTTCAGAGCAATATCTGAAATTCTGTTAATAGATTTGATCAAGTAGAAAATACTGTAAAGGATCTCTGACAGAATAAGAAATACTGCAGCAGCAGAGCAATTCAGACAGGACAGGGAGAAGGGGAAACAGAACATATGATATGGAACAAGCAAGAAGCAACAATGGAATTCTAGGTGTTGGACTTCTCTGGAAAATCTGAAAACTGCATAGGCCTTGGGAAGTTGAGAAAGTGCTGATAAATTAAGATGCAAATGAACTTACAGAGTATTAAAAGAAAGGAGAAAGGGCACAAAGTTGGAGTTAGTTAAAACAGGAAAGTTTTTACAATACTGCAAGTATGCAGGACAAAGTGTATATTTGGGTTACAAAGGAGAAGTGGCAGAGAAAAACAGTTTTTGGAAAAATTAAAGTATGACTTAAAAGAAAAATTTGACTTCCAGAATTGTTAACATAATTCCTGAATGAATGTGATTGAATGAGATTACCCAGCCAAAACAAGTAAAATGGAGCCAAGAGTCAGTTTCTATCTGGCCCATTTAAAGAATGAGGTATAACACAGCAAAGAATTGAGGAAACAGAAGAAAGAGGAATAAGTATCAGAAGTAGAAGCAAAGTGGAAAAATTAAAATTATCAAAAAATGCAAGTATAGTTAGAAAGGGGTATTCCAAATCTTGGTGGAAAATGGCTAAGTAATCATCAACTTAAAAGAAAAAAAAAAAAAAAAAAAAAAAAGAAAGTGAGAGCAGAAAGGAATGAAAAAGAAAAACAATACAAAAGAAAAAAAGACACTCATAAGTTCAAAAGATTTAATAAGGCACATTTTAAGTTAATTGCTTAATTTATAAAAAAGATATTTTAACTTATCTGAAATAACAGAAGTTTGATGACAGCTTATAGTGAAACAATATAAGGCAAGGTGTATTTAGAAATCTCTGCTATAAATAATGAATTTTAAGCTATTTTATACAGAGGAAGAATGGTAAAAATATAGCTACATAGGTGTAGTGACAGAAGTGCTAAAAGGTCAAATTTTTAACAATTAGTACTACTATTTGTTTTAAAGCATAGCTTTAAAATATCTACTGGTAAAAGCCTTTTATTAGAACATTCGCATTGGATACACAGGGCTCTTCTAGAATATTAGTTCAAGTGTTAAGCAGTATGCCTAACTTCGTCAACATATTTGGTATACTGGACCACTTTTTGAATTGCATTGCACTTCTGTTGCAGTACAGAGATTATACCTTAATTCAACAGATTTCAATATCAAATATAACCAAACAAATACTGAGGCTTTGATTAGGCTTTTTGCAAATACCCAAGGATTTTTAGCTCTTTATATGGACATTAGGACTTTCAAAGGCTTGACAAGTGAAAACAGAAGAGGTAAGGAAATAAAAGGATTTTTAAAAGAAAAATTAAGAGTTTTTGGAATACAATACTATAATTTAACTTCAGAAGTTTTTAATTAACATAAACCTCAAGAGAGCATTTTGTAAGAGTTTCAAATCTCAAAGCATCATAAACCACTTATTTTGAGATTTCTTCTAAATACAAATCTAAACCAAACTTCACTGTTTTCCTGGTAGCTTCAATGTTTACTTAATCATACACTACAAATATTAAGATGACTTGGAATGTGCTTTTACTACAGTTATTTTGACAGTAAGGACTTATTCTGTTTTCTATATAATTGGATATGACTTAATGAACAGATCAGTTTTAAAATGGAGCCAAAATATCCATAGCATTGAGCTCAAAGCATTTTAACTAAGGACAGCAAGTGTTTTCTGATTTTCTCCTTTAAGTAGGAAAGACATATATATGTAAAACTTGAATTTAAGCTTAAGAAGTGAAATTTCTGAATGTCCCTATTTGAAGATTTAATCAGTCACATCTTAATAGTACTACTCTAGTACTTACAAGAAAATATGTAATCTTAGACAGAAAAAAAATCTCATTACTTATATTCTGCATTTTAATTAAATCTTTTTCTTCAAATATTACCCTTATAGTCAATGCCCAGTTAATTTAGTTCACAAAATAAAAGCTAAGGGGTGAAAGAACACAAACCACCTTTTTTCCATATCAATATGTAAGACTGATATTTTTAAAGATACCATTTTAGCAGTATGTTTATTCGACTGTGTTACTGTATAGGGGTTACTGAGTGGCGAAAGGACACAGTAACATGGCATTCTCTTGCATGGTGCAAGAAAGAACAGTTTATTGAAGGAAGCCATGGCTTTAAATAAGACAGTTCATGAAAAACAAAATACACAATTCATTGGTCAGAGAAGGAGATACCTCTTGTCCCAGGCTTTCTCATGGATCCAGCAGGTGTTTATCTTTTGTTATAATTCTTTCTCTTATGTTTACAGTAGAGAAAGAGCTCTAGCTTGGGAAAAATCCCAGCTGAGCCTGAGAAAGCTAGACTGGAAAAATCCTTTAAGATTCTCCCTGGACCTGTAATGCCCACAACTGTGATTAATAGTTCCACTAAGTGGTTTATTCATGCTTCTGAACTGCATACAAGACAGCTGTATACAGTAATCAGCCTGAAAACCCTACCCATAAAAAGGTGTTACAGAATCAGAATCCCAGATGCATTAAGGTAGAAAAAGACCTCGTGTTGGAGTGTATAATATAGAAGCCTGAGTCCCTCAGAGAGAGAAAAGAATGCCAGGATTGAATTAAAGCCTTTAGATAAATGAAAATATATGAAACCACACAGATATGAAGTAGAATATAAGTTTTACTTTTAAGTAAGTAGGAATATACTTTAAGTGCCTTAAGAGAGTAAAAAGCCCTAAAGCCTAGTTTAAAGCTCAGTAACTTAGCTCCAGACATAACGGAAACAGCAAACCATTGCTTGCATTTTTGGATAGAGCAGATAGAACCATTTGCATGAATAAATAGAACTATATGAGTAAATTATGTGTTAGAATTGACACTACTTTTGTACTTTAGAATTAAGTTCTGATAGGTGTAGAAAGAATGTTTTAGCTTATTGGATGAGTTATGAATATAATCCCCTGTATTTGGGTGAGAGAATATATAAGAAGAGTGTGGACACTGCTGAAGGCTCGTGGAGAAACCTAATCTGTTTTTTTCCCAGGCTGTTGACTTTTCTCATCTCCAGCTTGGATCTTTCCCAGGCTGGGGATCTTTCTCAGAGACAAAACAAGGGAAGGTAGAAAGAAAACACAGATAGACACCTGGTGTTGACCACCGAGCTGTGTGACTATCTTGTGATATTTTGCAGAAAGCATGTTTTCAAAGAGGTGTTGCCTTCTTTGACCAATGAGTCTTTTCTACTTTGTTTTTCGTGATCTCCCTTATATATGCCATGGCTTTTCAATAAATCGTTCCTTCTTGCTGCTTGGAAGACAAGTTGTGTTGCTGTATTCTTTGGCCACTTCCTAGCCTTACAGCGACAGAAGAGGAAGAAATAGAAGAAGAAGAAGAAGAGGAAGAAGAAGAAGAAGAGGAAGAAGAAGAAGAAAGCTGCTATTGCCACTGCTGCTTCTGCTCAGGACTCTACGCCAGAAAGCTTTAGCATGGACTTTAATACTCTGAACTCTTTGCCTTTGAGACCGATGCATTCGTTCAATAAACAGCTTTACTGCAACCAACTACTGCTCTTGTCTCTTTGAAGACCCAGAGCCATGAAAAACTCGACAACCTTGGAGATCATAGAGTCCAACCTTTGAGCGATCACCATCTTGTGAACTAGACCATGCCACTAAGTGCCTCATCCAGTCGTTTCTTGAACCTCTTGGGATGGTGACTCCATATTCTCCATGGACAGTCCTTGCCAATGTTTAATAATACCTTCCATGAAGAAATTCCTCCTGATGTCCAGTCTGAAACACCCCAGGTGCAAATTGAAGCTCTGTCCTCTTGTCCTGTCATTAGCTGCCTGAGAAAAGAGGCCGACCTCCACCTGGCATCTTGAGGTGATTTTATAAAAATACTGTATTCCCCTATTGTCTGCTTTATGCCCAGAAATAGGTCCTGCAGCTTTAAGCTCGGAGAGGGGGAAGCCAGGGGAATTCCTCAGCTCGAGGTTTGTGTTCAGCTCACACATACTTTTCCGTTGTGCCTCGGTTCTGCAGCACAGAGAGGGAGTAGATTTTTTTTTTCTTTTTGCTAGCTTCTTTTTGTTAGCTGAGGCAAGAAGTTTTTCCCAGACTGCATACAGCTTCTCCAGCAATTTCTGTGGCTTTTTCTGGAACTGTTCAGCTTTGCTCAGGTCTGAACACCAGAACATCGCCTGGAGCTCCATGCTGTGAGTCCTGGCAAGAAGGCTGCAGGGATGCCTGATCCTGGCTCCGGACCTCAGGAAAAAGCCAAGCCACAGCTAAGGAAAGAACTCTGAATCCACCAGCTTTCTCCACAGTGAGAAAGTTTAAAATCTAACATTATTCATTTTCTTTTTACAGTGCCCTGTGGGCTGTTTGTGTGCAAAATAAAGTTTTTTCACTTTCCTCCAAGAAATTTCTTTCATAACGGTGGGGTAGGCAGCGCCGAAACCTGCCTTCTTTAGAGGAGATTTTCATTTCAGGACATTTCCTCCTGAACTTGTCTCAAACTGAGACACCTGGCTACAACTTCCTTTCAGATAATTGTAGAGAGTGATAAGGTCTACCCTGAGCCTGTTTTTCTCCAGGCTAAACAACCCCAGCTCCCTCAGCTGCTCCTCATAGGACTTACCCTCTAGACCCTTCACCAGCTTTGTTGCCCTTCTCTGAAATTGCTCCAGCACCTCAATGTATTGTAGTGAGGGGCCCAAAACTGGACACAGGATTTGAGTATGGCCTCTCCAGTGCCGAGTACAGGGCAACAAGCTCTTCCCTGGTCCTACTGGCCACACTATTGCTGATACAGGCTAGGATGGCAATGGCTTTCTTGGCCACCTCAGCACATGCTGGCTCATATACAGCCAAATTTTAACCAGCACTCCCAGATCCTTTTCTGACAAGCAGCTGTCCAGTCACTCTTCCCCCAGTCTGCAATGCTGTATGGAGTTATTGTGACCCAACTGCAGGACCAAGCACTTTTCCTTGTTGAACCTCATAAAGCTGGCATCAGCTCATCAATCCAGCCTGGTCAGATCCCTCTGCAGAGCCTTCCTACCCTCTAATAGATCAACACTCCTACCCAGGCCCCAAGGAGGCAGCAGACTTCCTTGTGAGACAGGTCCAATTAGCATACAGGGTGCTCTGTCTCCCTCAGAAGGGAATCACCTGCTACAATTATCTTTCTTTCTTTTTTAACACCCGAAGTTATGATCCATCTGGTTGACTGACTTGTTCTGGGTAACCCCTCAGATAGACCTTTATCTCCATTATCATTTGCCTGACATTTTCATTCGTACAGTTTCTTTTTCACTTTCTCTGACCCCACATTGGGCAACAATATATTTGTCCCGGTTTGAGACAGATTTAGGAGGAAATGTCCCAAAGGGATGTCTCCTCTTGAAAAAAGCAGTTTCCTGCAGTCCCTCCTCCACCAGTTCAGAAAAATCAACTGTTTACTGTTTATTTAATAAGAAGAGTGCTCACAAGCTTGAAAAAAAAATTAAGAATGTTAAAAAATAAAACCTGTGGCTGCAAGAAATCTGGTAAATTCAGATAATCTTTTCTGTGGATGTGGCTTGGCTTTCTCTCTATGGAGCTGGGATGCAGAGTTCCAGGCACCTCCAGAGCATGACATGGGCTCCCGGTGTTGGGCTGTATTTTCGGACTGGAGCAGAGATGAACAGTTCCAAAAGAAGAAGCCACAGTCCTAGGAAAATTTTTGCCTCAGCTCACAGACGAGAAACTAGCTGAAAAAAGCACAGTTGTCATCCTTCTGTCTGCGCCGCAGAAAACATAGGAGACTGGAGCTGCAGCGAACCTGGAGGAGGATATGTGAAGAAAAAAAACTGCGCTGAAAGAATTCCACTACTCCACCTCCCTTCAATCTTAAAGGCACAGAACTTATACCTGGACAAAAAAGCAGATGATAGGGGATACTGGACCATGCAGTTGCCCCAGGACACCTACACAAAAAACATTTAGGCAGTTTTAGCTATTTGCAATCAAGGAGCAAATACAGCAGGCTAAACAGCACACAACACAAATCTGAAGCATGTGCACTTACACATCATATTGACCAAACTGTCTCAGATAATTATGGTTTAGCAGCCAAAGGGGAAAAAAAAATCCATCAAGAATACTTATTTGTCAGAAGAAAAAAGTTTTGCTTTATAACTGATGCAGACACAAGCCATCCTGCTCTCAAAAGGCACATGCAAGCAGCTTAATACAAACAATGAAAACATACATCATGCAAAGCCCCACCATTCTACTACCATAAAGAGCAGGTCACTGCTGCATTTGTCTTGTAAAGTAGATTGCAATTTTTTTTTTCACTGCAGAAATACTCAATTAAATTGACAAGAGGAATGTTGATACAAACTTCTGTTTGCATAATTTTTCATTTCCCATATAAACATTGGAAAAGCAGATAGTGTCCACATGATAGAAGCCAGCCGTCTCTGCTTGAAAACACAATAATTTGCAGAAGTTGCATCAATTCATAGCATCAAGCACTAATGTTATATAATCATTTTGAGTATATAGATTCAGTTCTTTAAATTCCATGCATACATCATAGCTTCAAAGTGTGTTGTGTTGATGTGGCCAGAAATGTGTATTCTATCACCATCTGTTAAAACCCAGTGGGGTAGTGATTCCTTATCACCGTGGCACATACTATCTGCTAATGTGCCATCTTTAAGACAAGATGGGGCAATCATCTTTATCTTTTCCACAACCCATCCTCCCTCCAGGAAGATATCATCTGCTAATGGGCCATTAAGTCCCACTGTATGACTGATAAAATTACATCATCCCATTGGGAGATGCTCCAGGCAGGGGGAAGAGCCAAGTCTTTCCTATCTAGATAAAAACGGAGCTTGTGGACAGCAAGTTAAATTCTTTCCACTGGATTCCAGAGGAAAAGCTGGACCTTTCCACATCATCTCTGGACCTTCAGAGGAAAACTGCATCCTTCTACAGGACCACTGCTTCAGCTGAACTGCATCTGCCACTGCAGGAGGACTGTAGCCACCATTAAATTGGACTGCTGCCAACACCCTGACTGACAGGGTGTCAGGTTGTATTCTGACTCTGTCAGGGTTCGGATTGTTCTTTGTAATACTGTATTTCTATTTTAATTTTCCTAGTAAAGAACTGTTATTCCTAATTCCCATATCTTTGCCTGAAAGCCTCTTAATTTCAAATTTATAATACTTTGGAGGGAGGGGGTTTGCATTCTCCATTTCAAAGAGAAGTTTCTGCCTTTATTGGCAGACACCTGTCCTTCAAACCAGGACACAAAGCTATGGCCAAAACTGGCATTTGTTAGTACATTGAAACACCTTCAGCTTTCTAAGGCAGTGCATGAAATCCATTAGTCCTTTCAAAATTATTTTCATTATGATAGATAAGAGGAAAGGTCCACATGATCCAAAGCTTCATGTGATTCTTTAATTGAGCAGGTGCTGGCATCAGCAACAAGGCAGTACATCAGAAAAACTGCTTTCAATAAAATAGCTAAGTATTCACAGAATCATACTGCAGATCTCCATTACAGCTCACACTGATCCACTCATTAAGGATTTCCTAAAGTGGGCAAATATTACTGATGACTTAAATTTTAGCTTTTATATTTTTACAGATTCTGTACTGCATTGGTGTGTGACTCTGAACTTCCTATAAAGTGTTAGCAAATTCTCTTCACAGTTCAGTTAGACAAAACAATCCTTTGCCAGCCTGAGAACCAAGGACACTGTTGCAGCTTCAGGTCCATAAAGTATAAACAACAGTGAATTGAGGAGAGCAATTTGGGAGGATGGGACTTTATAACCTGAAGCTGTAATTGGACAATTAACCCCAATATGTAAATGGACCAAAACTTATAAAAGGGTGAAAACTCATGTCCGGTCGTCCATCTTGGGTCCATCTTGGGTAGAGCCATGGCCAGGCTATTGTACTGCCCAAGGTGTATCCTCTGAAGGCCTTTTAATAAACATCTACTTTACTCCTTTAACACTGTCTAGCCTCTGTTCCAGGTAGCCTCTTTAGGCATCAGTACTGTGGAGTAAAGCAGACTCACTGAAAAGCTCCCCCACTTTAAGGCATTATTTTGATTAAGTCTCAATAAAGTGCCTGTCAAGCACTTCCATGTATGTTTGTCCACCAAAAAAGATATTTTCAGTTAGCATTATAAATTATTATTTTACATAACACAAGCAGCAGGCAGCATCTCCAAGACATACAACTCACCCTAGGAAGGGATAAAACAGACTTAAGGATACAGTGACTCCAATCATGTTTTCTGCAGTATTTGCGAAAAATCTTACTAAAACATATATGAGATCAAATCACAATATGTTCTAAAACCAATAATGTAGAAAAAAATAGCAACACAAAATGAAAGAGGTGGAAGGTACTATGAAATACTTGGTGGATACTAAGCAGAAAAACTCTATCAAACACCAGTGTTCCAAGAGCAATTTTTAGACTTGCGGCAGAAGTTTCAAGAATGAAGAAATCTTGTCATTGCCACATACAGAAATGAGGTGGGGTTTTTTTCCCCTCTCTACTCATTCCTCAGATATTCATCTAGCTAAGAGAATAGAAATTCATTAAATGCTCAGCGTATCCCAGAGTATGTAATAAGTAGCAAGCACTGAAGCATAGTCAGAATTGTCAAAGATCAAAAAGTCCATATTATATCTGATAGGATTTAAGAAAAACTGGTCTTACATCCTAAGAAAAAATATCAGAACACATCATTCAGTTTAAACTGCAATTTTACAAGAGTAATTTGGGGGGGGGGAGGGGAGGGGAGAAAAGAGTTTTGCTTTCAACAGTGCTTGTTTTACATCTCTTACACCTCATAAAATCTAACACATTTTTCTTGGCTTTCTAAACATATTCCAAATTCTTTCTACTTCCTTCCTGTGTAGTCCTTGTTTTTATCAGGTCTCAACACTCACTTCCCTTAAAACTCCCCAAATACCAAGGAAGACTCACTGCACCAATTAGAGTTAAACAAAAAAATGTTATATGAAATAAGGGACTCGCCAGGACATGGAATCCTTAAAGTTGGAAAAGACCTCTAAGACCATCAAGTCCAACTGTTAACCTAACAGTACCATCCATCTTCATCACTAAACCATGTCCCCAGGTGCCACACCCACATATCTTTTGAACACTTTCAGGGATGATAATTCCACCACTTCCCTGGGCAGCCTGTTCCAGTGCCTGACCATCCTTTCAGTGAATAAATTTTTCCTAATATCCAATCTAAACATCCCCTGGTGCAACTTGAGGGCCTTTCCTCCTGTGCTGTCACTTATTACCTGGGAGAAGAGACTGACCCTACCCCTTTCAAAAATGTTCTTTTATGTAGTTGCAGAGACTGATAAGGTCTCCCCTCAGCCTCCTTATCTCCAGACTGAACAAATCCAGTTCCCTCAGATGCATATGATAAAGACTTGTTCTCTCTTAAGACTTGTTGTCTTGCACTTTCACCAGCTTCATTGCCTTTCTCCGGACTCACTCCAACACCTCAATGTTCTTATTGTCGTGAGGGACCCAGAACTGAACACAGTATTCGAGGTGTGTCCTCACCAGTGCTGACTACAGGGAGACAATCACTTCCCTGGTCTTGCTGACCACACTATTGCTGATACAGGCTGTTGGGGGTTGAGTGTTTTGCTGTTACTGTGTCAATTGAAAGAATTTTTTCCCATTATCATGCCAATGGAGCTGGCCGGGTTACACCCAGGGTCTCTGATGAGTCCAGACAAAAGGGGTGGGTGGGAACGGCTCCCGGAGGGGCCTCTGAGGCTTCCGGGAGGGCACTCGGGTTTCCGGCAAGCTCGGAGGAGGACGCGTGGGGTCTTCAGCCCACGCGGACGGAGCACAGGCGAGCCAGACCCTCTGTGATCACCTGCCCTGCATCTGCCCCGTTCCAGCCTCCTGCCTCTGCAGACACAGCTGATCACCCGGACACACACGGTGAGCGAGGAGCCGCCGCTGCAGCCCGTTCCCGCCCGGGACCGGCGTGGCTGCTGCCGCCCCACCCCCTCCTGCCTTCGTTCCCATCTGCCCTCGGCAGATCCGGACTGGGACTAAGCACAGAAACAGCGTGCTTGCATCTAAAGGGACTGACACCGAGTTATCTGTTCTGTTCTGTTAGCAATTTTAACAACTGTTATTGTTTTCTGCTTGTACAGTTAGATATATTAGTAAAAGAGCTGTTATTCCCACCCCCTTATCTCTGCCTAAGAGTCCTTGATTCAAACAATCATAATACTTGGGGGGGGGGAGTGGAACCAAAGTCTCTATTCCAAAGGGAAACTTCTGCCCTTACTGGCAGACACCTGTCCTTTCAAACCAGGACACAGGCCAAGATGCCATTTGCCTTCTTGGCCAACTGGGCACATGCTGGCTCACATTAACCTGACTGTCAACCAACACCTCAAGGTCCTTTTCTACCAGGCAACCTTCCATCCATTTTTCCCAAATCTGCAGCATTACATGGTATTGTTGCTACCTGAGTGCAGGACCCAGCAATTCACCTTGTTAAATCCCGTAAAATTTGTCTTGACCCATCAATATAGCCTGTCCAGATCCCTCTGTAGAGACTTCCTACCCTTCAGCAGATCAACACTTCCACTAAACTTGGTGTTATCTGCAAACTTACTGAGGGTTCACTCGATCCTGTCATCTAGATAACCGTTCAGTATATTAAACAGAACTGGCACCAGTACTGAAACATGGGGAACTCGCATCTTTTTTGTCATGTTTCTGATATAACCTCAAATTCCTAAAGTTGGCCAGGGTTGAGTTTTCATAAAAATAGTCCTTTCTATTTGCATCAAAATGATGTTTGTTTTAGAAATGAAGCTCAGTCTGGTCAAATATATAAAACACAATGGATGTACCAACATTTTAAAAAGTTAAATGAAAACATTAATTAGTTTACAAAGACTAGAACTAGCTGATTCTATAATTCTCATATTAGTCTATGGGTCAAGAACAAGTCTAACATGATAAAAACAAAATGCTAAATAGAAAAATTAGCACTTAAGTATTTAGATATAATACCTAGTCTCAGGTAAAGAAAGGAAAAATATATGCATATAGTGCAGCTCTCCCCTCAAAAGGCTCAAAGCACCTTTGACAGCATTAAGGTTTGCTGCAACATATACTTATGCAGTCAATTGAAGCTGCCAATTCACTGGCTTTGCCCTGAAGTCTTCTTTCAGGAAATATACAATGTCCAGTAATAAGTGCACTTTGAAAAATTAGTAACATTAAATGACGATCAATATCATATGTGTTAAGAGTTCCTAAAATAAAAGGGCATATATCTGTGCAAGTATTACATATCAGCTGAGCAGCCCCATCTATACTTGCTTACTCAAACCAGCAATTTTAAGCTAATACAAGTTATCCAGATTACCAGGGGGAAGAAAGATGAACAAATCTCTCCCTATTCCCCTTCTCCCAAACACCAATATGTTCTAATGCTCATGTTCATAACAATAAATATCTCTGACATTTAAACATTAAACCTTTCTTCCTCCTCTCTTATTTAAAACAGATATGTTCAAGACACCAGATTTTGATTACCCTGCAGTAAGTCTATTCATCTAGATGACACTAAAGAGACAGCAAATGCATACTTTCACTCTTTGTTTTCAGAAAGAAAAAAACCTTTTTATTCTTATACAAGAGAAATTATATTAGGACGATTTCCTCCAAAGCTTCCAATAAAGGCAAGTGGACATTGAATTAAATAAGCAAGAGGTAACCAAAGTCTTATTGTTCTGTTTTTAAAATAATTTCCCTTTTCAAAGTCTCCCACAGCCCTTTAGAGTCAACTCCTGCAGTTATTCTCTTTTATGGGAGGGACATGGGGAGGGGGGGTGACAAAAGAACAAAAAAAGCCAGGAAGAACTTTGAACAACATTACCTATGTTGAATGTTACTAACTATCATGGCTGAGCAGCACATAGTCCCTTTGGCTAGGGAGCAACTGTTCTGTTACAATCAACTCAATGTTTCACTCTAATGAAAGCTCACTGAAGCAAACCCACCCCTTACCAAGTCTTCTTTTAGAAAAGGGGGAAAAAAAGAAACTTCATTTGGTAGATGAGGCAGAGTATGAGATTTTTCTATTAAACTGTTAATGCACAGCACTGTTTGAGCTGATGAGTAATACTTCTGAGTAAACAGCATGCCACTCACTGCTTCCACATTGCATGTCTGTACTTTCTGATCTTGATACAAAGAACAGCACTTACCCTGATTTGAACAGGCATTTACCACTAAAGTCAAGCTTAGCACAGGCATCTCAAAAAAAAAAAAAAAAAAATACTGTTTTCAGGAAGATTGTGCAAAAATGTTCTGCCACTGCCACAGAGAGTTTGATTCCTAGAGCTACCATGAAAGAGATATATTGTATTTAGCCAAGAAATTCCGTGATTTTGAATTTTGTAAGGAGCAGTACTAAGATTAGTTAAGAAATCTGTTTTTGCAACTTTGTTATTTTAGTTTCTATAATTCTGTTATTTTAGCTGCATTTAGTTTTAATCAGTGGTTAACTTTGTTTTAATAAAATAAGACGTATTATGGGAAGGAACAGGGAGCAACCCAGGCTTAGACTCTGATAAATGTACTGCACCTGTACTAAGGGAGATTGCTACATCCCAGAAGCTTCAATCAAAATGTATTGTTTTAACTAGAGGAGTCTCACAGTTATTTTATAACTAGACATAGATTAGATGTCTAAGTAAACAATCAGAACAGTAAGATAATAAATGCAACACCATAAAAAGGAAAAGTGCATGCGTGAGGCTTGAAAGGTCATCTGGAGGACGGCATGACAAAAATAAAGGTGATGAAGAAAAAGGAGACACATCCTCATACCCCTCCTCAAAATTACTAGAAAACGACACTAGATGGCAGTATTGCTTCATAGAAGAAGAGGAAGACATAGACCTGCATGTGATGAAATAGTAGAAGGAAGGGGTATAAGGTGTAGTGTATATAAACCCTTGAAAGTCTTTGCTTTGTTGGACATTCTTGGAAAATAAATGACCGTTTGTCTCTGATTTCTGGCCAGAATCATTATTAGAGATGTTAATTCAAGAACTTCTAAGTTGTTGAATTTCAAGCTTTTTGGCTTAGCCATTTGTTTTATCATGTAAAATTCTGCTAGTTACAAGCACTGACATTCCCTTTATTTCTATGAAATAAAAATATCAAAATGATCTATCACAGTTGCTTTCAAAAAGTGAATTAATAACACCTTTGAGTTTACTACTAGAATTCCACTTGTTTATAGAAATGAGATCCATTATTTACTGCATGGCCAAATGTATGTTGAGTCTGGTATCTTAGTTCCAGCCCCCTCAATACCCATAATTAGATTTGGTACTAAGTTTGTTTCAGCCATATACATTGCACTTCCTTAAATAGCAGTGCAAATATATTGATTGACATACATTAACAGCTTAGCATGTGTCACAAGCTTTTCATGCTATATGATATTGAGTTAGCACTTTTCAAAGTAGTTTTTGTTTTTGTGGGGGTGTTGTGGTTTTTTTCACTTGTATGGGGTTTTGTTTGTGTTGTTTTTGTGTATGTCCCCATGGTATTTCACCCACAAGGCAATGCTCTGCTTACCTGCATTTTGGCCTGTAATTTTCAGGCATTCTTTAGACTGTTGAGAACAGGTTACCAATCTGGCTATATGGTGATCAAAAAATTACTTAGAACTTTAAATATATTTGAAGCTTCAGTCAATTCATATATATATATTCATATTATATATATAGTAGAACCCATAGAGATGGTGTGTTGGTTTCACGTGCTTGGGGGGAGGGGTGGATTCGCCTCAGGGAAAACTCCATGAAGCTGGGGAGTGGGAGGGACTCTCCCATCCCTGGTAGCTTCCCCTGTGAGCTGCTGGAACCAATCAGAGAGCTGATTTGGTCATGGACAGCTCGGGAAACCAATTAAAAGTTACTTCGCTTTCACAAACCACAGTGGATCAAGTTAACTGCTCTCTTTCGGCTTCTGGCTGCTGTGGCTCTGGCCTGTCACCGGCCCCGACCTGGCTCCAGGCTCTGCGGGGGGACCCAGTCCCCGCATGGCCCCAGCCCTGTCGGCTCGAGGCTCGGTTTTTCACGTGGCTTCTTCACGATCTGGATACAATTTTAACTCTTTTAATACCTGGATAATATTCTCGATCTCCTGAGCTTCCCTGAATGAGAAGGAATAAAGCATGGAGTCCACAGAAGTGGTGCAATGAATATAAAGTTCCTGATGGGAAGAGATTGAAAAGATGCAACTGATAAGTAGCTGAAAACCTTTTTTTTGTGGAGCTATGAGGGGATTGTGACCACTAAAATTCCTTTAAACTGTGAAATATACTTGGGGAGGTTTGGTGTGCTTGAGAAGAAGACTTTTTGCCTTGGGGAAATTGAGCTCTCTGTTTTGGGACTGGAATATGAACAGAGACATTTGATAGAGAAGATGATAAAGAGGATTTTGTCTTTCAGCAGCCTGCCTTTAAAAGTAGTACCCCACGTGTGCATCGTAAGCCATAACATGGCTCTGGAAGGACTGTGGGAATGAGAGGAAAATTCATTGTTCTGTAGGTCCCGGACGGATGCAGACTGTGAAAATGAAGACACCCCCTAAGCCATAATTTAAAAAGGAACTTTTCGCTCTTAAGTGAACTGAAATGATTATTTGGGTGGATAACTGACTGAAGTGTTCTCTGTATGTTGTTGGTAAAAAATGTGGAATGAAGGAAGGAGGGAATAATCTAGGAACCTTATTCTGAATTCCTTTTTTGTGTAATTAATAAATTTCTTCTTGTACCTTTTTAAGTTTTGAGCCTGCCTTGTCTCTACTCCTGGGTCCTGTCTCTAAAAGAAATTAAATATATTAAAATTGGAAAACCCAAGTCACACCATGACAGATAGTCTGTGGGTTAGAGAGGGTTTATGAATGAGGTTTATTTTGAGAAGTATTCTCTGACCAAGTCTGTTGACATGGAGACCAAGAAGACAGGAAGGAATAAGAAGATAATCAGGGAAGAAAACCCTGCAGCTGTGGAAAGTATTTTTAGAAAGGCCCTGGGAAAAATAGAGGTGGAGATTTTTCCACCAATGATCGTTATGTTGATTTATTGAAGCCAATGAAGAAAGTGTAAACTGTGTAGAGGGTATAAAAGACAGCATGCTGTTGTAATAAACAGATTTAGATTTCTGAAATGTAGTGTGCCTTTTTGTATGTTGTGCCTGTCTTTACAGCGACAGTAAAGTATCTTAAGTTCACTACCATTTGGGAAGAGGGGTTTAAAATAATAGTTTAAGATCTCTACTGGGATTATAAAGACTATCTGTTAATGCTCTGACTAGATGAAGGAGACTCCAGCTTTCATGGACACAAAAACTTAAAATTATCTTAAGTCCACATATGTATACCACTTCAGAATCAGAGAAGCAGCTCCCAATAGAATAACAAGAAAGCTCAGCTAATAATCAAGTTAGCACTAAAAGATCTAGCCTTTCCTCAGCCAGCTGGTCTCCATTCTGACCATTCTTTAGAAAGAAATAGATCAATGAGCACAATCATTAAAGAAATTGAACCAAACCCAGGCAGCAGAAAGAATTATTTATGGAAAGAAACCAAAATTCAAGACAGCAGAGCTAGAAAGACTAAAGTTAATGGAAGACAACAAAAAATTTAACACTTGTGCGCATCAGAGAAAAATTTAAGGTTGATTTGGTTATAGGAAATATTCTACTGCATAAGTACAGGAAAGATAACAATCTGCAGATAGTTCTAGACATGAATCAGATTTAGTAGCTTTTGAGCAGAATAATAATAAAAAAATAATGCTGTTGCAATACAGGGTAGTTTACAAGACCCAGAAAATAATGCTACATTCTATTCAACACCTGGAAGACCCTCTGTAGGAATACTGAATCTAATTTTGGTTCTACTCAGGAGCAGGAAATTCAAAAGTGTCATAAGTCAAGCAAGCAAGGCAAAAGGCCAGCTTGGCTCAGCAGGGATCTCCTCCTAGAACTTAGGTGGAAAAGGAAATTTATCCTAGTTAACAATGTAAAGATGTGCCCAAAAGTATGTATTCTATCACAGTCAGCTGAAACCAGGTGCGAGAGTGATTCTTATCTCTGTGGGAGATATACTCTGATAATGGGCCATCTGTTAAAACCAGGTGGGGCAATGTTCTTTATCTTTCCCACTACCTATCCTTTCTCCAGGAAGATATATTCTGTTAATGGGCCATTGAGTCCCACTGCATGACTGATAAAATTACATCATTCCATTGGGAGATGCTCCACCCAGGGGGAGGAGCCAAACATTTCCTACCTAGATAAAAATTGAGATTTGGAACACCAAGGCAGCCCTTACCCACTGGTTTCCAGAGGACAAGAGCTACAAGACCTTTCTACAGGATCACTACTTCATCAAGACCATTTAATCTGAACTGCTACCACCACCCTAACTAGAGGGATGTCAGGTTGTATTCTGACTCTGTCAGTGGTTTTTCTTTTGTACTATTGTATGTATTTTATTTTTCGCTTTTTTTCCTATTAAACTGTATTTCTGACTTGGAGTGTCTCACTGGTTTTGCTTTCAAACCATTACAAAAGTATATAGGCATTGGGAGCAAGGACAGGTGACATGGTAGGACTACAGATATGCTATTCAGCACAGTAGGAAAAAAAAAAATGTGCTGATAAAGCACCATTAGGGTTCAAGATGGGCAACACTGTGAAGGACAGCAATAAGGGCTTTATAATATGTTAGCAGCAAAAGAAGATGCAGAGATAACATTGTGTGTGGCTTGATGATGTCGGTCATCTCACATACAGGCCCACAGTCAAAGCAGAGACATTTACTGCTTTCTTCACCTCTATCTTCCATACCAATGATGGGCTATGAAACCCTCAGAGCCCTGAGCTGGAGGACGACTGTGAGAATGACAAACTCCCAGTCAACTCTGAAACTGTGCAGGATCTGCTGCTCCAGCTGGATTCCTATAAGTCTATGGGACATGATGAGATTCATTAAAAAATGCTCAAAGAGCTGGTTGATGTAATTGCTAAATCTCTCTCAGTGATTTCTCAATGGCCTTGGGAAAACAGAGAGGTCCCAGTTAACTGGACTCTGGGTAACATTGGCCCAATTTTCAAGGACAAGCGAGATGACCCTGGTAAGTACAGGCCTGTTAGTTTCACTTCAGTGTCTGGAAAAATTACAGAGAAGGTTATTCTGGCAGTTACTGAAAAACACTTGAGAGATAATGTAGTCATTGGTCACAGTCAGCATGAGTTCATGAGGGGAAAGTCCTGCTTAATTAACCTAATTTTCTTTTGTCCTGAGTTGATTCACAATGGCATTGTATGCCCTTAAAAATTACTGCTGTATCTTTAAGAATTGGCAGCCAGGGACCTTGGGGGGGGGGGGGAGTGTTGCTATGCATTGGTATTTTTAAAATTTTTCTGCACAAGTTTTTTGCAGCTTTTTTCGCAGTGTGGTATTTGTGCCACTGTCTGCTTGGTCTTTGTTCAGGCAAAGGCTTTTCTTTACTTTTCCTTTTTTTCCCCCCTGGCTTTGGAGAAACTGCAGTAACGGTCTTTGAACTGCCTGAAGGGCTAATTCCATATCTGTCTGTACAAAACCAGGGGCATCATGTTGACAGGAGCAGAGCAGCCCTGCTCCAGCCCAAGTCACTGTCAAACTTGTGGACCCAGTGAGAGGAAATACCAAGTGGCTCCAGCCCAGCTGCTTCACCTGTCATGCCCGCTCTGCTGTGCCTTGGTGTGGGGAAGCTCTTCATCTGCTGCTGGAACTGCTCCATGAGACTCCTGCCTTTCCAAGGGGGATGTGATGCCTTCTTGTCCCTTTTGTCCTGCAAAGTCCAAGGTTGTCCCTGCTAGGCCCTGTATTGGGAACATGTATTTCTGGCATTTTGGGTCTCTGTTCCAGTGGGGTTGTGGGATTTAGCAGTTTGATATCTAGCAGTTATTTACTTTTCCCCCTCTGCTTGTTGTCCTTCTGTTTGTCCACAAACTGTTATTTGTCCACTTTTATGTATATTAGTATTCATCCCTGTCTTGGTTTGAGACAAACTGAGAGGAAATGTCCTGCAATGAACGTGTCCTCTAATAAAAGGCAGGTTTCAGCAACCCCTTTCCAGGTGCAGAATGAATTTTCCTTGGAGGAAAGTGAAAAAACCCCTGTTTATTTAAAAACCAGGGTGCTCACAGGCATGAGAAAGAATGAATAATGTTGAAAAAAAAACCTCTCAGAGTCCTTTTTGTAGGTGTGGGTCAGCTCTCTCTGGGATCCAGAGCTGGCCTCCAGGCTCGCGTGAGGGGGGGGTGCCCGGTGATGCTTTGGTATTTCGGACCAGAGAAAAGCTGAACAGTTCCAGAAGAAGCCACAGTCCCAGGGAAAACTTCTTGGCTCAGCTAACTAAAAAACTAGCTAAAAAGCAAAAGAAGAAGTCTCCATCTTTCCACAGAAAAAAAAGCTGAGAGAGCTGGAAAGGATGAGCAAGTTATCTGTTTTGAATACAGGTGCTGAAAGAATTCCACTGCCTTCCCCCCCTCGAACTTAAAGCTACAGGACTCATGTCTGGGCATAGAGCAGATGACAGGGAATACAGCATCATCTAGTCACCCCAGGACAGTCCCTTACTGGTGGAAAGGGATTGTTGGAACCCTTAACGGGAGACAACTCATTCCAGAGTGTTCTCCTCTAAATTGTCTCAAATCAAGACACCTTTTATGACAAGGCCACCTATCTAGTTGACCTAGGGAAGCCAGTAGATGTGGGGTATTTTGGATTTTAGCAAAGCTTTTGGTACAATTTTTCACTGTATGCTTCTGGAAAAAATGTCCAGCATAAACCTAGACAAGTCCATAAAAGGTTGTGTGAGCAAATGGCTGATGGGTCAGGCTCAAAGAGTTATAGTAGATGGGGTTACATCAGGCTGGAAGCCAGATACCAGCAGGGTTTCTCAGGGCTTAATTTTAGGGCCAGTGCTCTTTATTGTTTTTATAAATGATCTGGACACAAGAATCTACTGAACATTAAGTAAGTTTGCTAATGATACTAAATTAGGAGCTATGGACTCTCTCAAGGGTGGAGGCATTACAGAGAGATCTAGACAGACTAGACAGCTGTGCAACCACCAAACATATGAAATTTAACAAGAGCAAGAGCCAGATTCTACGTCTGGGATGTGGTAATCCTGGTTATACACACAAATACGAAAACAAGAGGCTGGAGAGCAACCCCATGGAAAGAGATCTGTGGATTTGGGTTAAGGGCAAGTTGAACATGAGTCAACAGTGTGCCCTGGCAGCCAAAAGGGCCAACCAGGTCCTGGGGTGCATCAGGCACAGCATCCCCAGACGGTAAAGAGAGGTGACTGTTCTCTACTCTGCATTGTCATGGTCTTACCTTGAGTACTGTGTGCAGTTTTAGGTGCCTCAATATAAGGATATAAAGCTATTAGAGAGCATCCAAAGGACAGCTATGAAGATGGTGAATGGTCTAGAGAGTGTGGTGGTTTTGCATGGCTTGATTTTTGGCGAGGAGGGAAGAAGTCAGCCACGGAAGTGATTTTATGTGAAGAGCTGCTAAAAACTTCCTCCGTGCCTAGCAAATCCAATTGCTGTCTGGCTCTGAGAATTGGCACACTGCTAAACCAATTAGAAAAGCTGGTAAAGCCTCTATGATAACATACTTAAAATAGGAAAAATCATGGGAAGCTTTTTTTCTTTCTCGCCTCAGAGGGGTGGTGAGGGGGCCACCAAGACCTTTCCCGGCAGGTCTGCTGGGCCCCCTCCTAGTGGGGCGGCCGGAGCCATGCCACCAAGGGGGGTGGGGGGGAGCATTCCGCTGCTGCGAGCAGCTGAGTGGCGTAGACCATGTGGCCAAGGCCAGGAGCAGCCGCTGCAATCCTGGTCCAGGAGTGCCCATACAGCCGGGACCGCGCAGCCAGGGCAGTGGCCACTGGTGTCTTGGCATGGCTCGCAATGAACTTTATTTGCTTAGCCGCTTTTAGCCAGCCATGCTGCGGACAGAAGGGCAGAAGCGGTGGCAGCAGCTTTTCCTTTTTGACACTCCTCATGAGGAGAGGTGCTGAGTGGAGCTGGCAGCCGGTGCGGCCCAGCGTGGTCCCGGTGGGGAACCACATGATCAGCAGTGAGAGGCATGGCGAGAAGTTCCCCGATGTGGACCCTGGACGGAATCAACTTTCAGTGCTGCAGAACTCTATAAAAACTTTTCAGTTGATAGAACTTGAGAACAAATGAACTTACAGACACCAATTCTCTCTCGAATCAGAGAAAAGGAAAAAACATACAACAGAGCAACTTATGTGACAGCAATGAAAGATAGTAAGGTCTTTGCATGCATCCTTATACACATGCTTCTTCTCCCTTTCCACAGTCTCTGATGGGCAGTGTGTTTTGTCCTAAGGTAAGAACACCAGGTGGGTATTGCAGGAAGAACTGTTCACATAATTAATGCATTCCAGAGATAGGGGACCTGAGATGGTTGAGATTGGTGCACATCAGCCTGCACATCAGCCTGCGTACGGGTATAAAATACTGCTGGAGACTGGACCAACTGGGCAAATTGGTCTCCTGAGACTGCAGGCAGCAATCCCCTCCCTGCATGCTTGCCAGGTATGCCCACCCCAAAGACTGGGATCACTCATTTTTTGTACAGGTGAGTAAAAAGTTGCTAAGATGCAAATGATGTCAGATGAAGTTAAAAGTCTCAAAAAGTTCACAGCAACAATGGGTTGGTCTTGAAACCATGTCAACAAGGTGCCAGAGTAATGGAGCAGTGAATAGTCCCCAAGAACAGAATACTATAAATCCTTATTTCATTGACAACTAATGGTTCAAATAGATTTAAATAGAAACTGTAACAGAGTATAAAGTTAAATAATAACTTGGTCATAGCTGATAGGATGGAAATATAACTTAGAGTTACCTTAGATGCCTTAGTGCACTCCTGTGCACTGCTGGTCGGTTTCAGGAACCTCCGAATCGATTTTGGACGAATTGCTTTTGGGTAAGATGGTTCAGAATCAGACACATCATAGGATTCCCACCTAGCCATGAGCAGGGGGTGGGAGGTTTATGGCTGCCTTGCTATCAGCAGGCGGAGAAAGCAATTAAAGTTCCTCAGAGACTGGGGAAGGATTCTCACCTAGCTACGAGCTGGGGGAGGGAAGTTTATGACTGCCTTGCCAGCAGCAGGTGGTTCAGCAAGGGCCTTACCATCAGCAAGGCCAGGGAAAAAATTAAGTTAGAAATATTTCCAAGTGAGTTACAGGACATACATTTTTGCTATTTCACCCCTTCAGAAACCCTGACCCCAGAAGGCGGGAAGGCGCTACAGGCGACTCCCCGGGACGTGGGGGACAGAGGGGAGGGGGACGGGACCACAAAAAAATGTGGGCTCGGTGCCGCAGGGATGTCCGGGGAGGGGCAACCTGCGGGGACCAGGACGCAGAAGGACAGGACCATGTGGGCGGCTCTCAGCCCAAAGGGGGAGGGAGCGGCAGCCTTCACACTGACCGGGACAAAAACAGGGAAAAAGCGCGGGTTCGGTGCATTTAGCTGCAAGGGTGTCCAGGGAGGGGCAACCTGCGGCAATGGCCGGGACGCAGGAAAGCGAGAATTGCGAAAAGACACAGACAGACCTGTCTCCAGCTGTCAGAAATGCTGGGGGAGGAGATGAATGCCCTGTTTCAGGGAAACCTGAGTTGTCCACATTAGAACTGGCAGACTCTAATGGGGAGAGAAATTTATGCTTTTTAAGTCAAAGGTGAAAAAATTAACAACTTTTAAGCAATTGCAGGCAGCTGCCCGGACAGAGCCGGACAGAGCAAACCTGTCCACAGCAGCGTGAGGTCACAGCCCAGGGCTAACCGAGAGACGGAGGGGGAGGCACAGCCACCCTGCTCCAGAGGCTCCAGCAGCACCCCCACTGCTCCCCCTGTGCCTGCACAGACCCAGTGCTGCAGACGGGAGGGGAATGGGGGATGGAGAGATGCCAAGAGCTGCTTTTTATCTATACTGTGGAGAACAAACAGAACAAGGGAACAGGACAAGAGAGTCAGTTTTATTTTCAGTTCTTGTATGTTAAACTAAAGGTGTTTGTTTTGCATTGTTGTAAAAGAAAAAAAAATAGCTGAAACTTTAAGAATGGTGAAGGTATTTTAATAGTATTAGATATTTCAATAATTGAAGGTATAATAAGGTATTTTGTATTTTATTTGAATATATATCATCTATATTTAGTGATTTGTTATTGCTCAGATATGAGTGGACATTTATTTAAATGTCATCATTGAGTTTTAATTTTCCTATAGCTAATTGTTTTAGAGAAGCCAGTTTATAAGTATTTGCAATATTGTCAATATAAATCAATAGATTTTGAGTTGGATTTTAAAATTTAAATTTAGTTTCTGTATTTAATTTTAAAAACACTGTAATAAGATTGTATGAATTCTATATTACAGAATGATTTTGTTTTCTGTTTCATTGTTTAATTTGAAATCTTTCAACATTTTAAGTAAGTTTTGGAAAGCCCCCAGACGTGTCCTTGAATCAAATGTATGAAGATAATCAGCTAAGTTGTGAACTTAATGTTTCTTTATTTTCCTTTTCTTAATTCTCTCTTTTATTTTGGCAGGTCTTTTGTGACCTGGCACTGTGCTGTCTTAGGGTTTTGAATATTTTGCAGAATTCCAGAAAAATATTTGAGCTTCATTCTCAGAAAAAAATTTTAATGTTATGGTTTTCCTGAGTTGCTATCATAGAAGCACTGCAGTGTCTTGTTATGTTCAAAGTATCTTACCCTAAAGATAAATTTTAGAGAAAATGAGTTGCTAGAAAAGTTTGATTTCTTTTTGAAATGTTTAATTGTAACTTTGTTGTTAAGAGTTGTGGTTTTTTTTCTTTAATAAGAAGATGTCAGGGAGTTCTCTTCCAATTAGAGTTTAGGCTCTGGCCAAGCCTTGATTCTAACTGAAAGAGAAATTGTGTAAACCCAGGTGTTTTCTGCATCAAAATAATATTCCAATCATTTGGATTGGCAATTTGACTTATCAATATGATGCTGACTTTGAAGTGAATTTGGTGTTCATTTTCCGGAGATGACCATCTAATTCCTCATTGAATCAAGGTTTGTCAGCTGTCTGCAGACCCTGAGGTGATGACACAGTTTTTTAAAATTGATAATTATCTAATCTTGTAAATGTATGCCTGTTGTTTAAAGTATTGTTAATTATTGTATTGTGTTTATTTGCAGAAGATTGTAAACTTTGGGTTTGTTTTTTTGTTAGATAATAGTTGAAATAATAATTGAGGGAAAATTTTCCAGGTTTGATCAAAAATTTAGAACAGAGAAATTTGAAAAGCTTACAAAGTAAGCATTTGGGGGAAGGGTTCTGTTTGTGTCTCCACAGAGAGAGGACGGAGATGGTTCAAGCCTGCAGCAAGATTGGAACACCACAACATATAGCTTCAGTTGTCAAGGAACAAATGACAGAAGTTCTTTAAGAACAACATGAAAAGGTTTTTGCAAATTTCAAGAACAAAAAGAATCCATCTAAAAGACAATGCTACAACTGTGGGGGTTTTGGACATTTTAGGAAAAATTGTCCTCAATCCACAAAGACTTCCAAGCTACCAGAACTTTGCCCTAGATGTCGCAGAGGAAAACATCTGGCAAGTGAATGTTATTCTCTGATAGACGTGGATGGAAAACCATTGCCACTGCCAAAAAACACGAAGAAAAGTGCAGGACCATCTTGTGCTACGACAGAAATGATGGCAGTGCAACAAGGAACAGCAACAACACCGGCACAGACAATACAGTTGGGGAACGTCAATCTGACTCCCTCAGCAGGCCGTTAGGGGACATCCCCTGTGACAGGGATTTGCTGCCACCAGGAACGCAGTACATCCTGTCAGTTTCAAAAGTGACTTGTTTTTTTGAATGAAGAATCTGCATCTATACGTACAGGATTCAAATCACCGTGCCGAAAGAGACAAGATTTTTTGATAATAGGCAAGACTGGTGCAGCATTTTTGGACTGACAATATATCCTACTGTTGTTTCAACAGACTGCTTCGAAGAGCCGACAATTTTAGCAAGGGCTCTTCGATCCCCATTGACAATTCCACAAAATACTCAACTGGCAAAAGCGATAGCTCTGCCATCGCATTCATTGGAGCATCAAGCAATGCTGGCGATGGGCGAAGAGCATCCACACTACAATGACCATGTCGAAGTACACGCGTTATGGTTGAAGTACATAACCCGTGAACAGCCAACTATTACTTGGGACTTGATATACCATAACAGGAAAACAACCATCACAGGGATGGTGAACACCGGATGTGACACTGATTTCATATATTTTCTGACCTCGAGAATGGAACTTGACTGTACCTTTGGATCAAATCACAGGCATTGGAGGAAGTTCTGTATGCCTCCAAAGCGAAAATTCAATGACATTCACAGGACCCGGACAGAAGACAGCTATTACTCGTGTAAAAGCAATTCACTGTATGGGGAAGAGATCTCCTTTCACAGTGGAACATGTACCTGACAATGGATTTTTAGTAGGGCTCACTGCAGCACTCGCCACTCCAGAATTGACATGGGAAACTGATACACCTCATTGGGTGGATCAGTGGGCCTTGGAGAAGAAGTTGAGTGCATTGAAAACCTTGGCGAAAGAACAACTAGAAAAGGACACATAAAACCGACAAACAACCTGTGGAATTTTCCAGTGTTTGTCATCCGAAAGAAGTCTTCTGGATCGTGGAGATTGCTTCACGACCTCAGAAAATTGAATGAAATAGTGGAGGAGATGGGACCTCTTCAGCAAGGACTTCCATCACTCACAATGATTCCCAGAGACTGGCCTCTTGTTATTATTGACCTCAAAGACTGCTTTTTCAGTATTCCACTTTATGAAGACAATGTTTACCAGATGGCATTTTCTGTTTCAAGTTTGAGCAGAGAAGAGCCAATGAAGAAGTATCATTGGGTTGTTTTACACCAAGGCCTCAAGAACTCGCCAACAATTTGTCAATGGTATGTGGCGCAAACTTTGACTCCAGCAAGACACAAATATCCCAAAGCAAGAATTATACACCATATAGATGATTTGCTGATTGCTGCGTCAACAGACCGAGAATTGCAAGAAGTCCATGCTTGTGTGATCGAAGAAATACAAAAAGCAGGACTCGAAGTCAGCACTTCAAAGATTCAAGAAATCGCACCCTGGAAATACCTTGGATGGAAAATCACCAGGCAGACAATCAAACCTCAAAAACTAGAAATCAGCTCAAAAGTCAACAATCTCCAAGATCTCCAGCAACTCCTTGGAGAGATCAACTGGATGAGACCGATTTTGGGAATCACGAATGAAGATCTTTCATCTTTGTTCGATCTTCTGAAAGGAGATGACAGCATCAAATCCCCCAGGACTTTTATGCCAGAAGCACAAGCAAGCTTGCAAAAGTTGCAGAAATGATACAGGACAGACAAGCACACCGATATGTGGACTTTTTACCATTCCATTTAGCAGTGTTGGAAGAAGAAACCCAGCTATATGGTTTGATTTTTCAGTGGGATGAACACAAAAAAGACCCTCTTTTAATTATAGAATGGATTTTCCTATCTTACAGATCTTCAAGGACAATTCTTACAGACTTAGAAATGACAGCACAAGTGATAATAAAGGGAAGAACAAGGTTGATGACAATGACGGGCAGGGACTTTTCAATGAACAATGCGGCAAGGACCACAGATTTCTACAATACCAATGAATCAAAAAATGGATGAGGCAGCAGCTTGGCAAATTCCAACAGAGACACACAGACCTGCAACAGCAGCTCAAGATACTTTAGTTGATTGGACAAATATTCGAATGGACTTGACAAGAAGCAGAGAATGTCCTGCAATTGGGACTGGTGAAATAGCCATGCCAGTGAATTATGACCCACAAGGACAAAACCAAAGATGGCAAAAATTAAATCATGATTTAGTTAAAAATTTTATTAAGGCAATTAGAGATCATGGACTGGGATCTTCATATTTTAAACAGTTTTTAAAAGGTATTCTCAATGAATATGACTTGACTTCATGTGACATGAAATCTCTTGTGTCTTTGATACTTACTGACACACAAGGACTTATGTGGGAGCGCAGATGGAGAAGAGCTTTGAAGAAGCTGCGAAAGAAATACCAAGGTGGTGCTCATGCTAACCTCACCATGGCAGAATTAGCAGGAGACCCTTCTCACAATGATCCAGTACAACAAGCCACCAAGATTCCAAGGGGAGTGTTGGCAGACATCAAGGAAAAAGGATGTGAACTTCTCTTCAAACAAGATTTAAAAGACTTAAGGACTGACAGTGAAAAATGATTGTTTATATGCTGTTGTACCTTATTTTTTTGTCAACTGTATTAGGTGAAAAAGAGGATTTACCAGTGATGCAGCCAAGGGAGAGTGTTGGGGAAAATTTAGCATGGACAGTGGGGTTGGAAACAATTTGTTTGAGGCATTCCAGGCAAAAAAGCCATTTTCAACATGTCTGGTGGGATTGACAGTGAAAGAATGGCCCATTCCGGAGGGCATCCCTTCATGGGTGATGTGAGTTGTGACAACTCCTGTGAATGGATGGCATGTGTGGGTTCAATTTTTCCCTGTGGCTGTTTTCAAACCAAAAGAATTAGAAATTTTTGGTTCAACAATGGATTTTGGAATTGTATGTGATGTTTTAGGGGTGAAAAAGAACCAAACAATGGATGTTACTCCGAATTAGAATGTATACAGCAATTATATTGTAGTCTCAAACAAACCATCCTTCCGAGTTCTAGCACAGTTATTGTGCCTGGATGGTCTGTTTGACCTTTTTGATCTTTTACATTTGTAAAAAGAAATTTTGAAAGTAGGTTTTTATATATTAGTGGAGCTTGTTACTATTCTCATTGCTTTGCCATGCATCATCCCATGCACTCGGCACGCCTTGAACAAAGCTGTGAAAAGGGCTCTGGACAAAACTGTGAAGGAGGTCTTTTTGTTGCAAACAGAGGGGGGAGATGTGGGAGTCCAGGGTTTTTCCCTGGCTCCTTTGGGGATGCAAAACCCCCCCCTGGCAGACCCCTCAGAGACCCCTGAGTGCTGCCCAGGAGCTGCAGGGGCTGCATTTGGCTCCTTGGGAGAATCTGCCCACATTGAGGGAAGAGACACAGAAAATAATGATGAGTAGAGTGTAAATTAGAATGTTAGAACGTAGATAAATAGGTTTTCTTGAATGTTTATGATAAGGGACACGTGGCCAACATGGAGAATTTGGGGGGTGGACACCTTTTCCTCCTTCTTCTCCATGTCATCCATGTTGGGTGACACGTTGGGACTCTTGGATTGGTTGGGGTCAGGGCTGGACCATTTAATAAAAGTGTATTGTACTGGTAAACTTTTGTAAACATGTAATGCGTAGTACTAACTATATAAGATAAGCCCTGCCTTCACCAGGCAGATTCCACCATGGATGCCAGGATGAGCAGACCGCTGCTGGCCAGGCAAAAGGTCCCAGAGATAAGAAATAATAAACAGTCCTTGGGAAAAGAGAAAACCGTCTCTGGCAGTCTCTCTTCGGCAGCTTCGGGGAAAACCAGGGTTTGAACCACCTTTGTGTCCCTCTGGGGTGATCTTGGGGCAAAGGAGAAACCCCAGACTGGGAAATGGACCAGATATTCGTAAGGAAGCAAGGCCTCCTTTCCCTCTGGGACCAGCTTTAAATGAGTGTGAGAGAGAAGTTTGTACACAGAGAGAGAATGCAGAAGCACCACCGTAGAATGTGCTGGAACACCCTTGAGGAAGGGATCCAGCAGCTGAGAGGTGTAGCAGTATTAGAGGTACTCTTTGGGAGGGATGGACAGCATGACAATGACCCTGACATGGTCAAGTGCACAGGGCAGATGTTATGGAATTTGGCAACCTTAGGGCCATCTCAATATACCACCTTCATAGCAATGATTAATGCTGATAACCACCCAGAGACAATGTGTTCTGTTGCCAACAAATTCAGAAATTTTGAGAGCATGATGAATGGCCCAATGCAGGCGAATGTCTCTGCCGTGGTCAGGGACCTCCAACAGGTCCAAGATAGGATGAGGGATATGAGGAAGCAGATGAGGGAGGAGATGAGGGAGGTGAGGGAGGAGGTGAGGAAGATCAGCGTAGCATCAGTACGAGTCACAGGCCCCCAAGTCAGAGCTTCACGCCCCCCAGCTAGGGAGAGAGGGTACACCTCACGAGCTGACCTGTGGTTCTTCCTGCGAGACCATGGGGAAGACATGGGAAAATGGGATGGGAAACCCACTTCTGTCCTGGCAGCACGGGTGCGTCAGCTTAAAGAGGGAAATGCTAACCGAGGGAGCCGCACTAAAATGAAGGTAGCCTCAACCTCCCACAAGCAAGGTGCAGGGTATTACAGAAAGGAGGATGATCCGTCAGATCCCCTGGAAGGAACCTCCACTATGTATGCCCAGGAAAGAAATAATAACCAGGGCTAGAGGGGCCCTGCCTCTAGCCAGGGAGAGGCATGAAATGACAGGATCTATTGGATAGTGTGGGTGTGATGGCCTGGCACATCAAAGACACAGAAACATAAAGTGCTAGTTGATACTGGTTCCCAATGCACCCTGATACCATCAGAACATGTGGGGAAGGTACTTGTTTCCATTGTTGGGGTGACGGGGGGGATCACAGGAATTCACTTTGCTGGAAGCTGAAATTAGCCTGACAGGGAAGGGGTGGCAGAAACATCCAATTGTAACTGGCCCAGGGGCACTGTGCATTCTAGGCATAGACTTCCTCAGGAATGCCTACTACAAAGACCCAAAGGGGTTCAGGTGGGCTTTTGGAATAGCTGCTGTAGCGACAGAGAGCATTAAGCAGTTGAACACCTTGCCTGGACTGTCAGAAAACCCCTCTGCAGTAGGACTCCTGAAAGTGACAGAGCAACAGGTGCCAATTGCCACCATGACAGTGCACCGCTGGCAGTACCGGACAAATTGAGATGCTGTGATCCCCATCCACAAGATGATCCGTGATCTAGTGCGCCAAGGGGTGGTCAGCAAGAGCCACTCACCCTTCAACAGTCCTATTTGGCCTGTGCAGAAATCTGATGGAGAATGGAGACTGACTGTGGACTATCGGGCATTGAATGAAGTGACTCCACCGCTGAGCGCTGCCGTGCTGGACATGCTGGAACTCCAGTACTAGCTGGAGTCCAAGGCAGCAAGGTTGATACCAAAATAATGAGAAAAAGGACTAATGTAGATATAGTAGTAGTCATGCTAAGGCTTAGAAAACTGCAGTTTTCGGACAGGCCCTGAGAACCTACCTTGTGAAACAATAGTGAAAAGAATTAGTAGAGCATATAGAACATTTAGAACTGTGAAAACAATAATCAAAGGATTTAGTAGAGCATATAGGACATCTAGAAACTTTCAAGATAAGGCTAAAGTATAATAATAATAAATAAAGGGTTCTGGTGATGGGCAAACATGCAAGGGGGATTAAGGGGGGTAGCCTATAGTTCTGAGTAGACAAGCATGCAAAATTTATAACTTTTAGTAATGATACCTGCAAGATTTATGTATCTGTATTGTTTTGAAGAATGTGTATTTCTGCACGTAGACCACTTTGCAAAAAGGTATAAAAACCTGATGGAAAAAGGGAACGGTGGGATCCTGACTTTGGACGCTAGTCCACAGGTTCCCCGGGCCCTGAATAAAGCACCGCATAAACTAACTCTGTTAGTTTGTGTTCTGTTTGGGGCATCGGGCAACAAGGTGGTATGCCACCACTGACATTGCAAATGCATTCTTCTCCATTCCTTTGGCAGCAGAGTGCAGGCCTCAGTTTGCTTATACCTGCAGGGGCGTGCAGCACACCTGGAAGCAACTGCCCCAGGGGTGGAAACACAGCCCCACCATCTGCCATGGACTGATCCAGGCTGCAGTGGAAAAGGGTAAGGCTACAAAACATTTGCAGTACATCGATGACATCATTGTGTGGGGGAACACAGCAATGGAGGTATTTGAAAAAGGAGAGATCATCCAGATTTTGCTGGGAGCCGGTTTCGCCATTAAAAAGAGCAAAGTCAAAGGACCTTCCCGAGAGATCCAGTTCCTGGAAGTGAAGTGACAGGATAGACGGCGCCAGGTCCGCACTGAGGTCATCAATAAGATCACTGCAATGTCTCCACCAACAAGCAAGAAGGAAACACAAGCTTTCCTAGGTGCCATAGGAGAATTTTGGAGAATGCATATCCCTGAGTACAGCCAGATTGTGAGCCCTCTCTACCTGGTCACTCGCAAGAAGAACGATTTCCATTGGGGCCCCGAACAACAGCAAGCCTTTGCCCAGATCAAACAGGAAATCGCTCATGCAGTAGCCCTTGGCCCAGTCAGGACAGGACCAGAGGTAATGTGCTCTACTCTGCAGCCGGGAACCATGGTCTGTCTGGAAGCCTTTGGCAGAAAGTGTCTGGTGAGACCTGAGGCCAACCCCTGGGATTCTGGAGCAGAAGTTACAAAGGATCTGAAGCCAATTACACCCCCACAGAGAAGGAAATCTTGGCTGCCTATGAAGGAGTTCAAGCTGCCTCAGAGGTGATTGGCATGGAAGCACAGCTCCTCCTGGCAACCCGACTGCCAGTGCTGGGGTGGATGTTCAAAGGAAAGGTTCCCTCTACTCACCACGCCACCGACGCCACATGGAGCAAGTGGATTGCCCTCATCACGCAGCGCGCCCATATTGGTAACCCAAATCGTCCTGGGATTTTGGAGATAATTACAAACTGGCCAGAAGGTGAAGATTTTGGTCTCGCTGGCGAAGACGAGCAGAAGCAAGTGACCCGGGCTGAAGAAGCTCCACCGTACAACCAGCTGCCAGCAGATGAAACACGCTACGCCCTTTTCACCGACGGTTCCTGCCGCATTGTGGGGATGAACCGGAAGTGGAAAGCAGCCGTATGGAGCCCCACACGACAGGTTGCACAAGCTACCGAAGGAGAAGGTGGATTGAGTCAACTTGCTGAACTCAAAGCTGTTCAGCTGGCCTTGGACATTGCTGAGAGAGAGAAATGGCCAAAGCTCTACCTTTACACTGATTCGTGGATGGTAGCCAATGCTCTGTGGGGTTGGCTGGAAAGGTGGAAAAAGGCTGACTGGCAACGTAGAGGAAAACCAGTCTGGGTGCTGATGAGTGGAAAGACATTGCCACTCGGGTAGAGAAGCTCCCCGTGAAAGTCCATCATGTGGATGCCCATGTTCCCAAGAGTCGGGCTAATGAAGAACACAGACACAACGAGCAGGTAGATCAGGCTGCTCAGATAGAGGTCTCAAAGATAGACTTACATTGGGAACACAAGGGAGAAGTGTTCCTGGCTCGATGGGCCCACGATGCCTCAGGCCATCAGGGCAGAGACACCACCTATAAGTGGGCACGAGACGGAGGGGTGGATCTAACCATGGACAGCATCTCTCAGGTTATTCATGACTGTGACACGTGCGCTGCCATCAAACAGGCCAAGCGGGTAAAGCCCCTCTGGTATGGGGGGCGGTGGTTTAAATATAAGTATGGAGAGGCCTGGCAGATTGACTATATCACACTGCCTCAGACCCGCCAGGGCAAGCGCTACGTGCTGACCATGTTGGAAGCCACCACTGGATGGTTGGAGACGTACCCTCTGCCTCACGCCACTGCTCGGAACACCATCCTGGGCCTGGAAACGCAAGTCCTCTGGAGGCATGGCACCCCTGAGAGAATTGAGTCAGACAACTGGACTCATTTCAAAAATAGCCTTATAAACACCTGGGCTAAAGAACATGGCATCGAGTGGGTGTACCATATTCCGTACCATGCACCAGCAGCTGGGAAAGTCGAACGGTGCAATGGTCTGCTTAAAACCACCTTAAAGGCACTTGGTGGGGGGACTTTCAGGAATTGGGAGATCAATCTACCAAAGGCCACATGGTTAGTGAATACCCGAGGTTCCACTAACTGAGCAGGCCCTGCCCAATCTGAGCCCTTGGGAACACCAGATGGAGATAAGGTTCCAGTGGTACAGCTGAGAGGCATGTCAGGGAAAACTGTTTGGGTGAACTCTGCTTCCAGCAAAGACAATCCTGTTCGTGGGGTGGTTTTCGCTCAAGGACCAGGTTGCACTTGGTGGGTGATGCAAAAGGATGGAGAGACTCGATGCATACCCCAAGGGGACCTTGTTCTAGGGTGAACTATCTATGATACTGTGCCTGTAACTGCATGTATGTATATGATTTAAAGGTTTTAATATGCTGTAGCATGTTGGCATGGAAAAAATTTGGGGTGGATAGTGTTAGGGGTTGAGTGTTTTTCTATTACTGTGTCAATTGAAAGAATTGTTCCCATTATCATGCCAATGGAGCTGGCCGGGTTACACCCAGGATCTCTGATGACTCTAGACAAAAGGTGAAGGTGGGAACGGCTTCCAGAGGGGCCTCTCCTGCTTCTGGAGGGGACTTCTGTTCCCGGCGAGCTCGGAGCAGGACGCCTCGTCTGCAGCCCCTGCTGTGGAACACACAAGAGCCAGACGGTCTGTGATCACCTGCCCTGCATCTGCCCCGTTCCAGCCTCCTGCCTCTGCAGACACAGCTGATCACCCAGACACAAACGGTGAGCGAGGAGCCGCCCGCTCCAGCCCGTTCCCACCTAAGACCGCCGTGGCTGCTGCCGCCCCCTCCTGCCTCCGCTCCCGCCTGCCCTCAGCAGCTTCAGGTTTGTTCCAGCTGCAGGACTGGGACCAAGCACACAGACAGCGTGCTTGCATCTAAAGAAGGGACTGAAACTGAGTTATCCATTCTGTTCTGTTATCAATTTTAACAACTGCTGTTGTTTTCTGCTTGTACGGTTAGATATATTAGTAAAAGAGCTGTTATTCCCACCCCCTTATCTCTGCCTCAGAGTCCTTGATTCAAACAACTATAATACTTGGGGGGAGTGGAATTAAAGTCTCTATTTCAAAGGAAAACTTCTGCCTTTACTGGCAGACACCTGTCCTTTCAAACCAGGCCAGGGAGGATGGTTTTTAAGGTGTAGAAATACAGCTGGAGAGCAGGGCTCAGAGCACTGCTCAACTCATGACTGATGTAGATGTATAAAGTTAGGTAGGCCACAAGCCCTGACAAGCTGAGGCAGAAGCCTGAATAAAGAAGCAAAAGGTGTGCTTGGTGCGTTTTGTTTAAGATAAATCATGCAAAACCGTACGTGTCTATGCTGTTCTGTACAGGTCTGTGCAGAGGCTCTGTGCAGAGCTCTGATTAAGTAATGTTACTTAGAAACACCAATCGTGATTGTGCTATTTTTAGCTATAGTTGATAAGGTATATATATTGATGTGTGAAATCAATAAATCAGCTTCATGCTTGCATCAAATTGGGGTCTCATCTCTTCATTATGCAAGTGGGGGTCTCATCTTTTTGTTGATCTCCGTCAGTAAGGATAGTGCTGAAGGCAATTTTCCTCAATGAATTACAGCTGTACTGATTATCGAGGAGTGGGAACAGCCTTGCCTGTCCAATGAGGATGGGTATTATAAAAGAGTGGGTTAGCTGGCTATCAGGGAGTTTAGGTCTGCTGACTGTGCTGTGAAGAGGAAGGGAAATGCAGTTGTGTAAGGGACAGACAGGGTTAGGTGGCTATGCAAAGGACAGGTTGGAGTTAGCCAGTCATGCAGAAGAAAGAAGGAAACTAGCAGAGAGAATGAGGAAAGGAGTCAGTGCGGCATGGAGCTGTCTGTGAGGAAAGGAATTAGTCCTATGAGGAGCTGTCTGTGCAAAGTCTCTAGAGAGAAGGCATGAGAAGTTTTTAAGATAATAAGGGACTGATGATAGTCAGTCATGCCTGTCTCAGCAGTGACATCCTGTGTAGTAACTAACCCTGTTAAAGTCTTATGTCTGTTTTTTCCTTGTGTCTATTCAATAAATAATTCATGTTGTAATAGACCCGATCAGTCATTATTAAGAACTTGTGAGCGAGAGTGGTTTTGGGATGCTGGCTGCCTCAATAAAGCTGCAGCCTACTGCCAGAAACCTGTACAAAGGCAGGGGCCATCCAAACTCTCCCTTCTCATTCATAAAAATAACCCAGATGCAAATGTTTCATTGTGCTATATATTGTACTTACACTCAACACCTTGGAGCAGTGCCTATCTTTCATCTGAAAACATAACAGATGTTTTCTGTGTTACATATTTTTAAAATATCTGACCTTCAAGCCCTTTAGGCAAAATGAAAGTGACAGAGTTCATTGAAAGAGATAAGGCATAGATCAGGAAAACTCAATGAAAATGCTGATGAACAATAGGGCCTTAAAAGACAAGGAGACAAAAGCCAGTAATCAGATACAGTTAAAGCAGCCAAGTGTACAAAGAGATGAGCCTAAAAACCAAATAAAAACCTAGGAGAATGGACTCTACAACTAAGAAGCTTAACATTTGTGGCTTTTAGATAACAACCAATTTAATAATCAGTGAGAGAGGATAACCAAAACAATTTAAAAGTCACTTAAACATAATGCAAGCTTTTTTTTTTTTTTAAGCTAGAGAGCTCAAGAAAGGTTCAGTTGTTAGCTCACAGTTCTCTAAACTCTTGTATATGAAGGATAAGAAAATCAATTCCTTTGGAACATAATTAACATCAGGGCTTCAATCTTGCAACTTTTATCTTTGAGAAATACCTTGAGTACTTTAATGACTGTACATTGAAGCTTATAAGTCTCTGCAAACACCACTACATCTAATGAGGGACTGAAAAATGAAATCAGAAAAAACTCATACCTTGTGTTGTTCTATTGCATCTACCCACTGTTGTCTGTGGTCTGGGTCCTGCGCTCGGAGGTACCAAACACTGTCATTTACACTGATATCAAGCCTGCATTCGTCAAAGTCATGAGGCTGTGAAAGAATGTAAAAATAGCTAAAATTATCATAATGATCAGCAATATCTCACACTCTAGAAATACTGCAATTAGAAAAACTGATTGATATTGCCTTGAATTCATCCTAGACTTTAAATTTGGTTGTATGCATCTGTCTCAAATAATGAACATAATACACTTGTGTAATAAAAAATGCCAATCTTCTGAAACAGAAAAGCCAGTTTAGTACAGTCTTAACAAAATTGTCACAAAAAAGTTTTACACAAATAGTGACCAAACATTCCAAAGGAATCCTTTAGCAAAATAACTACTGGACACAGCCAGGAAAATGTTTTTGTTAAATTTCAAAGCAGGAAAGAGAAATCAAGGTTACTGCTATCACTATTAATTTTTGATGGAAGAAACACACATTGTAGCAGAAAGCACTAGGATAGAGCTGTAAAAGCAGAATATATCAAAGTGACAAGGAAGGCAGAAAACTAAAGGAAGCTGTGGCACCCTCTGCCTCAACTACCTTAACTAAGAGGACTGTCAAATAATTGGGAGCAGCATGCAATCTCTTCTCCTATGACCACTCAAATGCATCTAACTTTCAGTTCACATGCCTCAAACAGTAAAATGCCTTTAATACCATTACAGTGAAGCTGGTAATGAAAGTACAAATGAACAAAACAAGGATCTATTTTGCCCTGTTACACTGTCAGTTCAAAGTTACTCCCTAGTAAGCATCCAACACAGAAAACCTTTTTTTTCCCCCTTCATTGAAAACTATTCTTAACAAAACACAGGTACAGCTGAACACGTTTTTGAATCTGAATACAAAGAAATGTTACACATAGAAGCACACAGGGACATAACAGACTCTAAGATTAAGGCAAATTATGTGATCTGAAAGGCAGTAAGTATTGATTCCAGATACCAAAGACAAGTCTATACCTGTTAATATCCTTTACTGCTCTGTGCATACATCCATTTGCAGACAAGTAAAGCACTGTGGATCACTTGTGAAATACTCCACAAAAGAAAACCTAAAAGCAAATCTCATTTGTTGTGCTCTGTGCAACAAGTCAGTGTCCATAAGAATTATTTTCTTATGATCTGAAAATCAGAAGCTACTTATGTATAATAGACAATGTTTCCTGTTTAAATATACTAGAGGAATAAAGCTACAACAGAAGTCAACATGCAAAAGAGCTAGGAAAAGTTCAACAAAAGTACTTGAAGCGTCACCTTTTTTTTTTAATAGCTTCACTTATTTGGTCAGGCATGTCAACCTAAGTTAGATTTAAATAAATTTAAATTTCCCCCCCGCAAAAAAAAAAAAAAAAAACAACAAACCAACAACCAACAAAGCTAGCAATAAAGCAAATCAACTGCAGCTACCAATTTTCCTAATACCTGACCATCTCAATTCAACTTCATCCTACCCACAAAACAGCAAGGCCATTAATGCCAGGACAGAGCACAGAGACATTATTTGTATTAGCATGTTTCCAAACTCAGCAGAATAAAGAGATAAGCGGTACAGATGACAAACTCCATATCCTACACAGGAGCTTGCCATTTAATAGCTACCATAGTTATAGCGCACAATATAAAACTGCTTTTGTCTCAAGCCCCACTTTGGGCACCAGAAAGGACTGTGGTAGGTTGACCCTGGCTGGACGCTAGGTGCCCATAAAAGCCACTGTAAATCCCACTCCAGAACAGGGTAAAGAAAATATAATGAGAGGCTTGAGTTAAGAGAAGGGAGAGATCACTCACCAATTACAGTCACAGGCAAAATACACTCAACTTGGGAAAATTACCTGAATTTATTACCAAATTAGAGTAAGTCCAGGAGAAGTAAATCCAAATCTTAAACACACCTTCCCCCACATTTCCCTCCTTCCCAGGCTTAACTTTACTCCTGATTCTCTACTGCCTGCCCCAGTGGTGCAGGGATAGAGTTACAGTCAGTTCATCAGCTGTTGTCTTTGCTGCTCCTTCCTCCTCAGGGGGAGGACTCCTCACACACTTCCCCAGCTCTAGCATGGGATCCCACCCACAGGAGACATTCCTTCATGAACTTCTCCAATGTGAGTCCTTCCCATGACCTGCAGATCTTCACAAACTGCTCCCATGTGGGTCCCTTCCACAGGGTGTGATAACATAGAGAATAGAAATTTTCAGTTCCCTTGATGTTGCTGGATAGAGCTTAAAGACTAACTAGCAAAAAACATAAAATAATGTAAAAGTACGCACACAGGATGATAAACGTAGCTGAAACCAGTGGAAAAACAGAGGAATATATTGGCTTTTTGGCAAGTTATGTAACAAGAAGATACAGTGCATGCCCAAAGAAAAAAAAGAAAAAGGAAAGGGGACCTCTAATATTGAAGCATTCAGTGAATATGACTACCAGAGACCTCTTTAGACAAACCTCTAGGACCATAAAAGGACTTCCAGTAGGAGATGGATGCATGCAAATTAGTTCTAGGAAAAGTGATGTTTATGTATTAGCTAGGAAGTATGTTGTAATGAATATGTATGATCATGATGGAATAAATACCCCATGCTAAAGTATAACCACACCTATCTCATTAAAGGAGAGATCCTTCTAAAGGAGAGATCCTTCAGTGTGTCCAGCACTGATAAAGAATGCCTGCTTTCTAATGCTTCAAATTGTGTTTAAAAGTTTTACAGATGACTTTGGTATCAGGTGCAGTCCTTCAGGAGCAAAATGTTCCACCGTAGGTCTCCAAAGGAGTCATAAGTCCTGCCAGCAAACTTGCTCTAGCACAAGTTCCTCTCTCCATGGGCCCACAGCTCCTACCAGGAGCCTGCTTCAGCACAGGCTTCCTGTGGGGTAAGAGACTACTTTAGGAATCCACCTGCTCAGTTTTGGGGTCCTCCATGGGCTACAGGTAGAGATCTGTTTCATCATTAACCTGCATGGGCTGCAGGGGGACAGCCTGCTTCACCATGGTCTTTACCATGGGCTGCAGGGGAATCTCTACTCCAGTATCTGAAGCACCTCCTCCCTCTCCTTCTCCACTGACCTTGGTATCTGCAGAGATGTTTCTCTAACATAGTCTCACTCTGCTCTTCACTAGATGCAAAAGCTTCTGTGCAATAACTTTTTCCCCTTCTTAAATACATTATCACAGAGTCATTACTACCATTGCTGATTGGCTCAGCTATGGCCAATAGCAGGCCCATCTTGGAGCTGGCTGGCACTGACTCCAGCAAATATACTACTGTAAGCTTCCAGCAGCTTTCCACAGAAGCCACCCCTGTAGCCACTCCCCCACTACCAAAACTTCGCACTGCAAACTCAATGCATGTCAATAAGGAAAAATTAGGAAACTAAAGGCCAGTCAGTTTCACCTTTGTGCTCAGAAAGATCACGGAGCAGATTCTCCTCAAAACTATGTTAAGGCACATGGAAATAGGAGTTGACTGATGACACTGTAGCTGGTTTTAGGTTGTGTGCTTTCCAACCCTGGGGTCTGCAGCCCTGAGTCCAGATATCTCTGAACTCCGGATACAGAACCCTCACCTACCCACTAGCAAAGTGTAAAGGCTTGAAATCGTGCAGAAAAGGTTCAGAAGATAACTTTATTGCCTTCGAAGGGAAATGCTAACAACGGTCGAATTATATCAGATAACAAAGACTTTATATAGGTTTCCAAAGGATTGAGTTTCTAACCAATAAAAACTACAACTTACAAACTAACCAATTATCTTAAAACTTTAAGTAAAAAAACAACCAATTAACTTGTGACTTTAAGAGCCAATAGAAATCCTAAGAGATAACAGGGTTTTCGATAAGGGAGGGGGGGTCTTGTTTGAAGGAGTTCATTTGTTTCATGGGATGGCGTCCCAAGGGTATACTTTAGGGGGGCTAGCATCTTCTGCAACACTCAGCATGGCCAAGCTTTGGTAGTGGTGTGGGCTACAGGGGTGGCTTCTGTGAGGAGCTGCCAGAAGCTTCCTCCATGTCTGGCAGAGGCAATCCCTGCTACCTCCAGAGATGGACTTGCTGCTGGTCAAGGCTGGGCCAGTTAAAAATGGTGGTAATGCCTCTGTGATAACATATTTAAGAAAAAAAAAAGTTATTGCACAGTTGCAATTGCTGCCAGAAAAGAGCGGGATGAGAATATGTGAGAGGAACAACTCTGCAGACACAAAGGTCAGTGGAGAAGGACGGGGAGGAGGTGCTCCAGGTGCCAGAGCTGATTCCTCTGGAGCTTCAGGTGAAGACCATGGTGAAGCAGGCTGTTCCCCTGCAGCTCATGGAGGACCACAGGGATGCAGAGGAGGCTGTGACCCTGTGGGAGGTTCGTGGAGAGAGGAGCCCACGTTGAAGCAGCCTGTCCTTGAAGGATTGCACCCTGTGGAAGAGTGACCCATGCTGCAGCAGATTGGGGAGGACTTGCCCATGGGATGGACTCACATTGCAGCAGTTCATGGAGATCTGTTGCACAGGAGATGGACTCACGTTGGAGAACTTAATGGACAAATGTTTCCCATAGGATGGACCCCATGCTGGAGCAGGGGAAGGACTCCTCTCCACAGCAAAACAAGAAAAAATGGGTGAATTGACGGCTCCCTGTCTCCCTGTGCTGCTGGGATTTTGTTAGCAATAAATTCAATTAATATCTTTAATTCCAGCCTGTTCTGCCCTTGACAGTATTTGGTGAGTGCTCTCTTCTGGTCCTTAACTCATGGAACCTTTGTAATATTTTCTCTCCTGTCCAGCTGTGGTGAGGAGTGAGTGGATTTGGTGGGTGTCATGGTGTTCAGGGTTGAGAGTTTTTCTATTACTGTGTCAATTTAAAGAATTTTTCCCATTATCATGCCAATGGAGCTGGCCGGGTTACACCCAGGATCTCTGATGACTCTAGATAAAAGGGGTCGGTGGCAGCTGCTCCCAGAGGGGCCTCTCAGGCTTCCGGAGGGGACTCGGGTTTCCGGTGAGCTCAGAGGAGGACAACCTGTCTGCAGCCCCTGCAGTGGAACACAGGAGAGCCAGACCCTCTGTGATCACCTGCCCTGCATCTGCCCCGTTCCAGCCTCCTGCCTCTGCGGACACAGCTGATCACCCAGACACAAACGGTGAGCGAGGAGCCGCCCGCTCCAGCCCGTTCCCACCCGAGACCGGCGTGGCCGCTGCCGCCCCCTCCTGCCTCCGCTCCCGCCTGCCCTCAGCAGCTCCGGGTTTGTTCCAGCTGCAGGACTGGGACTAAGCACACAGACAGTGTGCTTGCATCTAAAGAAGGGACTGACACTGAGTTATCTATTCTGTTCTGTTAGCAATTTTAACAACTGCTGTTGTTTTCTGCTTGTACGGTTAGATATATTAGTAAAAGAGCTGTTATTCCCACCCCCTTATCCCTGCCTCAGAGTCCTTGATTCAAACAATTATAATACTTGGGGGGAGTGGAATTAAAGTCTCTATTTCAAAGGAAAACTTCTGCCTTTACTGGCAGACACCCGTCCTTTCAAACAAGGACAGATTTTGGCGACACAGACGTGTGACAGAGGGCACTGAGTTGAGAGTTAAGACAGGAATAACAGCTCTCTTAAGTGGCAACATGTTGTCTGGTTTCATCTGGTTTGGGCTCCATGTGGTCACAGCCATCTCCCTCCCATTTGCAAGCCCTTATTTGAATATGGGCCCCCTCAATAAAAAGTTACTGTAACTATTATCTGATTCGTTTGGTGGATTGATTATGTCAGGAATTCAAGTTTTTTTAATTTTTTCTGGGAATTGGCCACATGGATCCAGAGCTATCGTACTCTAACTGTGTGTTTCTGGGATTATTTCAGAAATGGTACTTACTGTGAGGTAACAAATGCAAGGGAAATTTTCTCCCAACCCATCACCCAGTTTTTTGATGTTACCCCACCAGTTCTCAAGGATTTCAGATCTGCTTTAATTGCTAGTGCTATTATACAGTGTCAAGCGTTGCTGATAGGCCTGTTCTACTTAGCATTCAGAAACAAGGGAATATTGGCTTGGACAACAACTCTGATACCTACCCCAAGAAATAGAGATGTGGCCCCAGAACCTGCCTCTGCCCCAGGGACTAGGAATGTTGCCCCAGAACCTGTCTCTGCCCCAGGGACTAGGGATGTTGCCCCAGAACCTGCCTCTGCCCCAGGGACTAGGGATGTGTCCCCAGAACCTGCCTCTGTCCCAGGGACTAGGGATGCTGTCCCAGAACCTGCCTCTGCCCCAGGGACTAGGGTTATTGCCCCAGAACCTGCCTCTGCCCCAGGGACTAGGAATGCTGCCCCAGAGCCTAACCCTGCCCCACAGCCCACTGCAGAAATGAGCCACCCAGAGTGGGTGGGGGCTCTAGTGAAGGATATAAGCCAGATGTTGAAGGAGCAAAGCCAGATGTTGAAGGAGCATAGCCAGATGATGAAGGAGCACTTTTCTCCAGCTGGTGAGAAACCCTCCCCCTGCCCTAAAGAGGGAGAGTCAGATGGTGCTGCAGTGGAACCCGTAGATGTTGTATCTGTCCAGGTTCCAGCTGGATCACAGGAGCAGCCACAGCCAGCAGCAGTTGCCCCTGTGGAAACTAGAAAATCTAAGATTAAAACCAGGCACCTAGATAATGGGGATCAGCAAGGAGGGTCCTCACAACCAGCAAGGGAGCCAGAGGTTGAGATTGTCACCGAGTCCCTCTCATACGATAGTCTCCGTAACCTGCGTAAAGACATTGCACAGCAGGGCCATGAGCCTTTTACAACTTGGTTACTCCAGCTCTGGGACCTTACAGGAACAGGTGTACAACTGGATGGAACTGAGGCCAGGAATTTGGGATCCTTGGCCCAGGATTCAGGTTTGGACCAGATATTCGTAAGGGAGCAAGGCCTCCTTTCCCTCTGGGACTGGCTTTTAATGAGTGTGAGAGAGAGGATTGTCCACAGAGAGAGAATGCAGGAGCACCAACGTAGAATGCGCTGGAAGACCCTTGAGGAAGGGATCCAGCAGCTGAGAGAAACAGCAGTATTAGAGGTACTCTTTGGGAGGGATGGACAGCATGACAATGACCCTGACAAGGTCAAGTGCACAGGGCAGATGCTGTGGAATTTGGCAACCTTGGGGCCATCTCAATATACCACCTACATAGCAATGATTAATGCTGATAACCACCCAGAGACAGTGTGTTCTGTTGCCAACAAACTCAGAAGTTTTGAGAGCATGATGAATGGCCCAATGCAGGCCAATGTCTCTGCCGTGGTCAGGGACCTCCAACAGGTCCAAGATAGGATGAGGGATATGAGGAAGCAGATGAGGGAGAAGATGAGGGAGGTGAGGGAGGAGGTGAGGAAGATCAGCGTAGCATCAGTACGAGTCACAGGCCCCCAAGTCAGAGCTCCACGCCCCCCAGCTAGGGAGAGAGGGTACACCTCACGAGCTGACCTGTGGTTCTTCCTGCGAGACCATGTGAGACCCCCAGCGCATCCTCCCTGCCTCTAGGAGTATCGCGATGAGTGAGAGCTGGACCGGGGTTTCTGGAGATAGTTGGGGGCGGGGGCACGAGGGGCAGCTCAGTCCTACCGGGGAGGCTTTTTCGGCTGGCTACGCCACTGGTGTCTCTGACAAGGGATACTGTTGCTTCTGTGGGTTTTGCCTATTTCTTTTTCATTCTTTTCCTTTAGCGCTATGACAGAGCTTGCTGGCTTGCTTCTCTGCTTCCCTACCGTTGGGGAGCCCAGAGCCAGTGCATGCCACGCCAGGACCTGGAAACACCTTTGTTCCCCACCGGGGGGGCCATCCCCCTCCACACAGCCTTGACTCAGGGACCAGCCATCACCGCTGCGGAGTTTCCGCTACCTCCTGCTTGCTAGACCAGGTGAGCCCATCCTGACGTTCCAGCTGCCTCTCCGAGGTTCCTACTGCAGCCCATTTTTGCCATTCAGCCAGTGCGCCATTGCCACTTGAGGGACGTGACTGAGCTCACGCCACAGCACCCCCTGCAGTCGCGAGGGAATTATTACACCTGCCGTGCCCGACCGGGAGCCTACCAGCGTCCCTGCCGGCTGTGACCATAACTACACCAAAGGGGAAAACTGCCTGCAGCCGAGAGAAGGCTGTTATTGGGTTTCTGGTTCTGTTTGTTGCTGCTGCCAGTGTTGTTGTTTGTTTGCCTTGTTATACGTATACAGACTACTAAATAATTTTTATTCCTTTTCCCATATCTTTGCCTGAAAGACCCTTAATTTCAAAGTTATAGTAATTCGGAGGGAAGGAGGTCATATTCTCCATTCCAAGGGAGGTTCCTGCCTTCCTCAGCAGAGAACTATATTTCAAACCAAGACACAAGTGAAGACCAGTGATGAGTGGCATTCCTCAAGGAACTAGCGCTGGTTAACATCTTTGTCAGTTACATGAACAGTGGAATAGAGTGCACCCTCAGCAAGTTCACTGACAATACCAAGCTGTGTGGTACAGTTGACACAACAGAAGGAAGGGATGACATTCAAAGGGACATTGACACATTTGAGAGATGAGCCCATGTGTTGATTTGGCACAGCCTGATTTTTGGTAGCGGGGGAGGGCCACAGAAGTGGCTTCTGTGAGAAGGTGCTAGAAGCTTCCACCATGTCTGACAGAACCAATCTCTGATGGCTCTGAAGATCGACATGCTGCTGGCCCAATTAGAGAGGTTGGTAATGCCTCTGTGATGACATATTTAAGAAAAAAATCAAAACAGCACAAGCACAATTTTTTCCATGGATAGTGAGGTACTGCAACCGGAGGCCATCCCAGCACAGCCTGCGGCAATGCTCCAAGGCCGCTGCCATCTTGGCACAGCCCACAGCAATCCTTGACTGCCTGGCCACCACTAGCCAGCCATGCCACAGGCAGAAGGACAGGGCAAGGGCAGTAGCTTCTCCTTCCTGGCACCCTGCATGAAGAAAGGCATTAAATAGTGCCAGCACTGTGGCGGACACCACTGCCTGCTCGGTGGCAGCAGGGCCGCATGGCCAGTGGAGAAAACATGGCAAGCGACTTTCCAGTGCAGAACCTAGATAGGCCTTTCAGTGCTGCAGGATCCTGTAGGAATCTGAATTGATGGGACTTATTGGCAATGATACTGATGAGCAGCAGTTTTTCTTCTAGTCAGAGGAGGAAGTGAGGACGTGAGGGAAAGCAACAAGGTGGCACCAAGGTCAGTGGAAAAAAGAGTGGGAGGAGGTGCTCCAAGCGTTAGAGCCAAGATTCCTCTGCAAGCCATGGTGAGGACCATGATGAAACAGTCTCCCTGCAACCCATAAAGTCCATGGGGGATGCAGAGATCCACTTGTGGCCCATGGGAAAAGTGCTCACGCTGGAGCAGGTGAATGCCAGAGAAAGCCATGATCCAGTGGGAGACCCAAATAGAGAGAGACGGCCCTTGCTTCCAAACTAGAGCAGCCTATCCTTAAAAGACTGCATCCTGTGGATGAGTGACACACACCACAGCAGTTTTGGAAAGACTGTTTGCCCATGGGAGGGACCCCATGGCATAGCAGAGAAAAGACTCTCCCTGAGCGAACAGAAGATCTCAAGTGGCGAACTGACCAAAATCCCCATGCCCTGTCTTCCTGTGCTGTCAGTGGGAAAGGGGGTTGGGGGAAGGTGTTTTAAAGGCTTATTTTACTTCTCATTATCTTCTGACTCTGTTAATAATAAATTTACTTTATACCTTTAAATTTTAACTTGTTTTGCTCTTAGAATGTTTTTCTCCCAGTCCTTATCTCACTCATGAGCCCTTCATTAATTCTTTTTCCCTCTCCTCTGCCCAACTATAACAGAAGAGGGTGAGCAAACAACTTTTTTTGGGTGCCTGGTGTTTGGCCAGTATCAAACCACAACAGCCCATTTATGCTAATCTCATCAAGTTCAACAATGCCAAGTGCAAGGTCCTACACCTGAGTCAGGGCAATCCCCATCAGAAATACAGGCTGGGTGAAGAATGGATTGAGATGACAGCTCTAAGGAAAAGGACATGGGGATGCTGATGGACAAGAAGCTTGAAAAGACCCAGCAATGTGCACTTGCAGCCCAGAAGGCAAATTGTGTCCTGGGCTGCATCAAATGCAGTGTGACCAGCAGGTCATGGGAGGTGATTCTGCTCCTCTACTCTGCTTTCATGAGACCCCACCTGGAGTACTGTGTCCAGCTCTGGGCCCTCTATGTAAGAAGGACATAGACCTATTGGAGCAAGTCCAGAGGAGACAAAGACAATTAGAGGGTTGGTGCACCTCTCCTATTAGGAGAGGCTGAGAGAATTGGGGCTGTTTAGACTAGAGAAGAGAAGGCTCCAGAAAGACTTTAAAGCAGCTTTCCAGTACCTAAGGGGAGCCAGAAAATTGGAGAGGGACTTTTTACAAGGGTGTGTAGTTATAAGACAAGAGGGAATGGCTTTAAACTTAGAAGTGTCCTGGGTAACCCATATGTATCTGTGCCCAAAATTGTTGCTGTCTTTTAAGACCCAGCACCGTGGCCAGAAACGGCTGGGGAGTTGCCGGGGTCCCTTTAGAAAGTCAGAGCACCCAATCTGAGTTCTCTTTTGCCTGGTGGCTTTTGCTCAAGGCAGAGGCTACACTTCATCTGAGGTTGTTTTGAGCAGGTTTTTCTGAGCTCGCAAGAGTAGCAAATAGAAAAGCTGCATTTTGCAATCAGAAACTGTTTTGGAATGAATTTTGCAACATCTGTCGGGAGCATGAAGCTTGAGGTGGTCTGGGGATGGGCCATCACACTTTGCTGCTGAGAGACAGTTTCTCCACCCCCTCCTCAACATACCAACAGCTCAGAAACAGAAGCACCAATACCAGCAGAGTCCATCAGGTGGCAGGAAGAAGCAGCAAGCAGCAGTACTGACCTCACACGCGTTGGCAATCCTCGTCTGCCACTAGAAGTTCTTCATAAGCTCCTACCTTCCCAGGAGGGTTTTTTGTTCACCATAATTTCCCTTTGTCTCCCAGACCACATGGTTACCACCTTGGAGGGGGGAAAGGCAGTCACCATTTTCCCTTTGTCTTTCAAGCCACAAGGTTGGCTGTGAGCCCACCATCTTGGGAAAGGGAGGGGTATTCTGGCAATTTTGTTTTTCTCTTTGTTTCCGTGGAGTTAATAAGATTTAGCAAATTTGTATCTAGTCATTATTTACTGTCATTTTTTGCCTCTTACTGTTTTGCTTCTTAGTAAACTGCTATTTTTTCAATTTTATCTACTCATATTTAGTTTCCCCTTATTGGTGAAAAAGGATTGGTTAAAACTGTAACGGGAGGCAACTCATTCCAGAGTGCCCACCTCTCTTCAATTGTCTTAAAACAAAGAGTAGATTTAGATAAGACAGTAGGAAGAAATTCTTTACTGTGAGGGTGGTCAGATACTAGAACAGGTTGCCCAGAGAAATTGTGGATGCCCTGTCCCTAGAAGTGTTCACGGTCAGGTTGGATGGGGTTTTAGCAACCTGGTCTAGTGGAAAATGTCTCTGTGTATGGCAGGGAGGCTGGAACTAAATGATCTTGAAGGTCCCTTCCAACCCAAACTATTCAATGATGATTCTATGATGAATAAACTCAAATCTGCATGTTTGATCTTCCTCTGCACTGCTGGCTGCCCTAAGTAACTGAATGTGCTTTTTGCCCTATATAGTGGCTTGATTATGTCTGAATGTCAGCCACCCACAAAAGCCTCTCTATCACTCCCCTCCGAGGCTGGACAGGGGAAGAAAATAAAACAAAGGGTTCATTAGTTAAGGACTGAGAGAGTTCACTCACCAAATACCACCATGGGCAAAACAGGCTCCACTTAGAAATATTAACTGAATTTATTGCCAACAAAATCACAGCAGGATAATGACAAGTAAAATAAAACCTTTAAAACACTTTCCCCTCACCCCTCCCTTCTTTCAAGCTCTACCTTCTGCCCCAGAAGTGCAGGGAGACAGGGAGTGGGGGTTATGGTCAGTTCATCACACACTGTTTCTTCCACTTCTCAGGGAGAGGAGTCATTCCCCTGCTCCAGCATGTGGTCCCCCCCATGGGAGATAGTTCTCCATGAACTTCTTCAACGTGAGTCCATCTCATGAGCAACAGTTCTCTGGAAACTGCTGAATTACTAAGGCCTGAACAACAGGCCATGAGCATAAGTTGACCTCTAGATGAACCTTCCAACAAAATGTTTTATATATATATATATATATATATATATATATATTTGCTCATTAACAAAGTAATATTAGCGATATATGTATCCGCTCATTGGCAAAACAATTATTTACCTTTCCATATTTAGAAACTGGACAAGGCCACATGTGGCCTTGTTTGGGGGTATAGGATAAAAGACAATTCCCTTGGTTCCTCCTTGAGCTCTGGCCAGGCTTTGGGAGAAACCAAATAAGAGAATGAAACCAGATGTTCCTGCACTAAAAGTAATGGTAGCTTGTTTATTCAACAGTATAAAAATGGGACCCTCTTGTGGACATCATTGAAGGCCCAGGAAAAATCTGCCAGGCCTTTTTCTCAGATTCTGTCTTTTTCACAGGCCATGAAACTTTTTCAGCCTCAGCTAGGATTTTTTCCAAACTAGAGGCTCTTTCCCTACTGTAAACATGAGAGAAAGGATCATAACAAAAGAAAAACACCTGCTGGATCTGTGAGAAAGCCTGGGACAAGAGGTGTCTCCTTCTCTGACCAATGATCTGTCTGTATTTTGTTTTGCACAAACTGCTTTATTTAAGGCAATGGCTTCCTTCAATAAATTGCTCTTTCTTGCTCTTTCTTGCACCAAGTAAGAGACTGCCTTGTTGCTGTTCTCTACCCCGCTCCATAACCTTTTCTATGGCAACACCCTCTCACAGCAAAGTGGGAAGCCTCATTTCCTGTAGGTAGACACACCTACAGAATTTCCAAGTTACCAGGAATGGTTCTTCAGTCCTTCACTGTGACAGTGGCTTCCCCAGCTTGTGTGGACCTGGATAAAGGGGTAAAGTATTAAGGTAACTGGTGATGTATCTTTCTTAATCATGATAGGCATTCTTTTGTAGTAACGATTAGGTACATTGCTTAGCTTATCCTTTTGTGATTCTTTGGAGTTTTACATTGTAGTAAATTACACTTATTCCTTGAGTTGGTGTCTGTGTCTTTGGTGCTGACCCTGCCCAACAGCAAAATAACTGCAGGAACTGAGTCCATCCCATGGGCAATAGTTCTCCCCAAATGGCTGCAGCATGGGTCACTCTTCCATGGGGTGCAGTCCTTAAAGGACAGGCTTCTCCAACATGGTCTCCTGTCTCCACAGGCCTCCCACAGGGTCACAGCCTCTTCTTAGGCATCAACTTGCGCCAGCGTGGGTCTCTTCCATGGGCTATGGTGGTTCTCTAAAACCCCGTGGTGTTTGGTTAACAGGTGTTGGTGTAAGAAAACAGTTAAATAGAGAATGACAGCAGCAGTACCAGCAGCATCAGCAGCATTTCTCTGACACAGCATGTACCTGAGACAGAACTGAACAAATGACTTTCTACTTCTATTTCATTATAGACGCACACTCTTCACACTCCTTTACCATGGTTTTGGAGAGAACAATGGAAAATGCCAAGAGGACAGACTTATTGTAGGACCGTGATCATGCCTGTAAGCTGTAACCAAAAAAGACCTCTTAGGAGTAAAGATATATATATATACTGATGCTTCTGAATAAACTTCAGATTAAATCTCTCTCTGCTGGTGGGTCTCGTCTCTTCATATATCCCACTGTGGTCCTCCATGAGCTGCAGGGGGACAGCCTGCTTCACCATGGTCTTCACCTGAGGCTCCAGAGGAATCAGCTCTGGCGCCTGGAGCACCTCCTCCCCGTCCTTCTCCACTGACCTTTGTGTCTGCAGAGTTGTTCCTCTCACATATTCTCATCCCGCTCTTTTCTGGCAGCAATTGCAACTGTGCAATAACTTTTTTTTCTTCTTAAATATGTTATCACAGAGGCATTACCACCATTTTTAACTGGCCCAGCCTTGACCAGCAGCAAGTCCATCTTTGGAGGCAGCAGGGATTGCCTCTGCCAGACATGGAGGAAGCTTCTGGCAGCTCCTCACAGAAGCCACCCCTGTAGCCCACACCACTACCAAAGCTTGGCCATGCAAACCAAATACACCCTATCATTTTTCTAAAGCTCTGTTTATCCATATCACAAGAAGTAGATGGATAAAGGCTTCAGCTGTGTCTCTTTCCAGCATGTTTTACCATGTCTTGCCTTGGTTGTAAAGCACTGAAACAGGTTGCCCAGGAAAGCAATTGAGTCACCACCCCCAGAGGTATTTAAAAGACACATAGATGTGGCACTTAGGGACATGGTTTAGTGCTTGCTGTGATTTAAAATCAGATGGAAATTAAACTCCAAGCAGCCATTTTTCCTTCCCTCCACACATGCACCCCCTCGCCCCATACAGAACAAGTTATATTTCTTTAAAAAGGATTCTGTGCAGTAGGGGAAATGTTGGATTCCAGAAACCATGGGGTTTTGAGCTTTCTGTACTTTCTGACACTGACCCCCTGGAGAGCACTGCTTTTGACCTGAGGCCTTGGAGAGGGCTTCCAAATCACGGGTGTGTAGTTAAATAGAAGTGCGTGCTTTCACATGGTGAAAGGTTCTAAATTTGAGATTTTTATATTATAGTAATAGGTATGGGACAAGATGGAGGATTTTGGGTGGTGTCTCTTTCGGTGCTCATTTTCCCTATTCTTTATGGTTTCAGGTAGTAGTTTCTGGTTGGTCAGTCAGTGTCACACTAAGGGTCATGGGAAGTTAGTTATTGGGTTAAAAGTATAAATAATATAGGTGTTAATTCTCTATTGGACTGTTTAAGAGACCTTGTAGTAGCTGGATCTGTCTCCATTTTGCTCGCTTCTAGCAGGTGGCTACAAGTGCTGCTGAATTTTCTGTACTTTTGATAAGATTTAATAAACAACCAAGCCCAAACACAAGAAAATCAGTTTCCTTTGTGTATTTTTTAATCCTGGCTCTAAATGAATTCAGAAGAGACTGAGACAAACCACTAATTAAGCGGTGCAAAACTCCCACCACTGTTACAGGGGAAGATGCTGAAAAATTCTTTTAGAATAATAAGAGAAGTACATTATGACTTGACCACATACTTGAGATACTCTCAAAGAGAAAAGATTAATTTGAAGATCTGGAACCATATCCAAAAAAGTCCACAGAAATAATTAGCATATATGCATGCATTCAGGAAATGTAATGAATATGTAATAGAAATATAGTGAATATATATTAGGTTCATGAATATAAGCTAGTCTGTTAGGCTGCAGGGGGTGCAGGTTAGATGGAGAGATCCCCCACGTACTCAGGCTAAATGTCAGCTTTCTAACTCAACAAATTGGTTTATTTCCTGGTTTTTGGTGATACCCACTCTAGTGAGAGAGGGACAAAAAGCAGTGATTATGGGTTGAAATAACAGTTTCCCAGAAAAAAAAGCGCAATGAGATTGATAACAAGAGTTAATTCAATTTTTACTATGCCTGTGAAACTTTCAGTGGGGAAACAAAGCCTGGGAAAGCTGCTTTCAGCAAGGACAGTTGGAAGAAAACAAGATGACATCTGGCCCAAGAATGCAGTGATAAAACAAAGGACTGAATCTCTAGGAACTTGGGGTGGGATTTCAAGGTAATGGGTAAATTGTACTATGCATGTATGTTGGAGTCAATGTGTCAGGGGTCTCTGTGAATTCTCCAGGGAGAACTCAGAGTGCAGGGATTGAATTAAAACCTTTGGATGGATTGAAGTATATTAAGTCACTCACACATAAAGTGGAAGTTTATGTTTTAGTATAAGTTTAAGTTTTAGGATAAGTAAGTCAGTAAGTTTTAGTATGAGCTCTAATGCTTTTAGTAAGTAAAAGGTTTAGATACCAAAGTAGAAGTACGAGTTCTAGTGAAGGCTGAAAAACATACTCATGTTTTCAGTGGAGGCTCCAGGAACGCAGTTGTAGACAGTGCTTAGACATAATAGTAAGAATATTGCTTACATTTTTCAGATAGAACAAGATAGGTTGTATATGTAGTCTATACATAACCTGGTGTGTTAAGAAACTAGAATTCTAATAGGTTAAGCAGTGGTGGTCTGAGTTTGCGTCTTACCTTGTTGAGAAGATTCTATATAAGAGCATGCATTGGGGAGAGCTGGTGCCTTTTCTGCCTTTCGGCCATTGCTTTTCTATTTTGCTTTGTTCGCCACCATCATCAGCACTCAAGAAGAGCTGCCGCAGCAAAATTGGCCCCCACTGGGACCTCCGGGAGCAGCTTCTGCTTCTATCTGGGACTTTATACCAAAACTTAGCATGGACTTTGATGTCTATGACTGTACCTTTTGAGCCTGATGTGTTTCTGCAATAAGCAACCTTTTAGCAACTACTAGTTGCTTCACTCATTTAAGAAGATAACCTGACGAAGTTGGTGCCTAGAGCACCGGAGGTCTTAAGCTCACACATGTAGCCACTGTATATAAGTAACCCTCTTGTAGAATCACATGTCCATGTTAGGTTAGAACCTCCTGCATGCAGCTCAGGCCTGAATAAATGATGCTGTCTTTGGCACAATTTTAGTGTTGGAGAGTTTGATTCCTATATTTTGGACATTTGGTAACAGTAATTTGGCAACCCAGATGGAACTTCAGCCATGAGCCCTGGAGGGTCTGCGGCCGATAGATCTGCAGCTGGCTCTGAGGGATTCTTGGGGAGAGCTTTGACTTCTGATCATCTCCTGAGGCTCAGGGAGAATAGAATCCCTGAGTGAGCAAAGGAATAATTTCAATTATTTTGGGGGTTTTTGGCAAGGGGTAGATTTGAGTTACTGGAAAGGCAGATTCAAGGCCCAAGAGTAAGGGGTTCACAGGCAACCTGGGTTACACAGCCCCTGAATAAGTTTGCCAAAAATGAGGGGACAAGGGGCGGGGGGGGCGGTTCAAGTTTTCCCTCCCCCTTGGGAGTTTGTCCCCTTCTGTGTATAAGAGGTTCTAGTCCCCTGGAAAAAGAAAAGGGAATAGGTGTTTGAGTTCCCTGGTAATAGTAGAGGTTTTCTCTGGGAGGTATCATCAGACCAAGCCCATAGTTTCACTGTCTTGTGGTGGTATTGCTATGTTGATTTGGGTAGAGGAGGAGGAAACAAAACCCAGGCTCAGTTTTCAAGCAGACCTCATCTCCAGCCTTGGCTGGAGAGTGGTGAAATCTGTTCAATTGCTTTGTAGTCCTTGCATTTTTCTTGAACTTGGAGTGTGTTTGTGCATGATAGTGGTGTGTGGTGATTTGAGTTTGCTGGCATATAAAAGCAGGGATGCCTATGGTATAAAAAAATCTTTGCTAAAAGAGTGTTCAAGAGTGAGTTTGCTGAGGTTTTCGAGTATTAATGCATATTTGGTGTTGCTGGGGGAGACTGCATTTGTGGTCTTGGAGCGCCCTCTTGTGTCAGTTTTAGTGATTGCAGGTCAGGCAATCCCCTACCTGTAATTGTAATTATTGAATATGGGAGCAGGTCCTCCTAAAAAAAGAGAGTGGGGGACAATATCCCAAATTCTCCATTGAAATGTATATTAAACCACTAGAAAAAGATAGCAGGAAAACCACTAAGTAAACTGGCACTGATCCAATATTGTAATGACTCATGGCCCTTCTATGAGCTTGAGAACAAGCTAAATCGCCAAAGAATGGTACCTTAAAGCATAACACCATTCTACAGTTGACGTTGTTTTGTAGAAAGGAAGAAAAATGGGATGAGGTGTCTTATGCAGATTTGTTCTTTAAGTTGAGAAAGCACCCAGAATGGCAAAAGGGACATTTACATGTCCAGTCAGAGTCCTTCGTGTTATCATCAGAAAAGGAAAGTACAAAGGATAGGAGATTGAAGTGATGTTGTTCCTCTTGTAGTATTAGGCATGGCTATCTATAATGCAGTAGTCGATAGGAGGATGATGTAGAGATAATGATGGCACCAGATGTGGAAGATAGAGAGGATTTGTCTGTGTCTGAGACCTGGGGAGTGCAAGGAGGGAACAGGCAGTTGGAAAAGAGCCAGGAATTACTTTCAAGCCAAGTGGCAGGGTGGACCTGGGGTAGACAGGAAATGAGAAGGCAGGAAGGGGATAAACAAGAAGTACATGGACCAGAAGGTGGTAAGTCAGAAAGTGGTAAACAGGAAGTGAGTAGACTGGAAGGTGGTAAGTAGGAGAGGGGCAAACAGGAAGTGAGTGAGAAGGAAAGGCATGAGAAGGAGGTGATAGCTCTGCTCCAAGAGGGAGTGGGAATTTCTTGCCCAATAGTAGTGAAGGTACCTTTCTCTCCAATGGATCTTGAGGCATGGGCAAAATGGGCAGGCCTTTATAGGGTAGACCCAGAGAAAGAAGAAAAATTATTTGAAAACATTCTCAAAACCCAGAACCCTGATTGGGCAGACATTCGGGTCCTAGTAGATAATTCATTAGATTCCACAGAAAATGAGATGTTGCTCTGGGTTGCTAGAAAGGAGGTGGAAAAGATAATTATGGAAGGCAGGTTGCCAGGAAAGGTGACAGAATTTTCCATTCCAGGACCCCCACTGGGACCACAACATGGGAATGGGAAGAGTTGCATTGATATGATAACAGAATTGGATATTAATTTGCTTTAAACGTGCAATGCCAAAGGCAATCAATTGGTCTAAATTTTATGAGGTGAGCCGAGAACCACTGGAGACACCAGGTGAATTTGCAGAATGCCTAAGGATAGCTGCCAGGAGACAAATTAATATCAGCCCCAAAAAATAGAAGAAGCTGAACAAAGGACTTCTATAGTTATAGGGAACTCAGCCCCGGATATTAGAAAAAAGTTACAGAAACCGGAGGGAGACAACTTGAAAGACTTAAGGAAACTTTTCAAAGTAGTCTGGACAACTTTTAATGATAGGGAAGAAGAAGAAATTAATAGAATTAAGGACATAGAAAAAGAGGAGAGAGAAAGACAAGAAAAGGAAAGAGAAAATAAAGACAATGAGAAAAGGAAAGAGAGGAGGAAAAAAAAGAAAACAGGAGCTGGAAAGGGAGGAGAGACAGAGATTCAGTGTTGATAGCAGACCTGCAGAGGACGCTGTCCAACTGCAGAGCAGGGAAAGGCCCTGCTCCAGAAGGGTTATGGCTAAATCAATACACATATTGGAAAAATTTTGGGCACTAGAGAAGGGACTGTCCCCAGAGGCTGAGGGGTGTGAGAACTACACCTACACCAAGACAGATGGGAACTGGGGGTGGAAACCCCAGCTGAACCCCTGGTTACCATGCAGTTGGGGAAAGAAAAAAAGTGACTTTTTAATAGACACTGGGGCTACTTATTCAGTATTTAATACAAACCAGGGAAATTTAAGCCAAGAAACTGTTAACTATGTTGGTGCAACAGGGAAATCAGAAAAACAAACATTCTTTAACCCTATCAATTTAAAATTTGGCAAGCAATGGATAAACACACCAATTCTTATATATGGCGGAGTGTCCAATAAGTAAATTGAAAGCTAAGATTATATTTAAACATGGGGACATACAATTATTGGTACCTGAAACTAAAGCCATTGAGGTAAGAACTTTGATGTTGGAGGGAACACTGGAAGTAGACAACTCTGAAGGAATACCAGAAGCAGTAGAAAATGCAGTAACTCCCTTGGTTTGGGCTACTGTAACTCCAGGACATTCCCGACAAGCACAGCCTATAAGTATTATCCTAAAACCTGGATCAAAACTGGTAAGGCAGAAACAACATTCTTTAAAATTAGGAGCTAGAAGGGGAGTCGAGAGTCTAATAGAGAATTTCAGAGAGTTTGGATTATTGATTGAATGTGAATCAGAATATAACACTCCCATTTTGCCAGTTACAAAGCCTGGGACAGACAAATATAGACTAGTACAAGATTCATGAGCAATCAACTACTTAAGATAAACATCCTGTTGTAGTCAATCCTTATACCCTGTTAACAGCCCTTACAGAATATCAATTGTCCCGAGGTGAGTATGATCCTTTATCCCCTATTGTCTGCTCCATGCCCAGACATGAGCCAGACATGAGTCCTGTACCTTCAAGTTAGGTCGGAGGCAGGGGGGAAGGGGGGGAAGTGGTGGAATTCTTTTGGCAGCTGCATTCAAAATAACTGACTGTTTTTTCCTGGCTCCTAGCTCTATTGGCTTTGTTCTCCAGAGACTGAGGGTTTTTCTGGTTTTTTAGCTAGTTTTTTTTTAGTTAGTTGAGGCAACAAGTTTTTTCCTGGGACTGTGGCTTCTTCTTCTTCTGGAACTGTTCAGCTGTGCTCTGGTCTGGAAAACCAGGCTACCACCGGAAGACCCCATGCTGCAAGCCAGAGGGGCCTGGGACGCCGCACCCCACCTCCAGAGAGAGCCGAGCCACACTTAGAGAAAGGACTCTGAATCTACCAGTTTTCCTCCACAACAAGAAGGTTTATTATCTAACATTATTAATTTTTTTTTCACTTTGCTCCAGAGATTCTTTTTCAAACCTGGGTGGTGGAGGGGTTGCTGAAACATGCCTTCTATTAGAGGACATGTTCATTTCTGGACATTTCCTCCCAATTTGTCTCAAACCATGACACAATTGTTTACAGTGATAGACTTGAAGAATGTCTTCTTATGCGTAAGCAAAGTCAGAGCATTTTTGCTTTTGAATGGGAAAATCCCCAAACTGACTGGAAGACTCAGCTTACCTGGACTGTATTACCACAAGGATTTAAAAATAGTCCAACAATTTTTGGGAATAAACTGGCAAAGGAAGTAGATCTGAAAGAAAGAGAACCCTGAAGGATTAGTCCTACAATATGTTGATGAAATCTTACTAGCAATGGAAATTAAGGAAAAGTGCATGGAATTGATTATCAGTCTTCTAAATTTCCCAGGCCAAGGAGGCTACGAAGTATCTCAGGAAAAAACCTCAAATCATGAAGCAGCAGGCTACCCATCTATGATTTGAAATAATCCCAGGATGGCAGAAATTAGGAACAGACGGAAAAGAGGCCATCTGCCAGGTACCCCGATCCGTGACTGCCTAAGATTTGAGAGCATTCTTCGGCATGGGGGGAGAGGGGTGTGTGTGCAGATTGTGGGTCTTGAACTATGGACTTTTAGTTAAACTGATAAAGGGGGTCTGATAAGAGCAGGACTGGCCTCTGATAAAAGTAAGGATTAACTGCCTGAAAGTATCTCAAACCAGCTAAAACTGGCTTTGTGGTCTGGAGAAATGCCAAGGATCCAAGGAGCATGTGTGAAGAACAGAGGTGAAAAGTTGAGCATGAAGAAGAGAAGCTTACTTCATCTGAAGTCTCCTGGCCCACGACCACCAGAAGCCACTGCTCAGACACACCCAGGAGGAGCCAAAGGTGGGGACTATGAAAATTATTTCCCAGAACTCATTATAATAAAATCCACCTTACCTTTCTGGGGAAAGGCCATGAGTATGTATAGGTTGTGTCACAATTACCTTCAATATGTAACATATTTATGTTTAAAGGCAAGATAAATCACCGTGGTGGGCACGCACACTTGTGGAGAGATCCCCCGTGCACCCAGAGCTGAATAAAACATACCTACTTTACAACCTCGCTGGCTGTGGAGTCTTTACCCCGTGTGTCAAAACCATTGTAAGAACTTTTAAAGGAAGCCCCGGAAGGACCTTTGATTTCAGCTCCTGAGAGTGAATAAGGGTTCTGTAGCTTGAAGACGGCCCTGATGTCTGAACCCACCTTAGGGCTTCCGGACTTAACAAAACCCTTTGAGCTTTTTGTGCATGAATGACAGCACCTCACACTTGGAGCTCTTGCTTAGAAAGTAGGAGAAGTCAAGAGGCCTGTAGTGTACTTTTTTAAAAACTAGACAGCATTAGTCAGGGATGGCCAGGATGCCAGTGGGCTGTAGCAGCAAATGTTCTCCTGTCCTGGTTTAAAGGACAACAGGTGTCTGCCAATGAAAGCAGGAACCTCCCTTGGAATGGAAAATATTATCCCCTTCCCTCCAAATTATTAAACTCCAAAATTATGGGGCTTTCAGGCAAAGATATGGGAAAAGGAGTAACAGTTCTTCAATTATATATATAATTTTATACATATATATATATATATATGCATGTATAATAGGGTGAACAACCACAACGGCAGCAACAGTGTACAAAACCAGAAACCTAACAACAGCCTTTTCTTGGCTGTCAAGCACTTTCCACTTTGGTGTAGTTACCGTCACAGTTGGCAAGGGCACTGTTGGCTCCCAGCCAGGCAAGGCAGGTGCAATTATTTACCTGTGGCTGAAGGGGGTGCTGTGGTACAAGCTCAGCCACCTGTCTCCATGAGGGTAATGGCGGGTGTGCCAGCAAGAGAGAAAGGGGCTTCTCCGATTAAGTACAAACGAGATATTATCCCTCCATGATGCCATCCAACTAACTACCCATAGAAGTGGCTGTACTACACTGCAAAGCACATGAACAGGGGAAATTCATGCACAAAATAGACTTGCAGGTAAAACTGCACAAGAGGTTGCGCAACAAGGCTTCTTAGCATTAAGACCTGAGAAAGCTATTTCACTTCCACAAGTTAGCCCTGGATATATTCAAACACATTTAAAATTAACTACTTATCTAATAGCCCAGAATAAAGAGGGTAGATGACTAGTAGCTCCCAATAAACAGGTGATAGTCCCACAACAATTGATGTTACAAATTGTAAAGGAGAAACACCAGCAAAGTCACTGAGGAATCAATGCTATGGTAACCAGTCTACTGACTCAGATACTCAGTGTCTGTATGATGAAGATTTTCAAGTCCATTACAGAAAAATGTCCAACATGTCTTAAGAATAACCTTCTAAATTTAAAAAGACCACATCCAGGTATCATTAAAACAGGAAACACTCCCGGAGATTACTGGCAAATTGATTTTTCTGAGCTATCATGCCAACAAAGATACAGGTATCTCCCTAGTGTTTGGAGATACCTTTTCTGGGTGGCCAGAAGCTTTTCCCTGCCACACCAACAAAGCTGCAGAAGTCATCAAGGTACTCCTCAAAGAGATCATATCCAGGTTTGGTGTGCCTGTAGGGATGTCATCTGATAGAAGACCTTGTTTTGTATCTGAAGTGCTACAGAAACTTAGTGAGCAATTAGATATTAGTTGATTTGCATACTCCATGGAGACCGCAATCTAGCAAAAGGGTTGAGCAAATGAATCAAACTTTAAAGAGGAAAATTAGCAAAATGTGCCAGGAAACCACTTTGAAATGCCCACAGGTGTTACCACTTTGTTATGAATTAGAGTACAACCTTGAACTAACCTGAAGGTGAGCCTCTATGAGTTGATATTTGGGAGACCATATTCTAACTTTCCCTGATTCTGAACAAATTGTGAAGCAGAAAATAGAACAATACTTAACTTCACTAGGGAAATCATTTAACAAACTAAAAAGGATTATCATTCCCTCACAACCTCTTATCCTAGAAAACCCTGTTCATTCATTTCACCTTGAGGAAATAGTGTACATCAAAACCTGGAAATCAGAACCACCTCAGGATGTGGCAGGAAATCTCCTCCTGCCCTAGGAGAGCCTATCTGTTGCCTATCAGCTGGTGCAATAACTCAGGCCATATTCCCCCTCACATGAATTTGCTAATTGGTGAAATAATCAGGACAGTTTGTCTTGTAGTGAGTTATTTCAGCACCATGGAGGTGACATTCTCAGCTGACAATAAACATCTTGCCTTGAAAGCAAGATCGTACAAATATAAGCTGGAATTTCTGACTGACAGACACTTCATTACAAACTATAAAAGCTACACCATTTCTTGGTTTAAAAGACAGATGTCTGCCAAGGAAGGTGGAAACTTTCCTGAAATGGAAAATATGACCCCCTTCCCTCCAAATTATTATAGTTTTGAAATTATGAGGCTTTCAGGCAAAGATATGGGAAAAGGAGTAACAGTTCTTTACTAGTGTATATATATATATATTGAGACAAACAAACAACAACAGTGGTAGCAACAACAAAGAAAGCAGAAACCCAATAAGAGCCTTCTCTTGGCCGGCAAGAACTTTCCCCTTTGGTGTAGTTATGACCACAATTGGCAGGGGCCATTTTGGCTCCTGGCCAAGCAGGGCTGGTGCAATGATTCCTCCATGGCTTCAAGAGGCGCTGTGCCATGAACTCAGCTACCTCTCCACATGGCAATGGTGACTCCGGTGATAGGGGAGAGAGAGGGTAGCTCCCTTTGCAAACTCACAGGGAGCAGCCAGTCTCAGTACCACTCCAGGTGGTGAAATGGACTGTAGCAAGAACCTCGGAGCCAGTGGGCTGAAATGGCAGCGGTGAGCACACCAGGGGTGGCAAACAAAGTGTAGCAAAAAAAAAACCCAAAAACAACCCAAGTGGTGGCAGGAGCAGTGGGATATCTGGGCAGACACAGGGTGTTAAGTTAAAGTGTAGCAAAAAACCTGTGTTTTCCCGAGGCACCCGAGCAAATGGTGAGGGTCCCTCCCAGTGAGATCGGGTCTTGAAAAGCTCCCAGTTCACTGGCTGTTCTTACAAGCAAAGGCTCACCCGTGGTAAGGTAAAGCAGTGAAGGATGAAATTCTGCAGTGGCAACGAATCCTCTGGGCAGCAACAGTTCAGCACCAGAAACACAAACCATCCCCTCTCCAATCCCGAGAGAAAGAGCACGAGAGGACTGAATCCAGCCCCTGATCCCCAGCCAAATCTCGAGGTATCTCTGCACTTCCCCATAGAAAGCCCCAAGCTGAGACTACAGCCAACTGCACTCCTTCCCCTCTCCTCCCCATCTTGGCCACATCTTTTGTCTCTTAAGTACCCATCATTCCCATCTCTTAGGCAACAAATGGGAGAAAAAATCCCCGTGAGAAAAGGAAATAAAAAAAGGAAAAATCCTAAACTCCAACAACCATATTTTCACAAAGCAGAAGTCTTCTGCACATTCCCTGGAAATGTGTGAACTCTTTTCCCCAGTTGGGACACCACTTTGTGGTTACTCTCTTGAGGGTCGAGTGAAGACTCTGTGTACCTCATCATCAGTTTGGTGGTAAATTACACTGACTCCTTATCTATACTATTTCTTTGCTAGCTGTAATATAGGTACCTTAATGTTGTGCAGTGTTTTATGTTATCTACTAGTAGTTCTTTTGTTTTATCCTGTGCAGTAACTGTTTAAGGCCTTTTGACTATTACCTCATATCTATTCAATAAATAACTCATTTTATAGTAGACCTGATTGGCCATCCTTGAGAACTTGCAAGCCAGAGTGATTTAGGTGCAGGTCACCTGAGTAGAGCTGCCGCCAAAAATCTGAGCCTAAGGCAGGGCTTGTCTAAAGCTCTCACTCAATCCATAACACAGGAGCAGTGGAAAGGACCTTATCTGGTTCTGTTGACTACAAGAACAGCAATGAAGGTGAAAGGACTTAATTCCTGGATTTATTGCACACGAATTAAGAAAGCACTAGACTCAAAGTGAACAGTGGAAAACACCAGACCCCTGTGATGGAAAATTTCAAAGACATCTATGAACAAGCAGTGAAATGTATATACTAATGTTTATGGGAACTTTTTTCCTTTAGGTGGGAGTGTGGAAGAAAATTTGATATTACCTTTAATCCAAGGGTTTGGTAAAATGTGCAATCTGTCCAGCATTACAGCCTGCCTCCCTATCCCTGGTTCAGCAGGGGAACCCATTCCCTGGGGAATTATTCCTAATAGATCTGTCAATTGTAATTCATTATGATAATTAACTAAGGCAATAGTGAAAGCAAACATCACCCACTATTTGGATGAGGAAGAGAAATGTAGGCAACAGGGAGATAGTCTCCTTGAAGATCCAATAGCTTGGAGACCAAGAGATAACAAAATTATTTTTGGAAAGGAAAAAGGTAAAGAGGGCCCAACAAGATCCCAGTCTCAACCAACGTTTTTTAGGATTTTGCCATAGCCACTTCAGGAAGCCAAGCAGCCAAATTGGATGCTCTCTAATAGCTTTATATCTTTCTTATATTGTGGTTCCCAAAACTGCACACAGTACTCAAAGTGAGGCTGCACCAGTGCAGAGTAGAGGAGGACAATCACCTTTGACCAGCTGGCAATTATGTGCCTGATATACCTCAGGATGTGGTTGGCCTTCCTGGCTGCCAGGGCACACTGCTGACCCATATTCAACTCGCCATTGACCAGGACCCCCATACCTTTTTCCGTGGGGCTGCTGTCCAGTGCCTTGTTCCCCAGTCTATACATGCAGGGTTACCCCATACCCCATCCCAGGTGCAGAATCTGGCACTTCCCCTTGTTAAAGTTCATACAGTTGGTGAGTGTCCAGCCCTCTATCACACAGGTTATCCACAAATGTGAAACGTGCTGCAATTAAGCAGGCCAAGCAATTAAAGCTTCTCTGGTATGGAGGACAATGGCTGAAATATAAATATGGGGAAGCCTAGCAAATTGACTATATCACACTCCCCCGAACTCACAACAGTGTAGAAGGTGTTACACTCCCTAAAGCATACCCCTCGGATGCCATCCCATGAAACAAAGAAATTCCTTAAAACGTAACCCCCCCTCCCTTATTGAAAACCCCATTATCTCTTAGGATTTCTATTGACTCTTAAAGTCACAAGTTAATTGGTTCTTTTTTCACTTAGAGTTTTAAGATAATTGGTTAGTTTGTAAGTTGTAGTTTTTATTGGTTAGAAACTCAATCCTCTGGAAACCTATATAAAGTCTTTGTTATCTGATATAATTAGACCGTTGTTAGCATCTCCCTTTGAGGACAATAAAGTTATCCTTGGAACTTTTGCTGAGCGGTCTCAAGCCTTTTTTCTTCGCTAGTGAGTAGCTCAGGGCTCTGCATCTGGGGTTCAGAAGTACCTGGACTCAGGGCTGCAGACCCCGGAGTTGGAAAACACCCAACCCTAAAAATAGCTACACAACAGCAAGCACCATATGTTTACTAATGGACCCAAATTATCCTTTGTTTTCCTTTTTTTAATGTATTTGAAAAAGCCTCTTTTTTAATACTTGACATCCTTGGCCAGATTTAATTCTACATGAGCTTTGGCCTTTGTAGTCTCACTTCTATTTACTCTGGCCACCTCTCTACATTCACTCCAAGTAGTCTGACCCTGCTTCCATCTCCTGTGTATTTCTTGCTTGTACTTAAGTAATGACAGTTCTTTATTCATCCCCAGAGGTTTCTTGCACCCTTGGCCTGATTTCTTCCTCACTGGGATGCATCATTCTTGAGCCTGGAGAAAGCAAGCCCTGAATACCAACAAACTCTCTTGAACCCCTCTTCCCTGCAGATTCTGCCCCATGGCATTCTTCTAAGAAGATCCTTAAAGAGGCTAAAGTTAGCTTGCCTGAAGTCCATGGCTGTAATCTTCCTTGCTGTCCTACTACCTCTTCATTCAATACTAACTCTACAATCTCATGGTCCCTACAGCCAAGGCTGCCCCCAACCCTCACATCAAGGCCATCCTTGTTGAATAGTATAAGGTCGAGCAACACACCATTCTTTGTGGGAACCTCCACTAACTGTGACAAGAAGCTATAATCAATGCTTTCCAGGAACCTCCTGGACTGTTTGTGCTTTGCTGTGTATCTTCTCCAGCAGATGTCCAGGTGGTTAAATTTCCCACAAGAATCAGGGTCTGCAACTGTGAGACTGCTTCTAGTTGCCTGTAGAAGGCCTCATCCACTTCCTCATTTTGATCAGGTAGCCTGTAGCAAACACCCACAACATCACCCTTACTAGTCTGCCCTTTTATCCAAACCCATAAGCTCTTGACTCACTTGTCATCCTCACCAAGACAGAGCTCGACACATTCCAAGTGTTGCCTCATAGAGGGCAACTCCACCACTGCACCTTCCTGGTCTGTCTCTCCTAATCTGTGCATATACCAACTTTTTAATAATACCCATAATTCCTTCTCATCCCTTGATCACAGCAGAACTTTGAACTTGAGTTCAAGCCTCCTCTCTGATTAAACACCTTCGAGACTTTTAGCCAGATAATGTAAAACACAACACAGCATAATATATTGACTTTCACTGTCTTCTTTCATAACTTAATTCACATGGCTAGTTCTTGACAGTTCATTATTTAATGTAATCCAGTAAGTATAGAATATTCATTCCTATCAGAGACTGGAAAAAACTGATGTCTCGAGACATTTTGGGATGTATGCATGTGTGATAGAAGGGGCAGGTCAGGCCTTGCTTTGGCAAGGCAGTGAAATGTTCCACTCCCCAGGCATAAAACCAGCATCCCAGCCCCACAGTGTCTGTCAATCAGGGTACACCAGGGGCAGTGCTACACTCTGCCCTAATCCAGCTCCTGAGTGGCTGAGTGACCAGAAGTCCCACCTAAAAGGAGGGTCCATAGAGGAGTTTAAAAGGCTGACCATTAAGTGACCATATGTCTGACCCTGCCTCCTCTTGGAATCCACACTGGAACCCAGGAGTTGGTCGCTATAGGTGTGTTTTTCTATATATTTTTTGTCTTTTTCTCTTTCTTCTCCTTCTAATTCTCTTTTCACGGTAGCATAACATTAAACAGTTTAAAGGTTGCTAAGTTAAATGGGCTAAGTTAATGCTATGATAAGTGTTTTATGTTGAATTGGATGTTGTATCAAATCCTTTGCCAAACTTCCTTGATTTTCTATATTTTCCCAGTAAACTTTTGTGTAATTTTGACCTCTTGAGAATATCTGGTCAGTATTTCTTCTGTGCATCAACCCAGAGTAAAGGAAGATTGGTTTAACCCCTTCCATTTAAATGTTCTGGCATGTTACAATCCTTTAGCCCTCTATTCCAGAGAAATCAGCTTCACAGTTACAGTTGTTAATATAGTCCCACCAGATCCCATATTTTCCATTCAATTAAAGACTACTGCCACATGAATCTGTGGATTTCCAAATGCAGCATCCACGTCTCCTAATTTTATGATTCATCATAAGGCTTATCTTCATTGCTGAAAGTACAGTAAGACTACACAAGAGCAGTTTACCAAATTTATGCTTATACAACAATGAAACATGCACATTCTATACTACTAGTAGCATTAATTACACACACAATCATTACATCCCACATCAGAAAAATGGGCATACCTAATCTGAGCATCTAAAAGGTGGCTTCATGAGAATCCAGTACCCTCCCTCTACTAAAAGGAAAAATTACAGTCATCAACACCATTTCATACCACTCATACCCTGCTTTGTACTTAAGGAAAATTTCCTGCAATACAGAATGTTAGAAGATATGTAGTTACTATGCCTGACTCTGGATTAGCAAGATCAAGGAAAACTATATTTACAGTACAGTGAAAGACTGTCAACATAAATTCAAGATGAGGATCCCAATTACATCATATCAGTGCTACTGAACATTAAGTCAGTAAGAAATCCAACTTCTCTACCAAAGTAATCACAAAACATACAGTAACAAGTTCAACTGATAACAAAAATACCTTTTCATTGTTCTCTCAACATTTTATCAAATACTGGTATTCTCCTATGCATTTAGATATGTTAGTAAGCTTATATTAGGACATTACAAGGGCATGAAAATAAAGATTAACTATGTAGTACAGGAAGAATAAACAATTATCATAAATAATTTTATATTACAGAAAACAGGTTTAAAAAATACTTAATTTGCTACCAAACTATCAAACGAGAAGCATTCATTCTGAAAAAGTAAATTTCTGTATCCTAGACACATGAATTAATAGCATTCCTGAACCTTTAATACTTACATAGCAATCACTAACTGCAACTAGAAATAATAACAGCAGTTTACCAGGTTTCAGGTATGCGATTTCAAACTACAAGCAATTAAACTGTCAAATACCAGGCACCAAGTATGATTCTGAATGAAAACGAAACAACTAAAATATCAGAATAATTTTGAGAAATACTTTTTATTCTTTGTCAATATACTCAGGAAGCTCCAGAACTGGGGGGAAAGAGGGTGAGTCAACAATTCAACACCAAGTTACCAGATGCAACAAGTGCCAGATAGAAGAGAGGAAAAACGCTATCTGCAAGAAGTTTGTGTTACACATTTCCTACTCATAAGACAAGGAACTCACCAACTTCCCAAAGTACAATATACCAAAACAATACTAGCATCACTATATTCTCCACCACCAGAACTGGAATACAAGATGCTGAGATGTACTCTACAGCACATTTCCAGACATCTCTTGGCCTATCTCCCTACCACCACCTTCCTGTCTCTGCCTGGCTGGCATGTTAAGCCTCTTACTAGTGAATAAAACACCTTTTTGAAAGTCCTGATCAGAGACTGGTACCTCTGCAGACTACCAGAGGTACACTTAAATGAGCACTTTTAGATGTTGTTGCTGTGAACCATAAATTCCTGAAAAAGTCAAATCTTGAGCAAGTTTAAAAGTTTAAGCTGCTTTAAAAAGAGTTTTGAAAGAAATTAGGCAATCTATTTTAATTTTCAGAGGACTACAATACCTGTCAGACATCTAAATGTAAAAATCTGTATTTTCTTCACAAACTTTTCCCCAAAAAACAAAGTTGATCTAATCAGTTGTCCTAGGTTAAAATGTAAAGATGTGCCCAAAAGCATGTATTCTATCACCATCTGCTAAAACCAGGTTAGGGCAGTGATTCTTATCTCTGTGGGAGATATTATCTGCTAATGGACCATCTGTTAAAAACCAGGTGAGGCAATGTTCTTTATCTTTTCCAAGACCCATCCTTCCTCCAGGAAGATATCTTCTGTTAATAGGCCATTGAGTCCCACTGCATGACTGATAAAATTACATCATCCCATTGGGAGATGTTCCACCCAGGAGGAGGAGCCAAATATTTCCTACCTAAATAAAAACTGAGATTTGGAACACCAAGGCAGCCCTTACCCACTGGTTTCCAGAGGACAAGAGCTACCAGACCTTTCTACAGGATCACTACTTCAACAAGACCATTTCATCTGAACTGCTACCACCACTCTCTAGTGGGGTGTCAGGTTCTGACTCTTGTCAGTGGTTTTTCTTTTGTACTATTGCATGTATTTTATTTTTCTCATTAAATTGTATTTCTGACTTAACGTCTCTCACTGGTTTTGCTTTCAAACCATTACATCAGTCCAGTCTTTATTTTCCAAATCCAACTGTGTTTAGAAAAAAAAAAATCTATTTTTAAGCTGAATATTACTAAAGGGAGCTTCTTATTTGTCATCCTCAATTCAGTTTGAAAGCAAAACATTTGGTGGAATAAGAACATAAATACTAAGATTTAACACTACTGCTCAGGAAGTTATGTGCTACACAAGTCCAGCTTCCTCCCCCCATCAAATAACTGGCTATTTAACAGTAACACAGAAAAGCATGCTTTTTGGCAAGCATTAGTCATAATTAATACATATAACTGAAAGCTACAAAAATATTTTTCTTCTTTATCTTCTAAGGCAAGTCCATCTTTATAAGATTTCACTTATACGTAGGCTCTTTATTCTTACTAGCATAATGCTGGATTTTTTAACGTTAGGCAGAAACAGCAACCCACTTTAGAGAAGGAAATACATAGCACATTTTCTTTTACAATTTTTGTACAGTTATGCTCAGAAAGCACAGTCAAAGAAATACTACCCTCTCTAGTGCAAAGTGTAAAGACTGATGGATGCTGCTGCCTTTGTGAAGTTGGTTTAGGGTCTTAGGCTGACCCTTGGGAAAACACCTCCTCCAGAAGCAAACTCTATCCCTACCCACAGAAACCTCCAAGATAACAGATATGAAAAGCTGTGTATTGCAATCTCAGATAAAACCAGCTTGTTTTCCTATTAGTAACTTCTTTCCCTGGCTCCAAAGTGTTGCACTAATATAACTAACTTTAATATTAAACAACCTACAAAAATTTATTTGCCATACCCATGTTCATTTTCACTAGTCATTACCCTATAAATATGTAGCACCCAAAAACATATGTCAATACTGAAATAGCACTTACTGTAATCACAGCCTTGCTCAGACAGATGGAGCCTCTACAGCCATACTCTGTTTCATCTTCAGACTTGTAATAACTGAGTGTGTTGCTTTTCAGAACTACCCATCGATCCTGCCACCCGTGAATGTAATTGGTCCACTGTAAAAAAAATAATTAAAAGATCAGCTAATAAATAATAATAAAACCCAGTTTGGCTGATATTTCTCAGGCTTCAGGAAAGACACTTCCACATCAAAGTTCCTTCTTTATATTCACCATAAAATTGTAAGCAGGATATACAACAGGAAAAAAACCCAACACACTGGAGGAGTTCTGAAACATTTAAAGAGACCGGTAGGATACACTTCTGTAAGACCCCAGAAAACTTTATCAACAAGACTGTTAAAAGGGCTTACAGTTTTTAAACGTACTCTGAGTTAGATGCAAGAGAGAAATAGTGACAAGATATTCTCAAGAGGTCAAAACAACAAGAAAAACTTTACTGGAAACTCCAGAAAATTAGAGAACTTTGGCAAAAGTTTAGAGCAGCATTCAACATAAAATATTCCACAAAGTATTAACTTAGCCCATTCAACTTAGCAAACTGCAAACCTGTCTGATTTTAAGTTACTCAAAACTCCGAGAAGAAGGAATTAAAAGAAGAGATATAGAAAAGAACAAATATAGCTACCACTCCTAATTCCAGCAGTGTTCAGCTGATAGAAATTCCAAGAGGAAATAGGGTCAAGATGTGCTCACCTCATGTCCTGGGTTAAGTACCCTTTGACTTTCCTGGGTCCTTCTGGTCATCTGGCCCTCTGGGGCTAGACTGGGGCTCCAGGAGTGGGGTGTGGGGCAGGGCATTGCTTTCAGTGTGCTAGTGATTGGCAGCCACTGCAGGGCTGGAATACAGGCCAGGGGGAGTGGGGAGTACAGGGCAGTGCATTGCCAAGGCCCAACCTGCCCCTTTGCCCACACATGCACCCGAAATGTTTAGAGCCAGCAATCCTTCCAGTCTCACTTCTAATAAGATTCTCTTACCAAAGTATTCCATTTCCTCCAAAGCTTTGCTCTTTACCAAAGGGCAGAACTGAAACAGTAGTGCATACACAGAGAACTGTAGCCTATTTTTATTGATTTAAAAAGTAATTATACACATTAAGTTATTAAAAGTAAATATTTCTTTAGTAGAAAGCTTGGTATACCACCATTTCATTTTATTTGGCTTGTCTCAAGTATTGCTGAGGCATCAACTAGCAAACGGTAAGTGTCCCTCAAGCATATTCACTGCAACAGGTTTCACCATACTTGGCTATTCATATTCCATTCTATGTTCTCACTGAAAAGGCAGCATCAGCTACACTCAGCACAATCATCCAGAAACGTTTGCATGCACATAAGCTACAGAATGTCAGAAGAAGCCATGGCTTCACCTGCTACACCAGTAAAATACAGCACTAGGACTTATTAGATTATAAGATTTTACAGATGAGAGACAAGGGCCTTCTTTTCTTCTAGCTATTCCTCCCATCTATAGGCTTAGAAACATTTTCAAGACTGAACGAGTTCACAGAGTCCCTCACAAAAAAAAAGAGTACTAGCCCCATCACAGCTCCTCTCAGCATCCAGGGCCTACTTATAATTACAGTACTCTATGATATGTGCCTTCTACACAAGTCTGTGTCTGGCCTTATTGCATAGGAAAGAAATTCAAAACATAGTGCTTTCATTCTAAAGATATTTCAACATTATTCTGAAAGTACTTTCTGTTTTTTAAAAATCTGCTTTCAAACTTAGTAACTCAATATTTAGCTTTAAAACACTTCTTAAGTTTCCCAGTATTATCCAACACATATTTGCAAGTCATTTAACTTTCAGTAATATAAGAGCAAAAAGGGATGCTTATATTTAAAAGGGGGAAATAAACTTTAATGTAATTTTTCTTCCACTCCTCCCCACCTCCTGTATCTCTCGCTGCAGGAGTATTTTATTGCCCTGTTTTGATAGTTGGACCAAAGATTGTGCCATTCATGCTGGGGTCTACTTTTGGGAAGTGACCACGAGCTGCGCCTGCCTTTAAGAGCTCCCGGGCAGAGATGTCTGATATCGAGGCTCCACACCACACCCATGACCGACGTCAGCTTCGGCCAGAAGCCTAAGGAGGTGGGGAGACACCTCCCCGCGCGTACCTGGCTGCCTCCTCACAGGTCTCTTTCCGGAAGCTCATACCAGGCAGCCAGCGGGCTCGATACGAGGGCAACAAGGGCAGCAAGCCGCCAACCTCTCCCCCAGCAGCGGCTGAAGCCGCAGCCCCGGCTCTTCCTCAAGAAAATGCTTCCTCACGCCGCCTCTCGAAGGTTGCGAGGAGTGGGACAGGCACTGAGCAGATGCCCAGTCCAGGGGGCATGGGGTGGTGCCTCCGGCTGAGAGAGGAGGCGCGGGGGGGTTGTGCCGGACGGCGGAGCGGCTGCCTAGCAGGCTCCGCGCCATCAGGTGGCGGCTGTATCGGCCATGACGGTGCCTCCCACGCCCCCACCAGGCCCCTCCACCGGCGCCGGGGGACGCAGGAGCCTTAGCCTGATCCTCCGGAACAGCGAGGTGGGGAGGAAACAGGCAGCCGGGGCTGACAGCACTCAGCCAGCTGCAGGATTAGGGTTAGGGCCAGCTGCAGGAGGGGGACTGTAATGCGACGCGGAAAAGGGAAGCGAGAGGCCGTCAGGCACAGGGTGCGGGGAGGAAGAAAGACAGCTTACCTTGCTGAGTACCCCACACAGCTCAACAGGCAGCCCGAGCTCTGTCTCGGGGTCGTCTTCGGAGCCAGAGGAATTCCAACTCTGATTGTCCGACATAGCTGAGCAGGGAAGAACCGAGCGACCCCCGCCCACAGCAGCCTCAGCTTCCCCCTGCTGAAGGGACGGGAGCAGCGGGCTTTACTTGAGTAGTACCACTCTGCACCCGCAGTACCACCAGCAACCGGCCGGCGCCGAGGCACGCAAGCCTGGTCTTCCCCCTCACTATTGCTCCACGGCCCCTACCCGCAGCAAAAACCACAACACAGAAACAGCGAGGATACACAAGTACGCGTCTTCCTGCCACGCATTCCACTTAGAGTGTAGCAACCACCACCATCTTACTCAAGGCGGCTGCTCTGTGCTACTATTAGCGCCGCCCCTCACCTTCCCTTCCAGGTCCCCTAACCGGGCCGCGCGGCGGCTGCCGGGAGTTGTAGTCTTCTTTCAGCAGTAAGGCTGGCTACAATTGGCTCTTGGAGACGCAGTCCGCTGCAGCGTCTCTCTCCCATCTCCGGGTGGCCACCATCTTGGTTTCGTCGTTTCTGTGGAGCTAGCGTTGGGTTTCGCCTTCGTAACTCGATGAGGTGGGGAGCTCTGTTTCCTCTGCCACCGGACGAGGGCAGTGGCTTAGGGCAATGTTTGCTTGCTTTTTTTTTTTTTTTTTTTTTTTTTTTTTCTTCGGGGGGGGGGGGGATGGGAGAGAAGGACCCTTTCTTTACCAAGGTAAAGCGTTTTTCTGGCTCTGCACACTTTCTAGATTGAGAGAAATAGTATTGTGAAAAACGATATTTGTGATTTAGAATTTTTTAAAAGTCTAATAAGGGTTAAAACAAAGACTAAAAAAAAAACAAAGTTAACTAGCGCTGGGGTGCCTTTGGCGCTTGACCAAAAAGCACACATGTAAATGCGAACAGTGTTATCTATATACTGTTACATTACTGAGGTATATATATATTTATGTGCTTCATACATTATTCACACATTCTTGTGAGCTTTTGATGTTTCAGGAACTCTTTTGTTTGTTTTGTTTACACTCTTAACTTATCTGCATGACTTCCTGTGAATCAAGTTGATATGTTTTATTTCTTCTTGTGTCTCCATCCTGTTGTTCCACATCCTCTGATGAAGCGCGGAAAATAAACTTCGCAACCTGTAAAGTTGTGGAGTAGGTACGTATTTTATTCAGCGCTGGACGCAGGGGGAGAGCATCCTCCCAAATCCTGCGTACCGTACATGCTTCTAACCTTCTATTTATCTAGGAAGTCCATGCATATTCTAAATCGCCTATACATATTGATTATCTGCCCCGCCTGTTTCCCGCTTCATATGGAGATTAGTTGCATATTCATTGCGGCTGCGTAGTTAATTGAGTCGGTGGTCTTCAAATGAGTCTGTGGGCGGAAAATGATGAAGTAACAGTCTTCCTCACTAGTTGAACTTTTGACCTTGTCTTTCCACGCATGCGCTTTTAGCCTCTTGGTCGTGATATTTTGCAGACTTTGCACTTTTACAAAGAGGGGCCCCTTTCCTTATACATCAGGGGTCTTCTTATCGTGCATTCCTTTTCCTTATAAGCACACAGTAACTGATACCTATACATCAGGGGTCTCTTGTTGTACATTCTTTTCCTTATAAGCACACAGTAACTGAAAACATATGTTCTACTCCTCATTCTATTTAACCCTTAAATCCCCTGTTTCAGTCCCCCCTTTTCTAGAAAATTAGTAAATTCTTTTACTTAATACAAGATTTCTTTTTCTACATCCTTACGATATGTATCTCTTAATGCCTTCCCATGTACTCTCGACAATGAAGTTAGTATTGCCATCCGTTGTAGCATCTTCCAATTCCAAATAAGTAGTACAAAAGACAGCAGTAAGCTTAGGCTAACTAAAACCAATAACACAATTACTGGATGACATAATGTATTTAAAATTCCAGTTGCAGTTGGGGACCACCCGAAAAGGGCATCCCACCAATTGTGGCTTGCATCCTTCTTAACCCTTTCTAAGACTCTATTTATTTCTTGGATATCATGGTGAACAGTGACTAAAGTCTTTTGCCCACTCTCTTTGATTTCTTCCAAAATTTTTGCTAAGTCTTGATGTTTTACCAATTGCTTTACCAATGTGAAGTTCATTCCAATGGGCGTAGGTGATAGTTTGTGGTATGTCGTGTAGTTAGACCTTATCACTGGTGGGATGTAACTGGTGACGAATATGAAAAATCACATCCCATAATTTTAACGAAATTACAAATACAGACGTTAGAGTTATTCTTAACAGGCAGGGTTACATTCTCGTTGTCTATGTTTACAAAAACACAAGTGGTTCTTAAACATACACATCCTTGACCAGTATATATAAGTATAGTCTTTTGATCAGCATCTGGATGAATTTCAAAGTGGCATACACCCTGCTCGGTGTCAAGGCATACGTCTTGAGCATCAATTGTATTGCTTTCACAGATAAACCCTTGTTGTTCTCGAGTAACACAAGATTCTACATTTACAGTTTGCCATTTCCCATTTACTGACCGGGCCCACGCCCTATGCTCTGAGGGGTACAACACCGTCCCCTCATGATTGAGTCCCAATGCAATGATGGGGTGAATAGCATAAACTGTAGCATTACGTATGGTAAGCACGAAGGTAGTGGCCATATTAGTAACAGGATCATAGGTGAAATTCACTTGAGTTCACCAGGATTGGAATTTTCTTTCAAAATCATTAGCGTTGTCCCAAACAACTTTTCGGACCTCAATTGGAAAAGTGCCTTCATTCCCTTATAGCCAAGGCAGCTGCGGATTGAATCCATAACTGCGCTTGTACACAACTGAAAGCTAAAGACACATTATCTTGAACCGTGCTAAGTGCGTCTATTATTAACTTATGGTCCTGGTCCTCAGCCTTTTCCCAGTTCGGTAACACCTTTGAAACCTGCCACTGGCTATTTCCTAATGCCAATAAGGATGATTGTAGAGGTTGCCTCAGTTTTGTCAAATCATTTGTTGCAGTTGTTAACTTATTTGCTAGTATTTCAGAGTCAATTCCATTCAATATTCCTAACCCTGTTCCAAACATTCCCGTTAGATCTCTTCACATCCTATTCCTAAGGTATACTTGCTTCTGTAACCATGTTGTCCACCCTTCTAGGGATGGTTTTAGGAAGGGGGAACAGGCTGGTTGAATCTCTGAAATATTGGTTTGTATTAGCAATTCAACACGCTTGAGAGACCATTCTGGATTGAATAATAATTGCTGTTGTCCTGTATTTCTCACTATATATGGGCCTACCTCATAAATCATAAGTTTAAGTTACTCTGAGTCTGAACCTGAACAGGTTCAGTTATGGTATTTATTCTAAATTTAAATGAGAGCCCAAGATCTCTATAAGCCCAAAGGCATACCACCTCAACAGTCCTATCTAATGTAAAATTATACCAACAATGTGGCCCACTGTGTTGTTTACAAATCTCATTATGTCCGCCTGCAGGGGGAGATGAGACACTGATTTTAGTTGGTTTCTCATGGTTAGTTCCATTAATCATTCGACATCCTACTCTGATGGTCTCTCCCACAGTCCCTTGAAGTGACCACAACCCTTGTTTCTGCCACTCGTGCTTTTCATATACCTGGTTTCCATGCATGACTACAGTTGACAGGTTCAAATTTTGTACCTTCCCCATATATCCGGTAGACCGGACAAAAGCCTGGGACCAAGGCCATTCAACATCACTCTGGCTAAAGGTACTTTCCAATTCTTGGAATATAATTATATTTACAAACAAAACAATTAAATTTCTACATCCTGAATCACCAAACACCCTTAACTGTAATATGCTCATTTTGTTCGTGTAAACTTGAGCTTTAGTCTGTTATCACCAGATATTACTTTCCAAGGAGCTTCTGGAGCTTTCTTCACCCGAGAATGGTGGATCCAAGCGCTCTGTTCCTTGATCTTAATTGCAGTGAAGGTAGTAAGTAGCACCTGGAATGGTCCTTCCCACTGTGGTTCAAGGGTTTTTTCTGTAAAAGACTTAACATATACATAATCTCCAGGCTGTATATTATGCACTGGTCCATCCAGACCTCTGCCCCGAGTTCCAGCCACATGTTTTTCAATTTTTCTGAGCTGTTTGCTCAAAGCCACCATATAGGTGGCCAATGTCTCCTCTCCGAATTGGGTAGAATTTCCCTTTTGCACTCCATATGGCCTCCCGTAAAGCATTTCAAGGGGACTTAACTTTTCTTTAGTCCTTGGCTTAGTTCGAATTCGCATCAATGCCAATGGGAGTGATTGGGGCCAGGGCAAATTAACTTCTTGTCCTAACCTCACAATTTGCTGTTTAATTAAATGATTCATTTTTTCTACTTGGCCACTTGACTGAGGATGATAAGGGGTGTGAAGTTCCCAATCTATGCCCAAGTGGCGACTAATTTGTTGCACTATTTTTGAAATAAAGTGTGGTCCTCTGTCTGAGGATATAGTGGCTGGAACTCCAAAGCGTGGTATTATTTCTTGTAACAGCACTCTAGTTACCTCCCGGGCTTTGGCAGTTCTAGTTGGGAAGGCTTCTGGCCACCCTGAAAAGGTATCTGTCATCACCAATAAGTATCTATACCCCCCTTTTCTTGGAAGTTCTGAAAAATCAATTTGCCACTGCTGCCCAGGCCCCTGTCCTCTTCCAATTTGACCAAGTTTTGGTTTAGGGGTATTCTTAGGATTAGTCTGGAGGCAAAGGTCACACTGCCGAGTAACCTGGGTAACAATAGCATATAAATTTCTGGCAGTAATCTTTTCAATTAGATGGGTATATAGAGCATCTGCTCCCCAGTGTGTTTTCTGATGTTCCTTTTTAACTAGGGACCATAGTATGTGGGAGGGGACAACCAGCCTCCCTTCTGTAGTGACAGCCCATCCTTCCTCATTATATGTTCCTTTCTGATCCTCAATTAATTCCTTATCCTTTTTATCATATATCGGCTTACCTTCAAGGGATATCTGTCCATCTGGAATTAAGGTTGCCTCAATTATTATCTCACCCTTTGCTGCCTCTTTTGCCTCTCTGTCCGCCAGCTCATTTCCTTCTTCCAATTCTGAGCTCACCTTCTGGTGTGCTCTAATGTGCATAATTGCTACCTTCTCAGGCATCTGGACTGCTTCCAATAATCGCATTATTTCTTGTGCATGTTTTATGTTCTTTCCTTGTGAATTTAACAGTCCTCTCTCTTTCCAGATAGCTCCATGTGCGTGCACAACCCCAAATGCATATCTTGAGTCTGTATATATATTTATTCTTTTCCCTTTTGCCATTTCCAAGGCACGAATCAGGGCAACTATCTCGGCCTTCTGTGCAGAGGTATCTATTGGCAAAGGTCCAGATTCCAGTACCTCTTTACTGGTGGTAACTGCATACTCAGCATATCGCTTCCCACTGATGACGTAGCTGCTTCCATCAGTAAACCAGGTTTCTGCATCGTCAAAAGGGGTGTCCTTCAAGTCTGGTCGGCTGGAGTAGGTGGCTTCGATAGTCTCCAGACAATCGTGGTGTACTGGTTCTCCTTGATTTCCACTGAGAAAAGAAGCTGGGTTGACAATATTAGTCACCACTATTTCCACATCATCTTGTTCCACCATAATAGCTTGGTATTTTAAGAACCTTTGTGGGGGAAAGCCAGTGCCCCCCTTTTACCTCTAATACTGCAGATACTGTGTGAGATACTAATACAGTCATTTTCTGGCCCAGGGTGAATTTGCGTGCCTCTTGAATATTCATCACAACAGCTGCCACCGCTCTGAGGCACCCTGGCCATCCTTTGGCTGTTGCATCCAGCTGTTTAGAGAAGTAAGCAACTGCCCTTCGGTATGGCCCTAGGTTCTGTGCTAGTATTCCCGGGGCAATCTCCTGTTTCTCATGGGAGAACAAAAAGAATGGTTTACTTACATCAGGAAGTCCTAGGGCTGGGGCTGACATAAGAGCATCCTTTAATCGACGAAAGGCTTGAGTGGCCTCTTTAGTCCACTTGAGATCTTTGCTGCCATTTGCCATAAGCGTGTACAAAGGTTTAACAAGCAACCCATAGTTGTAGATCCACAACCTACACCACCCTGTCATCCCTAAAAAGGTTCGCAGTTCCTTTATTGTCTGGGGTTGTGGAGTTTGGCATATTGTTTCTTTACGATTTTGCCCCAAGGTCCGTTGTCCAGCACTAACTTCGTACCCCAGGTAGATAACCTTCTGCTTCACCACCTGAGCCTTTTTCTTTGATACTCTATACCCCTGGAGTCCCAAAAAGTTTAAGAGACTCACCGTCCAGGCCACACATGCTTCTTCCGTCTTAGTGGCTATTAAAAGATCATCTACGTACTGCAGCAGCCTTCCTTCTTCTGGGGGGGCCTCCCAAGCCTCTAAGTCCTTGGCAAGCTGCTCTCCAAACAAAGTAGGAGAATTTTTAAACCCTTGGGGAAGTACTGTCCATGTGAGTTGAGTTCTCCGTCCAGTTTTAGGATTTTCCCATTCAAATGCAAAAATTTTCTGACTGGCTTCATGGAGAGGGAGGCAAAAGAAGGCATCTTTTAGGTCTAAAACAGTAAACCAAGTAAACTTTGGTGTTAAGCATGTTAATAAAGTATATGGGTTTGCCACTACTGGATAAAGATTTTCAGTTATCTTATTAACAGCTCGCAAATCTTGCACCACCATGTATGACCCATCAGGTTTCCGAACGGGTAAAATAGGAGTATTAAAATCAGATTGGCATTCTTTTAGTAATCCTAGTTGTAAAAAGTTCTCAATCACTGGCCTAATTCCTTCCCTGTCTTCTTTTCTCAAAGGATACTGCTTGATCCTAACTGGTTGTTTCCCTTCTTTAAGTTTAATTATTATAGGAGGTGCGTTTTTCGCTCTCCCTGGCACATTGGAAGCCCATACTCCGGGGAACACCTGACTAATTATTTCTTCTCTAATTTCTTCTTTAATTTCAATGATTGTCAATATTAAACTCAATACTTCTATATATTGTTCATCATTTACCTCCAAAGTAATCTCCCCATTCTTAAATACAATGGTCGCTTGTAATTGTTCCAATAAGTCTCTTCCCAGGAGCGCCTTTGGGGAATTTGGCATGTATAAAAACTTATGAGTGCCCCATTGTTTCCCAAATTTATATTTTAGAGGTCTACAAAAATAAGCCTTTTCAGACTGGCCAGTGGCTCCTTGTACTGTAACATAATCTTTTCCCACAGGCACCAGGGCCTTATTCAATACTGAATATGTTGCTCCTGTATCAATTACAAACTCTACTTCCTTTCCCTCCTCCCCCAGTTCCATTGTTATAACCAGGGGATCTGCTGGGGGTCGATCTCCCGGTCCCCTTTAGTTTCCTTTTGCATATGCAATCACGTCTTTTTTCTTGTCTCTCCTCCGTTTAGGGCATTCATTCTTCCAATGCCCAAACTCTTTACAAAACGCACACTGATCTTTACCCAACCGAGGTGGGCCCCCTTGTCCCCCTCGTCGACCTTGCCCACGACTTTGTCCTCCTCTCTCTTCTCTCACCACTGCCACCAATTTCCTCACATTCTGCTTATATCCCTCTTCTCTATTGCTAAATACTCTCCACGCCTCATCTAGTAAATTCTCTAGATTTCTTGCCTCGGGCCCTCTTATTTTTGAAGCTTACGCCTAATATCCCCCGTAGATTGACCCAAAAATAAATTCACTAGTTGTTGAATCCCCACCTCTGCTTCAGAGTCCAGAGATGTATTGCGGCGCATTGCATCCCTTAATCGATCCAAAAATTCAGATGGTGTTTCAGAGGGACCTTGTTTAACAGCATATAGTGCTGACCAATTTATAGTTTTAGGTATTGCCCGTTCCATCCCTTTTGCTATCCATTCTTGGTAGCTTTCTAACTTCTGCATTTCTGCTGTCCTGTTTGGATCCCACTGTGGATTCTGGAGGGGAAAATAGTCCTTTGTATCCAATTGCTGGGCTTTATAATAATCCTCTGCTAGATCTCCTGCTGTTTTCAGGATTAATTGCTTTTCTGTTTCAGTTAATGCATCCAGCAATAATTGCATATCAGACCAATCTGGATTATGTTGTTTTATAATATACCGCAAACGCTTTGCTGTAGTTATTGGGTCACTACGGTAGTTTTTAGCAACTTTTTCCCATGCTTCTATATCAATAGTAGAAAAGGGTATTTTTACTAGAACCCTCCCTCCTTCTGGTCCCACAGCCTCTCTCAAAGGGAATTGTAGCACCTTATTTCTCGTCCTAGAAGACACAGGGCTTCTGGGAGGAGAATGGGCTAGACCAGGTAGTTCTTCTGAATCATCCTCTCCCTCTCTCCGAGCTCGAGGAGGAGATTTGAATAGGTCACTCATACCCTGTTCCTGCATATCCAAATTGTGCATTTTGTCTAATCTGGTACACCGCTCACCTATATCACATGCTGAACAACACCTTTCAAGTTTCCCTTTATTTGCTTTCCTTTCCTTCTCAAGGGCTAGAACTAAAGGGTCAGAGGGTGCCTTAATCCCACAGTCTCTCTGCCATTCAGGGTGGTTTCGGAGAGAGAAGAACATGTCACAATAGGAAACCTCACTCCATTTGCCCTCTCTTCTTAAAAACAACATTAGTTGCAACAGAGTATCATAATCTAAAGTCCCGGTAGGTGGCCACCTTAGTCCGTGGTCTAGTCTGTACAGTGGCCACCACTGGCTACAATATTTAATTAGGGTGGATTTATTTTCAGTGCCGCCAGTTCCTGCAACTTCTTTCCAATGTGCTATAATACACCCTAAAGGGCTGGCTTTAGGGACTTCTGTGCTCTGTGTAGATCCCATTCTTCTCTTTTCGTCCCCTGCCCACTTTACACCTAAGCTACACCTTACTGAACTTTAAAATTTCTTTCCAATCTCCTTCCCACACACAATACCAACTGCTAGATCAGTCAATTTGTTTCCTCTCTCTATCTGGCAGTCTATTAGGTTCACAAACTCCCAAGGATCACGCCCAAACCATTGAAAAGCGGACCCCCTTTTTCACTCTTCTCAGTACGCAAACGAAGCACACAATGCACCAACACGGCACGCTCACTCTTGTACAAACACAGCACACTTATTATTCATACTTTCTACCAACAATCATTATATTCTCAGCACAGCTACAGTCCCGCTCGCATCACGCCGCACATTACACAATTCTGCCTTTCTGAAAAGAATACCCCACACTTACTCCCCTCCTGGGTACGTCTCACTCAGTCACTCACCTCACTCGCAATGTCCGGACTCCAACACACACACCACCTGGGCTCCGATGACACGGGAACAGGAATCCACTCGACCCGCGTTCTAGGGTCGCTCCGCGGCTGCTCTATCAGTCAGCGAATTCCTTCACCGGCCCCCCTCCTCCCTTCTCGACCCGGAGGTTAAGGGAATGGAGTGGCCCTACCGGTGTCCCTCTGCCGGTAACTCCACCAGCCCGCTGCTTGCAAGCCTGACCTCCACAGGGACTTTGTTGTACGCAGGACGTCTCCTGCGATTTATCAACAGCCCTCCAATCACACGTGCATATGTCTTACAAACCCCCCAGAATTAATACGTACCGTTTCATCCGCCAGCCAGTGGTCCTTTCTGTCGCTGCAGTAAGCGAGCCGGGGTCGGCGTCTCCTCCAGGAAATCCCGGGGCGCGCCGTGGAGTCGTCCGGCCCTCAGCTCGATCCCGCAGGCAGACAGGAAGGTCCCATCTGGGGTGCCAAATGAAGCGCGGAAAATAAACTTCACAACCTGTAAAGTTGTGGAGTAGGTACGTATTTTATTCAGCGCTGGACGCAGGGGGAGAGCATCCTCCCAAATCCTGCGTACGGTACATGCTTCTAACCTTCTATTTATCTAGGAAGTCCATGCATATTCTAAATCGCCTATACATATTGATTATCTGCCCCGCCTGTTTCCCGCTTCATATGGAGATTAGTTGCATATTCATTGCGGCTGCGTAGTTAATTGAGTCGGTGGTCTTCAAATGAGTCTGTGGGCGGAAAATGATGAAGTAACAGTCTTCCTCACTAGTTGAACTTTTCACCTTGTCTTTCCACGCATGCGCTTTTAGCCTCTTGGTCGTGATATTTTGCAGACTTTGCACTTTTACAAAGAGGGGCCCCTTTCCTTATACATCAGGGGTCTTCTTATCGTGCATTCCTTTTCCTTATAAGCACACAGTAACTGATACCTATACATCAGGGGTCTCTTGTTGTACATTCTTTTCCTTATAAGCACACAGTAACTGAAAACATATGTTCTACTCCTCATTCTATTTAACCCTTAAATCCCCTGTTTCACTAATAAGGAGTTAACAAGTTTTAGTTAAGTTTAACAGGTATTCTCTAATTATCCTCTGGTACTCTGGTTTGTGTCACAGTTATCACTTGGAGAGGTCAGGAAAGCATCTCAGCACTAGGTCAGTCAGCAGATGTGGGGGAAAAGATCTTAACATTTAGTGTTTTGCTAAGGCTTATTGTATAATAGATATATTCATTACACTACTATTTCTATGAGCTAGGCAATGCATATTTAAACTGACAGATTATGTTATATTAATTAATAGCTAAATAGAGTTATACATTGTACTATATGTAAATATTTATGGTCATACTAGTATGCAAAAGCTAATACATAAATGTGAAAACCATTCTTACATTATAGTTTTTAACAATTTCTCTCTTTTTCTTTTTTTAATGTATTTGACTTGAGCTATAACTTTTGAACTTTTGTATTCTTGGCATATTTATACCTTTCATAGACTTTAAAGGCTGTTTTTAGATTTGGATTTTTTTTATTTCTTTTAATATTATAGTGTTCTGTTTTCTTTCTATAGTTTCCAGTTCTGGACTAGTGGGCATTGTCATTACATGCATATTTTGAACTATATAGATAATTAACCAGATCAGGCATGGGATTAGACATGGAAGAAAAATTAGGTTATTCTACATAGTATTACAAATATCGCTTTCTTTTATTGGGATATTTTAAAGAAATTTTCTAAAAACTCTTTTTTCATTATAGATTCTCATTTCTGGACTGGTATATGGGCTATTTTCTGGATGTTTTTAGCTATATTTAAAACCACATCTTTATTATCATTAATTTCTAAATAACAATTAGATGTGTTAAATTTTCTGCAAATCTTTCTTTTTTCTGCTAATAAATAGTCTAGTGCTGACTGATATTGATACACTGCAGCTCTGGTTTGCTTTTGCTGGCTGATTATTAATTTAATGGCCCCAGCTGTTTTATTGGTTATGATCTCTATAATTGTTTGGAGTCTTATGATGCGATTTAGCATATAAATTTGAGTTCAATATCTCTAACTCCCATCTTGTGCTTAGGTAGTTTGATCATATGTTTGTAATAGTCGTTCAGGAGGCCACTCCTCATTGCTTCATTTTTGGTATCCCCTAATTTCTTTAAGTAGTTCATTCTTGGTCCTTTTTAAGGCATCATATACTGTCACTCCTAAATTATTGCCATCTTGGTTTAGCAACAGGAAAAATCTTGGTTATATAATTCTTAGAGTATAGCTTCTTTTTTATGGGGGAGGAAGTTTTGGATAAGTCCATTTTTATATACCTAAAACAAGCTATCTGGGGCTTTTCAATATTCTTTGTTTTGGTTACTCAGGTTTTCATAAAATTTGGATATTTTAGGGATTCTGTAATAGGAGTTTTTCCTGAGGTTATTACACAGGAAAAGTTTATTTTTTTTCATATCCATATTTCTTTTTTTTACCTAATATTTTGTTGTTTTTTCAGAAATCTAGTATGTGAAAGTTCTATTATAAACTTTATATTTTTTTATAGGAGATATGTCCTATATAGTTCAAGAATTCTTTTCCTATATGTTAGAATGTCCAAGTTTAGGAAAATTTGAGGAAAAAGACTTCCAAAGCCCCCCCACCCCCCCTTACAATTCCTTCCTTCACTAGGCTCAGAAAGAATTTTGTTCAGGGGAAAGTGGAAAAAACTATTTTATTAATAAAAATACAAAAGAAACACTTCCCAGCACAGACCCAGATGAGATGAACTCGGCAGATCTTTGCCGGGAAGGGCGGCAGAGTTTCTTGGGCAGACTTCCAGAGGTGGTCTCCGAAGTTCAGATCCGTCTCCTCTGGAGCCGGTGCAAATCTTAGGGATGAGGAGAAGGGAGAGAGGGAAAGGGGCAGCCGGGAGCAAGCAAAAGCGAGCCCAGGGCGAGCAAAAGCAAGCGGGGGGCAGCTAAAGAAGCAGGGGGGGCAGCAGCGGCAGCAGCAGCGGGCCAGCAGAAAACACCAGCCTAGATAAAACAGCCTGGGGGAGGGGCCGGCAGCTCCATGGCAGGGGGCAGGGAGAGGAGCTAGTCAAAACATCAACCCAGAACATTCCACCCCTTATCCCATATCGTGATCATTGACACACAATTGGGATACACACTCACTAAACACAATATGGAAACTTCCTCTGACTTGCTCAAACCTGCAGCATTTACACATTTCCTCCTTCTCACTTGCTCAGACCTTTGTCACTTACACATTTCCTTCTATTCATAAAATCTAGCATACAATGGTGGTAACACTCAACAATGATATTTGTGTATAATTCATCCTATAATCAGATCTCCCTGAGGTACACAGCGGGTTGTTCCATCCTTCTGCATTATCCACCAAGTACATACTGGTCCTTGAGCAAAGGCAATCCCACGAATGGGTTTGCCTGTACTTGAGGAAGGATGAATCCATACTGTCTTCCCTAGCAACCCTCTGACATGGGCCACTGGGACTTTGTCTCCATCTACTACATTAAGGCCCTCAGACTGGGCGGAACCTGCTCGATTGGTGGAACCTCGAGTGTTGACTAACCAAGTGGCTTTTGCCAGGTGCTGCTCTCAGTTCTTGAGAGATCCCCCACCCAATGCCTTTAAGGTGGTTTTAAACAATCCATTGTATCTCTCCACTTTACCTGCAGCTGGTGCATGGTAAGGGATATGGTACACCCACTCAATACCATGTTCCCTAGCCCAGGTGTTGACGAGGTTATTCGTAAAATGAGTCCCATTGTCTGACTCGATCCTCTCAGGGGTACCATGCCTCCAAAGGACCTGCTTTTCCAGGCCCAGGATGGTGTTGCGGGCAGTAGCATGGGACACAGGGTAAGTCTCCAACCAGCCGGTGGTGGCTTCCACCATGGTCAGCACATAACGCTTTCCCTGGCGAGTCTGAGGCAGTGTGATGTAGTCAATCTGCCAGGCCTCCCCAAACTTGTACTTGGACCACCGTCCACCATACCAGAGGGGCTTTACCCGCTTGGCCTGCTTGATGGCAGCACAAGTGTCACAGTCATGAATAACTTGGGTAATGCTGTCCATGGTAAGATCCACCCCTCGGTCTCGTGCCCACTTATAGGTGGCATCCCTACCCTGATGGCCTGAGGCATCATGGGGCCATCGAGCCAGGAACAACTCTCCCTTATGTTCCCAATCCAAATCTATTTCCAACCCCCCTATCTTTGCAGCCTGATCTACTTGCTGGTTGTTTTGCTGTTCTTCATTAGCTCTGCTTCTAAGGACATGGGCATCTACATGGCAAACCTTAACAAGTAGTTTTTCTACCCGAGTGGCAATGTCCTTCCACTCGTCAACAGCCCAAATTGGTCTTCCTCTATGCTGCCAGTTCGCCTCTTTCCATTTCTTCAGCCACCCCCACAGAGCGTTGGCTACCATCCAGGAATTAGTATACAAATAGAGCTTTGGCCACCTTTCCCTTTTGGCGATATTTAAGGCCAGTTGGACAGCATTAAGTTCAGCAAATTGACTAGATTGTTCTTCTCCTTCAGTAATCTCTGCAACCCGTCGTGTAGGGCTCCATACAGCTGCTTTCCATCTCCGATTCGTCCCTATGACGCGACAGGAGCCATCAGTGAACAAAGCGCAGCGCGCTTCCTCTGCTGGCAACTGGTTGTAGGGTGGAACTACTTCAGCCCGTGTCACTGGTTCTTGTTCCTCATCTGTGACACCAAAACTTTTACCTTCTGACCAGTTTGTAATTATTTCCAAAATCCCAGGGCGATTTAGTTTTTCAATCCAGGCACGCTGAGTGATAAGGGCAATCCACTTACTCCACGTGGCACTGGTGGCATGATGGGTGGAGGGAACCTTTCTGCTGAACATCCACCCCAGCAATGGCAGTCGGGGTGCCAGGAGAAGCTGTGCTTCTATACCAATCACTTCTGAAGCAGCTTGGACTCCCTCATAGGCAGCCAAGATTTCCTTCTCTGTGGGAGTGTAATTACCTTCAGACTCTCTGTAAGTTCTGCTCCAAAATCCCAGAGGTCGGCCTCGGATCTCGTCTGGCACCTTCTGCCACAGGCTCCAAGACAAACCATGGCTCCCAGCTGCTGAGTAAAGTACGTTCTTCACATCTGGTCCCCTCCTGACTGGGTCAAGGGCTACTGCATGGGAACTCTCCTGTTTAATCTGAGCAAAGGCTTGCTGCTGTTCAGGGCCCCAGTGGAAATAATTCTTTTTACGAGTGACCTGGTAGAGAGGGCTCACAATCTGGTTGTACTCAGGGATATGCATTCTCCAAAAGCCGATGGCACCTAGGAAAGCTTGTGTCTCCTTCTTGTTAGTAGGTGGGTACATAGCTGTAATCTTGTTAATAACATCAGTAGGAATCTGATGCTGTCCATCTTGCCACTTCACTCCCAGGAACTGAATCTCCCAAGAAGGTCCCTTAACTTTACTCTTCTTGACGGTGAAGCCGGCTTCCAGGAGAATTTGGATAATTTTTTCTCCTTTCTCAAACACTTCAGCTGCTGTGTTTCCCCATACGATGATATCATCAATATATTGTAGATGTTCTGAGGCTTCACCCTTTTCCCATGCATCCTGGATCAGTCCATGACAGATGGTAGGACTGTGATTCCACCCGTGAGGTAGTCGGTTCCAGGTGTACTGCACGCCCCTCCAGGTAAAAGCAAATTGAGTCCTGCTCTCTGCTGCCAAAGGAATGGAGAAGAATGTATTTGCTATATCAATGGTGGCATACCACCTTCCTGCCTTGGACTCCAACTCATACTGGAGCTCCAGCATGTCCAGTACGGCAGCACTCAGTGGTGGAGTCACTTCATTCAATGCCCGATAGTCCATAGTCAGTCTCCATTCCCCATCAGATTTACGCACAGGCCAAATGGGGCTGTTGAAAGGTGAGTGGGTTTTGCTGACCACCCCTTGACTCTCCAGCTCTCGGATCATCTTATGAATAGGAATCACAGCATCTCCAGTTGTTCTATGCTGTACTATTAAAGTGGCAATTGGTACTCGTTGTTCTTCTCCCTGCAGAAGTCCTACTGTAATTGGATTCTCAGATAGTCCAGGCAAGGTGTTAAATTGCCGGGTGCGCTCTGCCATCACAGTTGTGATTCCAAATGCCCATCTTAGTCCTTTTGGGTCCATAAAATAACCGCTCCGAAGGCAATCTATGCCCAAAATACATGGGGCCTCTGGACCAGTCACAATAAGATGTTTCTTCCAATCCTTTCCAGTTAAACTCACTTCTGCTTCCACCAGGGTGAAGTCCTGCGATCCACCTGTCACACCAGCAATTGAAACAGATTCTGCTCCCACGTGTCTTGATGGAAGTATCGTACACTGTGCACCTGTGTCCACTAAAGCTTTATATTTCTGTGGTTTCGAAGTGCCAGGCCATCAAATCCACACAGTCCAAAAAACACGGTTGTCCCTTGCCTCACCCTGGCTAGAGGCAGGGTTCCTCTAAGCCTGTTTCTCCTTCTTTTCTGAGGCATACATCTTAGAAGTTCCCTCAAGAGGGTCAGACATGTCATTATCAGTATCATGTTCATCACTTTGGCTGCGAGAAACAGGAGCGGCTTTCCTTTTGGTGCAACTTCCTCTTTCAATCTTTCCTTCCTTCAAATCCCGCACTCGTTTTGCCAGAGCACCCGTGGGCTTCCCATTCCATCTTCTCATGTTCTCTCTAGAATCCCGCAAGAAAAACCATAACTCAGCTCGGGGAGTGTACCTCCACTCCCCATTGGGGGAAGGTCTGCGTTGGGTACCAGGGTTTCTAATCTGTACAGCTGAAATTTGGAGGAGGTCCTCCTTAATCTCCTACCTGAGTCTCCGATGATTTTACTCTATTTTATCTTCTAAGTCTTGCAAGCGTGTTTCCACAGCTGCAATTCTAGCATGATTTAGGCCATGTACTGCATCCGCATATGCCCGAAGCTTCTTTGCCTTATCGAGTACTGTCTCATACATCTCATCTCGCTTCATTATCGCTAGGGCAGACGCATACTCAGGTGGCCCAAGCCACACGAGTTTTCTCCACATCACCTGTGTGCATGGTACCAGGTCTGGATTTCTAGTTGTTATGTCATCCAAAAAATAATTTCTGCTACTGCCATTTCCCTGAGGCATTGGACCCCCTGCTCTACGGTTTTCTATCAGGTCTGCTGCATATACAGGTCATCCACACACAGATATCATTGTGCCACGCTATCCAGGACCCGTGCCCAGAGGCTTTGAGGGTTAGGCCCCCTCATCACATCTTGGTCGATAACAGGATCATGGGACAGAGACCCCAAATTTCTCGCTTCAGAGCCATCTAAAACTGTGGCCTCACCTGCTGCATCCCAGAGACGAACTAGCCAGCTGATTATAGATTCATCAGGTCGCTGGGTGTAATCTTTTCTTAAATCACGAAGATCCTTTAGGGAAAGGGATTCATTATTGGTCTCTGCTCTTCCACTAGATGTTTTGACTCCTGATTTTACATCAGGAGGTGTTGAGGATCCCTCTCCAGCATCATCATCATCATCATCCACCGGCCAATTGGTCTTGGTGCACTTCCCACTTCTTGTACTGGTAGCCACAGCCATTGGTTGGGGCTTATTATCCAGTTTAGCTGCTGGGTTTCGGCCTGGGGAGTTGGCAGCAACCTGAGAAACTGGGATAGTAAATAATTTATCTCCCTGTTCACTTTCCTCTGTGTTCTGCTTTATAGTGCTTAGCAAGGTGCGATATGCATGTGCCAGGGCCCAGCTCACTGTAATAATCCTTTTGTGTTTGGAACCATCCTGGCACTTCCCCTTTAAGTATCTTGCAACCTCAATTGGATCTTGAATCTGTTCAGGTGAGAATTCCCAAATTATGGCGTGTGAGAGTCAGTCTGAGCCTCTCTTCTGTTTCTGCCCAACGACCCTCGCCTGAGGCCTGCGCTGGCCAGGGATGGGAGGAACACCAAGTAACTGTTCCGCAGGTGATGCCTACCAGGACTGGTTTCTCATGACAACTAGTCACGGGGCGTTTACTCATCAAAGCTCCCACAGATGGAAGAACAATGGACTGGTCAGTATGGGCTACCCTGGGTGTGTTCATAATAAAGATTGTTTGGTGTGCCTTGAAGTTTCCTGTTTCCACCTGTTCCTCAGGGTAATGAGCTCCACATACGATAGTTCATAAATCTTCCCACCTTTTGGCCAGAAACCACTCGCTTTGGGAAAGGACTATGAAAGTGACTTTCTCAGAGGAGACCCCCGAGATCTCCCCAGATGGCAACAGACATCTATTGGCTGGCTCCACGAGGATTCGTCTGCCCGTCTTGGTAGCTATAATCCCGACCCCCCTTTCTCTCTCTCTCTCTCTCTCTCTCTGTCCCACTATTGCATTTTGGTTGGCACTAAATAAAGTGCATTTCTGTAGAAGTAAACTGGTTTTGTCCCCTGTTGTGCCTTTTGCGCTCTGAGATCCATAAAAGAACCAGTCACAACTCCCCCTCGGGTTGGGCATATTATGGCATTATTTGGCGTAGTCGGCCATTGGATTCCTGATATTGGAGGAGTTGGGGTTTCTGTGCACTTTGTACCGGGGGAAGACCTGTGCCATTTCAGCTGCATCTGGCCTGTCAGTACCGTAAGGACTGAACAGTGTTAGAAAGCAAGGGAGGTGATATTGGGTTCTTCCCGCAATCTGCACACAGACCCAGGTGGATAATCAACTACATTCCCGTTATCGGAGAATATTTTGAAAGGATTTAAACTGAGCAAAAGATGGGACTTGTGTTTTTTGTTGTTTGCAGCTTGGTGTAGTTGAGGAGACAACCATTGTGCAACTAAAGAGAACCTCCCAAGCGGTTTGGTCTCCTCAGCCACTCAGGGAAGATAGGGGGTTGTCCCCAGCAGAAGTCTGGGTGTTAAGTGTTGACCTCCCTGAAGTGGTTTTTTTCCCCTCGCACCGAATCGTAACTCAGAGGTTACAGTTGTTGTATAATTATTGTATTTGACTACTTGGGATCGCAAAAAGACAAGTGGTTTTTGTAGTTAAGTCAGTACCTCCCAAGTAGTGCGTCTCTTCACCCGCTCCAGGGAAGAGAAGGGATTCACCGTTTCAGCTGTGCTTTTTGTCTAACTTTAAGTGTGTCTCCCTGAGAGTGGTTTTAGTCCCTTAGTAAAAATGTATGAAAATGATAAAGCTGCATTTTACGCTTTACTAGCTAAGTGTAATGCCAGACCCTCCCAAGGGGGGGGAAGACTGGGCACACAGTAATTGGTTTAATTTAGAAAATGTGATTGATAGAATACATTTTCTGCAACATGAAACAAAATTCAAACTGAGCAAGAAAAATAAACTCACACTTTGCTCAATTCTAGGCGCTTGTCTTTCAGCTGCTGTAGAATCTTGTTTCAAACAAGTGAGTGAAAAAGGTGCAGTGATGGGCTCCTTGCAAAACCTGATGGAAACTTTGCAAAAACTATTACAAGAGGAAAGAAATCAGGTAAAAACTCTGCAAAACCAACTAGAGCAGGAAAGAAATCAAGTAGAAACTCTGCAAAACCAACTAGAGAAGGAAAGAAATCAGGTAGAAACTCTTCAAAACCAACTAGAGCAGGAAACATATCACAACTATTTGCTACAACTATCACATGCCTCACAACATGCAGATACACCTAATGAAACAGAAGAAAAGGAAACATATCACATAAAGCAGATATACCCACAGAGAGAATTAGTACATGTACAAAATTGTGGGGAAAATTGCTGCTCTAAAATGAGACCTCTCCTTAAAACGGAATATAGATACCTGAACGACGAGGATTTTGACCCCCATATAACCTCCAAAGAAATACCATACACTGCTACTGAATTGGCCAAATTAAAGAAAGAATGCTCACGTCTCCCCCAAGAATCTGAGACCGAGTATGTTTTTAGACTTTCACTCACTGGAGGAGATCAAATTAAATTAAGTGAACAAGAAACCAGTGGGTACTGGGCACCTGGAGTTTTCTTAACAACTGGAAACGCTCGTGTTCCATGGTCTCTGACACAGCATGTAGCCTATTGGGCTGGGGGACTTAGCCCCCTAGAGAGAGGTGATCCTCTAGCTATAACTGGCACTCAAGACCAGCTCCTCGAAAACATTCAAAAAGCTGCCTGCTTGCAAATTATACATGAAATAAAATTCACTGCTGGCCATAAATCACCTCTGCAATTACCTGTAAATGTAAAACAAAAGCCTCTTCTCTCTGGTTCCAAAGTAGAGATCAAACCGGTTATACAGGACTTGCAAAACTCCACTGTATGGCCAATCCAAAAACCCAAACCTGACACTGTAGCTGTGTACCAATACATAGATGATGTATTGATAGGAGGAGAAGAAAAAGAAGAAGTGAGGGATGTGCAACAGTAAATAATTTCCCACCTAGAAAGCCCTAACTTGTAGATTCCTTCAGGGAAAATTCAAAATGCTTCTCAGGAAGTGAAGTTTTTGAAGACAGCCACTACTGGGACTGTCCCCCCTGATGGGGTGGCCCAGAAATCCTATGTAACAGAAGGAACTGTAAAAAATCTGGCAATAACAAACTGAGAACTTGGGCAACAGGGATGACAAACCTGCCTCAATAATTAAAGTAGCCTCTGCTTTCTCCCCCAAACAATCTTTATTCACTAATCCTTTGTTCACTGATGCTTCTGCTGAGCAAAGTATTGCTGGGGGACGGGGTGACTCTTGGGTTGGGGCACTGATGGTTACTTGGGGTGTTTTCCAGCTTGAAGTGTGGAGTGCCTCTCTTGTTTGAAAACACGCTGACTCTTATCCTGTGTTTAAAGGAGGTACAGAGTGGCTTCCTTCTTGGCAGCAAAAAGATTGGGAAGTTAACAATTTCTGTCTGCATAGTTCCATCATTTTAACCTCCTGCCTCTTTGTGGCAGATTCTGTTGTGTTTATTTTTCACAGAATAATACCATGGAATCTGAAGATTAATTGCTGAATCCCTCATCGAACCTGTATACAGTTATGGTACAGGACCTTACAGCTGTGTTTTATTTTGTGAAAATTCAAAATCAAAATTCAGCTGTTGTATAATTTTCCCCAAAAAAATTATGTGTGGGAAAAAATACAAAATATAAAGGAGAACTCAATTTTAATGTTGTAACACCTACTACCCAACCACCGGTTCTACTGAGCCTGAAAATTTTTGAAATTGGACCTTGGGGAATTTGGAAAACTGGCCAACAGCAAATATTGTTTAATTTGGCATGGTCTTTTAAACAAGTCAAATTGCCAATGCAAAACAATGTCTCAGTAATTCAGCCGGCTTGTTCACCTTTTCTAGGGGTGGACAAACAACCTGGTTGCAAAACCAGGAGGATCCTTTCAAGAAACAAACAAGAGACATAACCGGTTTTTGTGGGAACAGGACTGGGAATTTTAAATAGCATTGATTCAGAGTTATTAATGAACAAATTCGTTGCCACCACCAGAGACCTGACCAAATTGAAACAACCTCTGCAGTCCTCTTTAACAGCCTTGGGGATGCAACAGTGGTTATTATCAAACATTTTACCAAATTGGGAAAAAGGCAAATGTAAATGATCACAAATTGATAATTGATGTTCTTGGTACTGCTCAAAACAACATATCCTTAGCCCTCAGCTGTATCCAGGTACAGCATTGGATGCAAACATTTGTTGCCTCAATTATAAGGGAAGGGGAAGAAGGCATCTTCCGTACTGAAATCCAGACAATAATTTGGGACAATGCTAATGATTTTGAAAGGAAGTTTCAGTCCTGGTGCAATCTGGTAAACTTTACCTACAACCCCAGTACAAACACAGCCACAGCCTTTGTGCTGACAATACGCACTGCTTCAGTGCATTTGATATACCCCATCATTGCATTAGGATTGAATCACGATGGAACTATTCTCTATCCTTTCGAGCATAGAGAATGGGCCCGTCAAATTGGTGAGAAATGGCAAACTGTTATTTTGGAATCTTGTGTTGTTCGGGAGCAACAGGGTTTCATTTGTGAAAGCAATGCCATTGTGGCCCAAGACATCTGTTTAGACACAGAGCAAAATATCTGTCATTTTGAAATACACCTTGATGAGACTCCTGCAACAGTGCTGGTGTACATAGGAAATGGATGTGTGTGTGTAAGAACTGCTTGCAACTTAGTCTTTGTAGAAAATGTAACAGTGGGTCTAAAAAATCATTTAAATTTTTGTGTTTGTAATTTTACCACGATCATGGGCTGTGACTTTTCCTATACTGCTCCGTTTATGTCTTATCACCTTTTGCAATCCAATTTTACACTGATTCATCAGTTAGTGCCTGCTCCTATCAGGATGAACCTCACTTTGATTAAACAATTGTTGCTTCACCAGGACTTAATTGGGATCTTGGGAAAAATCAAGAAAAATGGGCAGAAGACCCTGGTGACAGTTCATCAAGATGTGAAAGAAATACATCAGGTTTTAGAAAGGGTAAAAGGGTATGCTGAACTCAAGTGGTGGGATACTCTTTTTGGATGGTAACCTACTGCTACCGGCATCCTAAACAAATTGTGTCATCCAATTGTTGTGCTTTTGATTTCGGTTTTGATCGGTTTTGTTTTGTCCGTCATTCTATACATCCTGAATTGGAGAATGGTAAAATGGCTGACACAATTGGCATCAACAATGGAAGCACATAATTTGATCACTACTGCATCTGCTAAAGATACCCCTAAAGTTATTGACACCAGACAAATTACCAGACAAAACCTGCAGGGGAGCAGGGGGGAAGCTAAAGCAGCAGGGGGGGCAGCAGCAGCAGCAAGCGGCAGCAGCAGCGGACCAACAGAAAACACCAGCCTAGATAAAACAGCCTGGGGGAGGGGCCGGCAGCTCCATGGCGGGGGGCAGGGAGAGGAGCTAGTTAAAACACCAACCCATAACATAGAGGCACTCCTCTCTTATTATTTCTGAACTTAATACTTATCTGTCTGGCTGGTTTTCTCCTTTGTTGGTTCTGTTTTGTTTGCAAAGTTTAACTGGGCCCAGGTTACTATGCTTCTATGACTACTTTTCGGACATTAAAGCTCTGCTGTAAACTTAGCAGTTGGTAACATTTAGCTTTCTACTGATTCTTTCTCTTAGGTCTACAAATGAGTTTTTTCTTAACTTTGGGATTTCTGTTTTATTTTCTACTTGTTGCCTGAGCTTTGCATATAAACCTCCATGTGGAGTTGGCTCAGGAGTGTGTTGCTGTATTTGTTTTCTTTGTTTGCTTATCATTATTTGCTCTCGTATTAAATTTTGTATCATTTCTCGTTCCTTTTTCTATTCTCAGGTCTGACCCATGGAGAAACGAACCCATTTGTTTCCCTGTGGCCATCTTTGTTTTGACCTTAGAATTTTTGTAATTCTGTACATTGGGCTATTTTGTAGGAAAGTGTCTACTTGGGAGGAGTTATAACAGTGGTGGCTGAGGAAAGTATGAAAGTTAAAATAAGAACCTTGGACTTTTCTATGGTATAGTGGTCTGTGGCATTTGTGACATGCATCGTTTGGTTTCCTAAGGGGGGCTTATTAGGAATAACAGTAATATAGCGTGTACCTCTACCTTCTATGCTTGTTGGGATTGCTTCTCACAGTACGTAAGTACGATGTTCTTGGTGGCGAGTATAGTGGTTAATCTAGTTTGCCTCCTTGTTTCTTAATCACAAAATAATTTGTGTCACTCTCTTTGTATTTTGGTTCTTTTTAGTTAGCTACCATTTATTAATTTGGCTTAGAGAATTTGGCCATACTACCTTCCCATCATACATAGTTGTTGTCAGTACTCAAAATACAGTTTTTGCTTTTGGTTTACTATAGCTTCTTACTCATCTTCTAATAGTTTGTGACTATCAGGGAGAATCTATTCTACTTTGCAACTGTGTTGGGTTGATGTGGCCAGAAATGTGCATTCTATCACCATCTGTTGAAGCTGAGTGGGGTAGTGATTCTTATATCTGTGGCACATATTATCTGCTAATGGGCCATTCTTAAATCCAGGTGAGGCAATCATCTTTATCTTTTCCACAACCCATCCTCCCTCCAGGAAGATATCATCTGCTGCTGACCCATTAAGTCCCACTGTATGAATGATAAAATTACATCATCCCATTGGGAGATACTCCAGTCAGGAGAAGGAGCCAAGTCTTTCCTGCCTAGATAAAAAACTGAGATTTTGGACAGCAAGATGCCGTCTTTCCACTGGATTCCAGAGGAAAACTGGACCTTTCCACATCATCCCTTGACATTGAGAGGAAAACTGCACCCTTCTACAGGACCAGTACTTCAGCTGAACCACATCTGGCACTACAGGAAAACTGTAGCCACCATATACTCGAACTGGTACCAACACCCTGACTGACAGGGTTTCAAGTTGTATTTCTGACTCTGTCAGGGTTTGGGTTGTTCTTTGTAATACTGTATTTCTATTTTAATTTTCCTAGTAAAGGACTGTAATTCCTAATTCCCATATCTTCACCTGAGAGCCCCTTAATTTCAAAATTATAATAATTTGGAGGAAGGGGGTTTACATTCTCCATTTCAAAGAGACGCTTCTGCCTTTATTGGCAGACACCTGTCCTTCAAACCTGGACAGATTTTGGCGCCCAATGTGGAGCTCGAGGACATCGAGAGATAAAAGGAATTCCTGAGTAACCTAATTTTTGTGTGCTGGATATAGAAACCTCATTAGGTGGCATCATGTGGTCTAGCTTACCCTGGTTCAGGTGGCACATGGTGGTGGCAATATTTCTTCCATTTTCAGGCCCTTACCTAAACATGGGCCCTATAACTAAGGCTACTGTGTCTGTTATCCAGTTTGCTTTATGAATTATTAAGGTGAGGAATTTGTTGATTTTTAACTTCCTTTAGAAAGCAGGCACATGGATTCAGGGCTATCACACACTAACTGTATGTTTTTGGCATTACTTTAATAATGGTACCTACTGTGAGGGACTGGCACTAGGGAAAATTTTCTCCCAACCCTTCACCCAGTTTTTTGGGTCTACCCCACCAGTTTTTCAAGGGTTCAAATCTCCTCTGAATGTTAATGATACCATACAGTGGCTGGTGTTACTGATAGGCCTGTTCTATTTAGCATTCAGAGATAGGGGGATATTGGCTTGGTTAACCACTCTGATACATACCAAAGGAAATACGGATGCTTCCCCAGAGACTAGGGATGCTGCCCCAGAGCCTGACCCTGCCTCAGAGCCTACCTCAAAAATAAACTACCCAGATTGCATGGAGATAATGGAGGAAAAGATTCACCAGATGCTGAAGGAGTAATTTTCCCCAGCTGGTGAGGAACCCTCCCCCTGCCATAAAGACGGAGAGTCTGATTGTGCTGCAGCAGAACCCATAGATGTTACATCTGTCCAGGTTCCAGCTGAACTGCAGGAGCAGTCACAACCAGCAGCAGTTGCCCCTGTGAAAACTAGGAAATGTAAAATGAAAACAAAGAACCTAGATAATGAGGATCAGCAAGGAGGGCCCACGCAACCAGCAGGGGAACCAGAGTTCGAGATCGTCACTGAGTCCCTCTCGTACAAAAGTCTCTGTAATCTGAGAAAAGAAATTGCAAGACGTGGCCATGAGGCTTTTACAACTTGGTTACTCCAAGTCTGGGACCTTATAGGAACAGATGTACAACTGGATGGTACTGAGGAATGGGGTCTACATTCTCCATTTCAATGAGAAGCTTCTGCCTTTATTGGCAGACACTTGTCTTTCAAACCAGGACACTCTTTCACTGGCATTAGTATGGATTAGAACAAAATCAAGAACTAAAGGGAAATTAAGTCCTTTTGAAATATTGTTTGGGAGACCATATGCAGTCCAAGAAAGAATAACATCCATCAAGGAGAGGAAGAAACTCTACACAAATACATGGTGGCCCTAAAAAAATAACTTAAAGAAATTAGAAAACGTGGCTGGGCCCAAAGAAGGGAATTAGATGGACCAGTGCATGATGCACAACCTGGGGATTATGTATATGTTAAGTCTTTTGCAGAGAAAACTTTGGAACCACAAAGGGAAGGACCATTCCAGGTACTCTTCCCCACCTTCATGGCAGTCAAGATCAAAGAACAGAAGGCATGGATCCATCACTCCTGAGTGAAGAAAGGTCCTGAAGAAATTTAGAAAATTGCACCAGGTGACAGAGACCTGGAGCTGAAATTCACCAGGAGAAGCGAGTAATGGACTTATAGCTATCATGGACATAATGCAAACAGTTGTGACAATTGTGATCATTGCCATGACTATAATAAGAGTCAAATCAACACCACACCAGTACAATGTAACCGAGATTTACCAATGCCAAGAGAAAGCTTACGATCCCTACTCTCATAGGGCTTTGAGCAGAATGTTAAGTGTCACGAATGTAAGTATATGAGAAGAAAGGAATGTTTGGGAATGTGAATATGCATTCGTACATGGTGGGTTCCATGAGGCTCACCATCCATCCATGGAACTCATCCAAGTTGGTCCTGGATGCTGTGACAAATGCTTGACCACGTGTCCTGCATTTAGACTTAAAATTGAAGGGTGAGCAGCAAAAGGGTTTGATCTTAATTTTAGCGTTACTCAATATTGCATAGAGTTCCACAAAATCAAAGCCAAATCAACCTTACCAGTGTCAGAGAGGGCTGTAACAATCCAGACTCCGATTATTTCAGAGAAAAAGGAATAGACTATAATTCCCACAATTACTAAAATTGGACCATATGCTATCAAGAAAACAGGAATTCAGAGACTGCTCACTAACCCAGAATGGTCTCTAAAGCGAGTAGAAATGGGAATGCAGGTAAATGCTTCTGCCATTCAGCCAGAATGTGCCTCATTTCTCAAAACTCCTTTTATGGAATGGACTACTTGGCTTCAAAACTGTGTGCCCTCTAGTTTTAGGAAAGAGAGAGAACTCACTGGGATATTAGGAACAGGATTGGGAGTTTTAAACCCAAAGGATTCTGAGGTCTTAATGAAAAAATTGACTGTGATGTGAAGAAATTTAGTTAAATTACAGCAGCTTATGCAATCTTCTTTGTTAGAACTAGGTAACAATCATTGGAAACTGACAAAAATCTTATCAAAATGGGAAAATATAAAAGAGTGAGACCATGAAGTAATAATTAAAGCACTAGGTACAGCTAGTGCAATCATTTGTCTGGCTCTTGGATGTACTCAAGCACAAATGTGGATGCAGTCAGTGGTTTCCGCAGTTATCAGGGAAGGTGAAGAAGGGATATTCTCTGCTGAAATTTTCAAAATTGTTTCGGATAAATGCATCTGAAATGGAAAGAGAGCTTCAATCTTGGTGGGTTTTGGTTAATTTTACCTATGATCCTGAGACAAACACAGTGACAGCTTTAGTTTTAACTATACATAATGTGTCTGTGAGCTTCATGCATCCGGTAGTTGCTCTAGGACTAAATCATGAAGGGACTGTATTGTATCCTTCTGAACATAGAATGTGGGCACGAAAAATTGAGGGAAAATGGCAGACCTTTAACCTAGACCCCTGTTCTTTGAGGAAACAATTAAGATATGTATGTGAGGGAGCTTTGGAAGATGACAAAGATACTTGCTTGGACATGGACCAAAGCCTTTGCCACTTTGAAATGCATCTAACCAACCAGACAACTTCACTTGTGTATATAGGAGAAGGTTGTGTCTGTCTCAGAACAGCATGTCCCACCATAATGATAGACAATGAAATTGTGGATGAAACTCAATTCAATTTATGTGTTTGCAATTTTGCTAAAATCAAAGGATGCGACTTTTCCTATCGGGTACCTGTAATATCACATCAGTACATAAAGGCAAACCTAGTTATTGTGCAAGAAATATTGCCTGTGCCTACAGGAATGAATTTAACCCTAGTCGCTCAGCTACTGAAACATCAGGAATTAAGAAAAATTTTTAAAAATATTCAAAATGCATGAAAAAGGACTTTGATCACGATACACCATGACGCGAAGTCCATAAAGCAACAATGGCTAAAAGCAATCACTCTCCTGAATATCTACTGTTATATAGGATTTTCCAACAAGCTAAGATGCAAGCTCAGACCACCACTCCTTAACCTACTGGAATTCTAGTTTCTTAGCACACCAGGTTGCGTATTGAACTATGCATACAATCTATCTTGTTTTATCTAAAAAATGTAAGCAATATTCTTGCAATAACTCTATTATGTCTAAGCACTGTCTACAACTGTGGGCCTGGAGCCTCTACTGAAGATATCAGTATGCTTCAACCTGCACTAGAACACTCACTGCTACTGTGGCATTTGAAACCTTTCACTGCACTCTGATTTCTCTCTGAAGAATTAAGAGAGACCCCTGACTCACTGACTCCAACAGATCTCCATTCCTAGGGCAGTCCCCGGGGTCTTTTGGAAACAAATCTGGTTGCTTTTCAGGGTTCCCTGGTGTTGTTTTAAAGTGCCCTTTTTCCCTCTGAGGTATTGTTAATTTCATTGACCTCTCGTACTGCAGCAGCAGTCAGTATTATCTTCCTCCACTCCCCCTCCTTTCTCTCGGCTGGAGAAGCTGACTAGGACTGCTTGGAGGGCATCGGTGGTGAGCATTCAGGTGGAATGGGGGTTGGGGAGGGGTGCTGCAGGGGTTTCGCGGCAAAGATCTCCACCAGCACACAGCAAGCAGGGAGTAAATCTGCTGCTGTTTTGTCACGGTGAGAGATATTATTAAATATCACCCCTACACGGTCCCAGAACTCTCTAGTATAGATATATTCAGAGTAAGCATTTGGGACATGAGTTATAGTCCATTTTAAAAGCTCTTTGGGGTCTTGCTTAGGCAAGGTTTTTGGACTTGATTCAATTAAAGATATAAAATACTGATACACATCCCTCTGACTTGCAGACACATTCTGCCCCATGATTACCCAGTGTGCACCTGCTGTCCTCCGTAGCAGATGCAGTTGAGCTCTGGTCGACATCCTGTCCAGCAGCAACAGTGTCCAGGCCCCGGTCACTTTTCTTCTAAAAGTGCCTAATCCTCTTCCCTTTCATGTTCACTGGGAGGTCTCTTACTGAAGAATACTCTGATTCTGCCCTTTAAAACTTGTGTGCTAATTGTAAGAGCCTAAAAATGAGGCATGCGGAATTCCAGGCGGGCTCTTTAAAATGCTGTTTATTGTATCAAAGTGATGTAGCAATGCATGGGTCTTGGTTGACAAGAGCCCAACCCACAGCCTTTTCAGCCACAGCTCTTCGTTCATCTGAAATCTTCTAGTTCCGGTTACAATGCATTATATAATTTTCATTACAGAGCATCATAAAACATGACAACCAATCAATACCTTTGCTATTACCTATAACCTATCTTACCTACTAACATTACCATATTCATGTTACAATTTTTCAATCACACAAGGTTAGTATGTTACAGTTTAAGCTAGAAGTCGTTTTTCAGTTTTCTTGCAGTAGAAAATTCTGAGATCTTTTCTCTACTTGCAACATGGCATTTTTGTTTGTCTGTGAAAATCCTTTTGCTTGGTATAAACATCTTTTGTTTGAGGTGGGTTTATCCTTTGCTCTAAGTCATAAAAGCCCCTTCCGACTCACTTGCTCTTTGCCTCCTTAGTTACCCAGTAAAACTTGCTCAGCAATTATTTTCTTCTACATCAAAATTTGCTATCATTTCTATACTTTCTTCAGCTTCTACATTCAAAGATCTTTCTGTTATACATACATATCTGTGAGATCTTCCTGTAAACTCCTTATCCTTCCCAATATCAGGAGAATTTTTGGTGGTGTTTGTGGGAGTAGTATTTGCAGTGCCTAGGTATGGTTTTATGTTTTTCCCTGGGAACCATCTTGGATCAGATGGCAGAGATACACAGGCGTATCCCCATCCCCAGGTAATTAATTGGAAAGGTCCAGAAGTGTGATGTGTTTCTGGGTCTTTCACCAGCGCTGGTGGTTTCTCAGTGAGCTTAGCTTGGGTTGAATTTGCAAAATGGCAGAGTATTTGGGGATCAGGTTCTGATGCTGTACAATTTAGGAAGTTTATGACATAGAGAGCTTTTCAGAGTCTTTTAACCAGAGATAAAATTTTTATTTCTCTCTGTTGCTGGTTGAGGACTATTTTTAGGTTTTGATGGGTTCTCTCTACCATGGATTGTCCTGTGGGAATTACAGCAATGCCTTTAATGTGTCCAATTCCCCACTCACTGAGAAACATTTTTAGTTTGTGTGTTTTGTAGGCGGGCCCATTATCAGTTTTGATCTTTTTTGGGACTCCCAGAGTGGCAAATGCAAGAAGAAAATGCTTGATAAGGTGAATGGTCTTTTCTCCTGCATGAGCTGATGCAAAAATTACTCCAGAAAACATGTCGACTGACACGTGCACCTATTTTGACTTCCCAAAGAATGGGAAATGGGTCACGTCAGTCTGCCACACCTGGAGGCTGTTCAGACCTTTGGAATTGACCCCTGTATTCATAGAGGGTATCTGGTGATTTTGGCAGTTTGGGCATGTTGCAACAATAGTTTTTGCCTGATCTTTTGAGAGCTTGAACATTCTGATGAGAGCAGGTACATTTTGATGAAAAAATGCATGTGACAACTGTGCCTGAGCAAAGATGACAGCGATGTTAGCAGCCTCTGCCAACATGGCCAGTGTGTCCGCTTTCCTTTTCCCTTCAGTGATGAAACTGAGGAGGTAAGTCTGTAACCTCACATGCATAATATGGTAAGGTTGTTTTCTGTGACAGATTAAGCGTGTCAATGCAGAAATCAACTGATGTAATTTTGGATTGGAAATCTCTTTTAGGAGAGCATGTTCTGCTCTCATAGCTATACCAGCAACATAAGCTGAATCTGTGCTCAGATTAAAGGGTTTGTCTTTGAATCTCTCAAAGGCTCTAACAACAGCTGCTAACTCAGCAATTTGTGGAGATCCCTCCACTATTTGGACAACTGATTCCCAACTTTTTTTTTTGGGGTCTTTCCAACTCATTACTGACTTGTGGGAAGAGCCTGAGCTGTCTGTAAACACAGTTAGAGCTTTGAGAGGTGCTCTACTTTGGACTAATTTTGGGATCAAATGGAAGGCTGCATTCCAATTAAAAAGTTTGTTTTTTGGTAAATGAATAGAAATTTGGCCTGTATAGCTATCTAGAGCAAATTGGAGACTTTCATTGCTCTGGAGCAAATGCTCCAGATCTCCAGTCATCAGTGACAAGTAGATGCATGTGAACTCACACCCTGCAAGAGAGCAGAGGCGAGTTCTGGCTTTTTTTATCAATGTGCCATGATTTCTTGAAATGTGGTAATTGTGTGTTGATTGCTTGTGAATATCCATATGAGAATTAACAGAGGGTCTGTGAATTGAGGGTCCCATTGGAAAATCAATCCATGGAAACAAGTGGCTTTTCCCAGAATGAAAAACTGGAAAGGTAGGTTGGGCTCGAAGCGATGAGCTTGGCGTGAGGACAGGGCTCCTTGGATCTTGGCGATGGCATTTCGGGCTTCTGGTGTAAGGGTGTGTGGAGACTCCAGGTCTTCGTTGCCACGGAGAAGGTTGAACCGGGGGAAAAGGTCTTCTGTTGTAATTCCAAGTAGGGGACATATCCATTTGATGGATCCGCACAGGATGTGTAGGTCTCTCGGGATTTGGGTCATCTCGAATGGAGAGTTGCTGGGGTACGATGGTCTTCTCACAGATCTGGAGTCCAAGATAAGTCCATGGGCTGGTGTACTGTACTTTGTCTTCACGAATCTCGAATTCTGCTTTTTCTATGGTTTCAATGGTTGTTTTCACTGCTTTGTCCAAGTAAGTCTTTTTTGATGCAAAAACTAGAATGTCGTCCATGTAGTGGTGGATGATTGCATCGGGAATGAGTTCTGAATGGGGGAAAGAATGTGAGCAACATGCCATTGGCATATGGTGGGAGAGTTTTTGAGTCCTTGGGGGAGGAAAAGCCAGTGATATCTTTTGAGGGGGGCCTCTCTGTTAAAAGAGGGGATTGAGAAAGCAAACCGTGGGGCATCTGGGGGTGCAGTGGGATGCTGAATAAACAGTCATTGATGTCTATGATGGCAAGTGTCCAGTGTCGAGGCAGCATTGATGGTGAGGGCAGGCCAGGCTGGAGGGGACCAATGTCCTAGATGACCTTATTGATCTTGCAAAGATCTTGAAGAAGCCTCCATCTGTCTGTCCCAGGTTTATGCAGCACAAAGATGGGAGAGTTCCGAGGGCATGTGGTTTCAATGATGTGGCCTTTGGCAAGTTGCTCTTCCACCAGGGCATGTAGGGTGTGCAGCTTAACTTTAGAGAGGGGCCACAGCTCCACCCAAAAGGGGTCTTCACTTTTCCAGGTGAGCCAAAGGGTAGATGGTAAGGCACGCTCCTTACTGGCCCAAATCAGAAATTCCGACTGCAAATTTTGATGGAAACTCCCCATTGGGATAGGACATCCCTGCCCTATAGGGTGATGAGGGCCCTTACCATGAACGGGTGGATGGTTGGCAGCTTGCCTTCAGGTCCTTTGATGATGACGTTGTGATTGCTCTGCATAGACACTGCAACTCCACTGATCCTGGAAATCATGCGCGCTGCCAGTTGAAGTTCCCAGTTTTTTGGCCATTCTGAGTGGGTGTCCTGGTTTAGGAAAAATTAGGGGAAAACCTCCGGAAGGAGCCCCCAAAAAACAAACCCCCACAACTCCTCCCCCCCCACCACCAGGTTCGGGAAGAATTTCCTCAGAGGAAAACTTGAAAAACCTGTTTATTTAGCAAACACACAAAGAAAAAATACACTCCCCAACACAAGAAAAAAACAGCCACACACGATTGGGGATACAAAGGATTGTAACGTCACCCCAGGACATTCCACCCCTTATCTTCATAATGTGAACATATTAAAAACTTCATTAAGTAAAAACTTTCATTTCACTTGCTCAAACCTTCAACACTTAGCCATTTCCTTCCATCTTACTTGCTCAGAACTTCAACACTTACACATTTCCTTCTGTCTCACCCCACAATCAGATCTCCCTCAGGTACACATCGCGTTGTTCCATCTTTCTGCATTATCCACCATGTACAACCTGGTCCTTGAGCAAGGACAATCCCACAAGTGGGTTTGCCTGTACTCAAGGCAGATTTAATCCATAAAATCTTCCCTAAAAAACCTCTGACATGGGCCACTGGGACTTTATCTCCATCTACTATATTAAGGGAGTCAGACTGGGCAGGACCTGCTCGGTTGATGGAACCTCGGGTGTTCACTAACCAGGTGGCCTTTGCTAAATGCTGCTCCCAGTTTTTGAAAGACCCCCCCACCCAATGCTTTCAGAGTGGTTTTCAGCAATCCATTGTACCTTTCCACTTTACCTGCAGCTGGTGCATGGTAGGGGATGTGGTACACCCACTCAATGCCATGTTCCCTAGCCCAGGTGTTAATAAGGTTATTCTTAAAATGAGTCCCATTATCTGATTCAATCCTCTCAGGGGTAACATGCCTCCAAAGAACCTGCTTCTCAAGGCCCAGGATGGTGTTGCGGGCTGCAGCATGAGACAACGGGTAAGTTTCCAACCATCTGGTGGTGGCTTCCACCATGGTCAGGACATAGCGCTTGCCTTGACGAGTCTGAGGCAGTGTGATGTAATCTATCTGCCAGGCCTCTCCGTACTTGTACTTGGACCATCGCCCCCCATACCAGAGGGGCTTTACCCGCTTGGCCTGCTTGATGGCAGCACACATATCACAGTCATGGATAACCTGGGAAATACTGTCCATGGTTAGATCCACCCCTTGGTCTTGTGCCCACTTATAGGTGACATCTCTACTCTGATGGCCTGAGGCATCATGGGCACATCATGCTAGGAACAACTCTCCCTTGTATTCCCAATCAAGGTCTATCTTCAACACCCCTATCTTTGCAGCCTGATCTGCCTGCTGATTGTTTTGCTGTTCTTCATTAGCTCTACTTCTGGGGACATGGGCATCTACATGGCGAAAGTTCACAGGTAGTTTCTCTAGCCGGGTAGCGATGTCTTTCTACTCTTCAGCAGCCCAAATTGGTTTTCCTCTATGCTGCCAGTTGGCTTCTTTCCATCTCTTCAGCCATCCCCACAAAGCATTGGCTACCATCCAGGAATCAGTGTGCAAATAAAGCTTTGGCCACTTTTCTCTTTCTACGATGTTTAGGGCCAGTTGAATGGCTTTGAGTTCAGCAAATTGACTTGATCCGCCCTCTCCTTCAGTGGCTTCTGTGACCCGTTGTGTGGGGCTCCATACAGCTGCTTTTTACCTCCGATTCATCCCTACAAGACGACGGGAACCGTCGGTGAATAGAGCGTAACGTGTTTCCTCTGCTGGTAGTTGGTTGTATGGTGGAGCTTCTTCAGCCTGTGTCACTGGTTCTTGTTTCTCATCTGTGACACCAAAACTTTCACCTTCTGGCCAGTTTGTAATTATTTCCAAAATCCCAGGGCGATTCAGTTTTCCAGTCCGGGCAGGCTGAGAGATGAGGGCAATCCAGTTTTTCCATGTAGCACTGGTGGCATGGTGGGTGGAGGGAACCTTTCCGCTGAACACCCACCCCAGCACTGGTAGTCAGGGTACCCGGAGGAGTTGTGCTTCTGTACCAATCACCTCTGAAGCGGCTTGGACTGCCTCGTAGGCAGCCAGGATTTCCTTCTCTGTGAGAGTGAAATTGGCTTTAGACCCTTTGTAACGTCTGCTCCAGAATCTCAGGGGTCGGCCTCGGGTCTTACTAGGCACCATCTGCTAAAGGCTCCAAGACAAGCCTTGGCTCCCAGCTGCAGAGTAGAGTATGTTCTTCACATCTGGTCCCATCCTGACTGGGTCAAGGACTACTGCATGCGCGATCTCCTGTTTGATCTGGGTGAAGACTTGCTGTTGTTCAGGGCCCCAGTGGAAATTGTTCTTCTTGCGAGTGACCAAGTAGAGAGGGCTAGCAATCTGGCTGCACTCAGGAATGTGCATTCTCCAAAAGCCGATGGCACCTAGGAAAGCGTGTGTCTCCTTCTTGTTAGTAGGTGGGGACATACCTGTGATTTTGTTAATGTCATCAGTGGGAATCTGACGCTGTCCATCTTGCCACTTCACTCCTGGGAAGTGGATCTCCGGAGCAAGTCCTTTAACTTTACTCTTCTTGATGGCGAAGTTGGCTTCCAGGAGAATTTGGATAATTTTTTCTCCTTTCTCAAGCACTTCTCCTTCTGTCTTCCCCCATACGATGATATCATCAATATGTTGTCAATGTTCCGGAGCCTCACCATTTTCCAGTGCAGCCTGGATCAGTCCATGACAGACTGTGCTTCCACCCCTGGGGCAGTCAGTTACAGGTATACTGAACACCCCTCCATGTAAAGGCAAATTGAGGTCTGCACTCTGCTGCCAAAGGAATGGATAAAAATGTATTCGCAATATCAATGGTGGCATACGACCTTGCTGCCTTGGACTCCAGCTCATAATGCAGCTCCAGCATGTCCGGCACGGCAGCACTAAGTGGTGGAGTCACTTCATTCAATGCGCGGTAGTCCACAGTCAGTCTCCATTCTCCATCAGATTTGCACACAGGCCAGATGGGGCTGTTGAAGGGTGAGTGGGTTTTGCTGACCACCCCTTGGCTCTCCAGATCTCAGATTATCTTATGGATGGGAACCACAGCATCTCAAGTTGTTCTATATTGCCAGCGATGCACAGTTAAAGTGGCAATTGGTACCCTTTGCCCTTCTCCCTGCAGAAGTAATTGGATTCTCAGATAGTCCAGGCAAGGTGTTCAATTGCCAGATGCGCTCTGCCACCACAGCTGCTATCCCAAATGCCCACCTGAGTCCTTTTGGGTCCTTAAAATACCTGCTTCGAAGGTAATCTATGCCCAAAATGCATGGGGCCTCTGGGCCAGTCACAATAAGATGTTTCTTTCAATCCTTTCCAGTTAAACTCACTTGAACTTCCACCAGGGTGAAGTCCTGTGATCCACCTGTCACGCCAGCAATAGAAACAGATTCTGCCCCCACGTATCTTGATGGGACTATCGTACATTGTGCACCTGTGTCGACTAAAGCTTTATACCGCTGTGGTTTTGATGTGCCAGGCCAAGGAATCCACACAGCCCAGAAAACATGATTCTCCCTTGCCTCACCCTGGCTAGAGGCAGGGCCCCTCTAAGCCTGGTTATCCTTCTTTCCTGGGGCACACGTCTTAGAGGTTTCTTCAAGAGGGTCGGACATGTCATTATCATAGTCATTTTTAGCACTTTGGCTATGTGCAACCGGAGCAGCTCTTTTTTTGGTGGAACTTCCTCTTTGAGTCTTGCCTTCATTCAAATCACGCACCCATTGTGCCAGAGCAGCAGTAGACTTCCCATCCCATCTTCTCATATTTTCTCCACAATCCCGCAAGAAAAACCACAACTCAGCATGGGGAGTTATCACGGTCCGCCCAACCTGAGCGGGAATCGTGACTGGTTCTTTTATGGATCTCAGAGTGCAAAAGACACAGCAGGGGACAAAACCAGTTTACTTTTACAAAAATGCACTTTATTTAGTGCCAACCGAAATGCGATAGTGGGACAGAGAGAGAGAGAGAGAGAGAGAGAGAGAGAAAGGGAGTCAGGATTATAGCTAGCAAGACGGGCAGACGAATCCTCGTGGACCCAGCCAACAGATGTCTGTTGCTGTCTGGGGAGATCTCGGGGGTCTCCTCTGAGAAAGTCACTTTTATAGTCCTTTCCCAATGTGAGTGGCTTCTGGCCAAAAGGCGGGAAGATTTATGGACTATTGTATGTGGAGATGGTTACCCTGAGGAACAGGTGGAAACAGGACACTTCAAGGAACACCAAACCATCTTTGTTATGAACACACCCAGGGTAGCCCATAATGACCAGTCTGTTGTTCTTCCATCTGTGGGAGCTTTGTTGAGTAAACGCCTCGTGACTAGTTGTCATGTAAAACCAGTCCTGGAAGCATCACCTGCGGAACAGTCACTTGGTGTTCCTCCCATCCCTGGCCAGTGCAGGCCTCAGGCGAGGGTCGTTGGGCAGAAACAGACGAGAGGCTCAGATGGACTCTCACATCACCCCATGACCAACGAGCGTCGCTGAGAAACTCCATCAGCATGATGTTGTGTCCTTGTAGCATCTTCAGGTCCCGTCATTGGTGGCACATCCCGAGAACAGGGACAGGGAAAACAAAAAACCGGGGATAAGAAGGAAAAAGGAAAAGGAAAAGGAAAAGGAAAAGGAAAAGGAAAAGGAAAAGGAAAAGGAAAAGGAAAAGGAAAAGGAAAGAAAATAAACAGAAAAATAATAAAGCAAAATAATCACAACAAAATGGATTAGAACCATTTTTCAAACAAATTATAATGATATTAGCTAAAATAACTTTCAAACAATTAAAGCAAACCAATGAAATAACATCCAAACAATTAAAATTCAAACAATTAGAATTAAAACAAATCAATGAAATATTATCCAAACAATTAAAATTCAAACAATTAAAATTCAAACAAAGCAATGAAATATTATCCAAATGATTAAAATTTAAACAATTAGAATTAAAACAAAATTAATGAAATAACTTCCAAAAAATTAGAATTAAAACAATTAAAATTAAAACTAATCAGTATCCATTATAATATGTTTTTATAATTAAAACAATTATTTTCCAAAACCTTTTTCAATCAAAAGCTTAACATTACTAAAACTAATCATACCAATCATAACAACAACAAACAATTCTAATCAGTTTGCTGTTAAAGGCCTGACTTTTACTGCTCGTGTAATTTGTCTGGTATCAATAACTTTAGGGGTATCTTTAGCAGATGGAGTAGTGATCAAATTATGTGCTTCCATTGTTGATGCCAATTGTGTCAGCCGTTTTACCATTCTCCAATTCAGGATGTATAGAATGAAGGACAAAACAAAACCAATCAAAACCGAAATCAAAAGCACAATGATGGGATGACACAATTTGTTTAGGATGCTGGTAGCAGTAGGTGACCACCCAAAAAGAGTATCCCACCACCTGAGTTCAGCATACCCTTTTACCCTTTCTAAAACCTGATGTATTTCTTTCACATCTTGATGAACTGTCACCAGGGTCTTCTGCCCATTTTTCTTGATTTTTCCCAAGATCCCAATTAAGTCCTGGTGAAGCAACAATTGTTTAATCAAAGTGAGGTTCATCCTGATAGGAGCAGGCACTAACTGATGAATCAGTGTAAAATTGGATTGCAAAAGGTGATAAGACATAAACGGAGCAGTATAGGAAAAGTCACAGCCCATGATCGTGGTAAAATTACAAACACAAAAATTTAAATGATTTTTTAGACCCACTGTTACATTTTCTACAAAGACTAAGTTGCAAGCAGTTCTTACACACACACATCCATTTCCTATGTACACCAGCACTGTTGCAGGAGTCTCATCAAGGTGTATTTCAAAATGACAGATATTTTGCTCTGTGTCTAAACAGATGTCTTGGGCCACAATGGCATTGCTTTCACAAATGAAACCCTGTTGCTCCCGAACAACACAAGATTCCAAAATAACAGTTTGCCATTTCTCACCAATTTGACGGGCCCGTTCTCTATGCTCGAAAGGATAGAGAATAGTTCCATCGTGATTCAATCCTAATGCAATGATGGGGTATATCAAATGCACTGAAGCAGTGCGTATTGTCAGCACAAAGGCTGTGGCTGTGTTTGTACTGGGGTTGTAGGTAAAGTTTACCAGATTGCACCAGGACTGAAACTTCCTTTCAAAATCATTAGCATTGTCCCAAATTATTGTCTGGATTTCAGTACGGAAGATGCCTTCTTCCCCTTCCCTTATAATTGAGGCAACAACTGTTTGCATCCAATGCTGTGCCTGGATACAGCTGAGGGCTAGGGATATGTTGTTTTGAGCAGTACCAAGAGCATCAATTATCAATTTGTGATCATTTACATTTGCTTTTTCCCAATTTGGTAAAATGTTTGATAATAACCACTGTTGCGTCCCCAGGGCTGTTAAAGAGGACTGCAGAGGTTGTTTCAATTTGGTCAGGTCTCTGGTGGTGGCAACCAATTTGTTCATTAATAACTCTGAATCAATGCTATTTAAAATTCCCAGTCCTGTTCCCACAAAAACCGGTTATGTCTCTTGTTTGTTTCTTGAAAGGATCCTCCTGGTTTTGCAACCAGGTTGTTTGTCCACCCCAAGAAAAGGTGAACAAGCTGGATGAATTACTGAGACATTGTTTTGCATTAAATTATTTAAAAGACCATGCCAAATTAAACAATATTTGTTGTTGTCCAGTTTTCTTAATTATGTAAGGACCAATTTCAAAAATCTTTGCCTCAGTATAACCAGTGGTTGGGTAGTAGGTGTTGCAACATTAACATTGAGTTCCCCTTTATATTTTTTATTGGTTTTCCCACACATAATTTTTTGGGGGAAAAATTTTACATCAGTTCAACTTTAATTTTGAATCTTCACAAAATAATACACAGCTGTAAGGTCCTGTGCCATATTGTGTAAAGGTTAGATGAGGGATTCAGTAATTAATCTTCATGTTCCATGGCTTTATTCTGTGAAAAGTAAGCACAACAGAATCTGCCACAAAGAGGCAGGAGGTTAAAATGATGGAACTATGCAGACAGAAATTCTGTTAACTTCCCAATCTTTTTGCTGCCAAGAAGGAAGCCACTCTGTACCTCCTTTAAACACAGCATAGCAGTCAGTGTAGCTGCAAACAAAGGAGGCACTCCACACTTCAAGCTGGAAAACACCCCAAATAACCATCAGCACTCCAACCCATGAGTCACCCTGTCCCCCAGCAATACATTGCTCAGCAGAAGCATCAGTGAATAAAGAACTAGTGAATAAAGATTGTTTAGGGGAGAAAGCAGAGGCTCCTTTAATTATTGAGGCAGGTTTGTCATCCCTGTTGCCCAAGTTCTCAGTTTCTGTTATTGCCAGATTTTTTACAGTTCCTTCTGTTACTGAGGATTTCTGGGCCACCCCGTCAGTGGGGACAGTCCCAGTAGTGGCTGTCTTCAAAAACTTCACTTCCTGAGAAGCTTTTTGAATTTTCTCTGGGGCAATTTGCAAGTTAGGTCTTCCTAGGTGGGAAATTATTTACTGTTGCACATCCCTCACTTCTTCTTTTTCTTCTCCTCCTATCAATACATCATCTATGTATTGGTACACAGCTACAGTGTCAGGTTTGGGTTTTTGGATTGGCCATACAGTGGAGTTTTGCAAGTCCTGTATAACCGGTTTGATCTCTACTTTGGAACCAGAGAGAAGAGGCTTTTGTTTTACATTTACAGGTAATTGCAGAGGTGATTTATGGCCAGCAGTGAATTTTATTTCATGTATAATTTGCAAGCAGGCAGCTTTTTGAATGTTTTCGAGGAGCTGGTCTTGAGTGCCAGTTATAGCTAGAGGATCACCTCTCTCTAGGGGGCTAAGTCCCCCAGCCCAATAGGCTACATGCTGTGTCAGAGACCATGGAACACGAGCGTTTCCAGTTGTTAAGAAAACTCCAGGTGCCCAGTACCCACTGGTTTCTTGTTCACTTAATTTAATTTGATCTCCTCCAGTGAGTGAAAGTCTAAAAACATACTCGGTCTCAGATTCTTGGGGGAGACGTGAGCATTCTTTCTTTAATTTGGCCAATTCAGTAGCAGTGTATGGTATTTCTTTGGAGGTTATATGGGGGTCAAAATCCTCGTCGTTCAGGTATCTATATTCCGTTTTAAGGAGAGGTCTCATTTTAGAGCAGCAATTTTCCCCACAATTTTGTACATGTACTAATTCTCTCTGTGGGTATATCTGCTTTATGTGATATGTTTCCTTTTCTTCTGTTTCATTAGGTGTATCTGCATGTTGTGAGGCATGTGATAGTTGTAGCAAATAGTTGTGATTTCTTTCCTTCTCTAGTTGGTTTTGCAGAGTTTCTACTTGATTTCTTTCCTGCTCTAGTTGGTTTTGCAGCGTTTCTACCTGATTGCTTCCTTCTCTCGTTGGTTTTGCAGAACTTTTACCTGATTTATTTCCTCCTGTAATAGTTTTTGCAAAACTTCTACTAGGTTTTGCAAGGAGTCTATCACTGCATTTTCCTCACTCACTCATTTAAAACGAGATTCTACAGCAACTGAAAGACAAGCGCCTAGAACTGAGCAAAGTGCAGTCTTATGTTTCTTGCTCGGTTTGAATTTTGTTTCATGTTGCAAGGAATGTATTCTATCGATCACATTTTCTAAATTAAACCAATTACTATGTGCCCAGTCTTCCCCCCCTTGGGAGGGTCTGGCATTTTGCTTATCTAGTAAAGCATAAAATGCATATTTATCATTTTCAGACATTTTTACGAAAGACTAAAACCACTCTCAGGGAGACACACTTCAAGTTGCACAAAAAGCACAGCTGAAACTGTGAATCTCTTCCCTGGAGTGGGTGAAGAGATACACTACTTGGGAGGTACTAACTTAACTACAAAAACCACTTGTCTCTTCGCGATCCCAAGTAGTCAAATACAATAATTATACAACAACCGTAACCTCTGAGTTACAATTATGTACGCGGGGGAAAAACCACTTCAGGGACATCAACACTTGTCACCCAGACGTCTGCTGGGGTCAACTCCCTGTCGTCCCTGGTGGCTGAGGAGACCAAACCGCTTGGGAGGATATCTTTAGTTGCACAATGGTTGTCTCCTCAACTACACCAAGCAGCAAACAACAAAAAAAACAAGTCCCATCTTTTGCTCAGTTTAAATCCTTTCAAAAAATTCTCCGATAACTGATATGGAGTTGATTATCCACCTGGGTCTGTGTGCAGATTGCGGGAAGAACCCAATACCACCTCCCTTGCTTTCTAACACTGTTCAATCCTTACGGTACTGACAGGCTAGGTGCGGCTGAAATGGCACAGGTGTTCCACTGGTACAAAGTGCACAGAAACCCCAACTCCTCCAGTATCGGGAATCCAATTGCCGACTACGCCAAATAATGTCATGGTCCCCCAGACCCGAGCGGGAGTCGTGACTGGTTCTTTTATGGATCTCATAGCGCAAGAGACACAGCAGGGGACAAAACCAGTTTACTTCTACAGAAATGCACTTTATTTAGTGCCAACCAAAATGTGATAGTGGTACAGAGAGAGAGAGAGAGAGACAGGGGGGTCGGGATTATAGCTAGCAAGACGGGCAGACGAATCCTCGTGGAGCCAGCCAATAGATGTCTGTTGCCGTCTGGGGAGATCTCGGGGGTCTCCTCTGAGAAAGTCACTTTTATAGTCCTTTCCCAAAGTGAGTGACTTCTGGCCAAAAGGCGGGAAGATTTATGGACTATTGTATGTGGAGATCATTACCCTGAGGAACAGGTGGAAACAGGACGCTTCAAGGAACACCAAACCATCTTTGTTGTTATGAACACACGCAGGGTAGCCCATACTGACCAGTCTGTTGTTCTTCCATCTGTGGGAGCTTTGTTGAGTAAACGCCTCGTGACTAGTTGTCATGAGAAACCAGTCCTGGTAGGCATCACCTGCGGAACAGTCACTTGGTGTTCCTCCCATCCCTGGTCAGCGCAGGACTCAATATTGGTCTCTGATTTTGCACCGGCCACTTTAACTCCTGGTTTCTTTTCAGGAGGCGGTGAGGGTCCTTCTCCTGCATCATAATCATCATCATCGTCCTCCACTGGTTGATCGGTCTTGGCCGTGCACTTTCCACTTCTCGTGCTGGTAGCAACAGCCATTGGTTGAGACTTACTGTCTAATTTCGCCCATGACCTCGAGCCTGGGGTGTTGGCTGCAGCCTGAGTGACTGAGATAGTAACTAATTTATCTCCCTGTTCCCTTTCCTCTCTTTGTGGTCCTACAGTATCTAACAGGGTGCATGATAAGCATATGCCAGGGCCCAGCTCACTGCAGTGATCTTTTTTTCCTTAGAGTTATCATGGCACTTCTCTTTCAGATATTTTACCACCTCAGCTGGGTTCTGAATTTGTTCGCGTGGAAAGTCCAAGACTATAGGATCGGAAAATTCCTTTAAAATTTGACCCATGTCCTCTCATTTCCTACACCACTCAGGATTCCTCACGCTTGGCTCTACTCCTAAGCCAGGAGTCTCATCAGCCCCTCTAGAAATCTCAGCTCTCATTCTATAGAAACTGCAGACTGTATAGAGAAAGCTTACTAGATTAAACACCAGAAAGATGGTCTCTTTAACATTCTGGGGAAACTGAACATTCTCTAATAGGGATGTAAAAAATTCAGAGGAGAAGAAGGAAAACAAAGGCTGAAAAGACTCCTCCCCTGCTTCTCCTCTAACAAACTGGGTGCACAACCATAGCCATGAACCATACATTCCTGGAACAGATTCCAGCATCCTTATAAACCTCCTGCAAGCCATTGCAACCAAGGCCATCCCGATAAATATACTGATCAGTGCCCCTCTACTACAGAAACTACGTTTTAGGGGCAGTACTGGAGCTATTTCCGGATAAGAAAATAAACCTAGGGACCTGAGAGGTATTAAAACCTCAAAAAACCCTAATGACCAAAAACACATGCCAGCCTCCATCCCAAAAGATATAAATTCAAATAACATCTATACCAATACAAAGTTACAAAGTAATAAAGTTTCCACTTTCTTGAGCCCCTGACATTGGGTACCAATAATATTTGTCCTGGTTTAGGACAAATTACGGGAAAATCTCCAAAAAGGAGCCTCCCAGAGAACAAACCCCCCCCCCCCCCCCCCCTCCACTATCAGGTTTGGGAAGAATTTTCTCAAAGGAAAAGTGGAAAAAACCTGTTTATTTAGCAAACACACAAAGAAAAAAAACACTCCCCAACACAAGAAAAAATAACCACAGATGACAAAGGGAACTTTTACCAGTCTGAGAGGCTGAGTTCCTGGCGCCAGGGAGGGCAGAAACCTTTCACGAAAATGCAGATTCCAGGTGCTCTTTGATGTTTCCAGGTGAAGTCCAGATCAGGTTTCGTTGGTATCCTTAGCTAAACTAACTAATAACTAAAAAAATAAAGGGAAGCAGCGGCAAAGCGGTGGAAGCAGCTAGTGAAGTGGCCAGCCAAGTGGGGGCAGAAGCCAAGCAAAGCAAAGCGAAAAGTCAAGCCCCCAAGGCCAGCCCCCTAAGCCCATACGTTCAGGGAGGGGCGCCGGCAAACTAGACTAAACAAACCTTCACAGAGTCAATTGTAAAAGCACCGAACATCCGGGCATGAACAGCCCACATGATTGGGGATACAAAGGACTGCAGCATCACCCCAGGACAGGGGGTTTCAAATAAGTTATCAAAAAGCTCCCAAAATGTTCTCATACTGGGCAGCTGTTGTAAACACTGGTCTAAACTGAGAAATACACAAAAACAGCTAGCGTGTGAAAGCGACATGAGAGTGAACAGCAAAATGTGCAGCAATAACTGAACAGCATAACTGTTGGGGGTTGAGTGTTTTTCTGTTACTGTGTCAATTGAAAGAATTTTTCCCATTATCCTGCCAATGGAGCTGGCCGGGCTACACCCAGGGTCTCTGATGGGTCCAGACAAAAGGGGTGGGTGGGAGCGGCTCCCGGAGGGGCCTCTGAGGCTTCCTAGAGGGCACTCGGGTTTTCGGCGAGCTCAGAGGAGGACACCCGGGATCGTCAGCCCACACAGCCGAGCACAGGAAAGCCAGACCCTCTGTGATCACCTGCCCTGCATCTTCCCCGTTCCAGCCTCCTGCCTCTGCGGACACAGCTGATGACCCGGACACACACGGTGAGCGAGGAGCCGCCGCTCCAGCCCGTTCCCACCGAGACCGGCATGGCCGCTGCCGCCCCACCCCCCTCCCTCCTGCCTCCGTTTCCGTCTGCCCTCGGCAGATCCGGGCTGTGGACTAAGCACAGAGACAACGTGCTTGCATCTAAAAGGACCGACACCGAGTTATCTATTTTGTTCTGTTAGCAATTTTAACTGTTATTGTTTTCTGCTTGTACAGTTAGATATATTAGTAAAAGAGCTGTTATTCCCACCCCCTTATCTCTGCCTCATAGTCCTTGATTCAAACAATTATAATACTTGGGGGGGAGTGGAACCGAAGTCTCTGTTTCAAAGGGAAATTTCTGCACTTACTGGCAGACACCTGTCCTTTCAAACCAGGACAGATTTTGGCGCCCAGACGTGGGACAGAGGGCACTGAGTTGAGAGTTAAGACAGGAATAACATCTCTCTTAAATGGCAATATGTTGTCTGGTTTAATCTGGTTTGTGTTCCATGTGGTCACAGCCATCTCCCTCCCATTTGCAAGCCCTTCTTTGAATTTGGGCCCCCTCACCAAAGTTACTGTAGCTATTATCCGATTAGTTTGGTGGATTGATTATGTCAGGAATTCATGGGTTTTTAATTTTTACTGGGAAGCGGTTGCATGGATCCGGAGCTATCGTACTCTGCATGTTTCTGGGGCTATTTCAGTAATGGTACTTACTATGAGATAACGAGTGCAAGGGAAATTTTTTCCCAACCCATCACCCAGTTTTTTGAGGCTACCCCACCGGTTCTCAAGAATTTCATATCTGTTTTAATTGCCACTGTTATTATACAGTGGCCGGTGTTGCTGATAGGCCTGTTTTATTTAGCATTCAGAAACAAGAGAATATTGGCTTGGACGACAACTCTGATACCTGCCCCAGGGACTAGGGATGCTGCCCCAGAACCTGCCTGTGCCCCAGGGACTAGGGATGCTGCCGCAGAGCCTGCCCCTGGGACTAGGGATGCTGCCACAGAACCTGCCTCTGCCCCTGGGACTAGGGATTTTGCCCCAGAGCCTGCCCCTGGGACTAGGGATGCTGCCCCAGAACCTGACTCTGCCCCGGGGACTAGGGATGCTGCCCCAGAGCCTAGCCCTGCCCCACAGCCCACTGTAGAAATGAGCCACCCAGAGTGGGTGGGGGCTCTAGTGAAGGATATAGGTCAAATGTTGAAGGAGCAAAGCCAGATGTTGAAGGAGCATAGCCAGATGTTTAAGGAGCACAGCCAGATGATGAAGGAGCACTTTTCTCCAGATGGTGAGAAACCCTCCCCCTGCCCTAAAGAGGGAGAGTCAGATGGTGCTGCAGTGGAACCCGTAGATGTTGTATCTGTCCAGGTTCCAGCTGGATCACAGGAGCAGCCACAGCCAGCAGCAGTTGCTCCTGTGGAAACTAGGAAATCTAAGATTAAAACGAGGCATTTAGATAATGGGGATCAGCAAGGAGGGTCCTCACAACCAGCAAGGGAGCCAGAGGTTGAGATTGTCACCGAGTCCCTCTCATACGATAGTCTCCGTAACCTGCGTAAAGACATTGCTCGGAGGGGCCGTGAGCCTTTTACAACTTGGTTACTCCGGGTCTGGGACCTTACGGGAACAGGTGTACAACTGGATGGAACTGAGGCCAGGAATTTGGGATCCTTGGCCCAGGATTCAGGTGTGGACCAGATATTCGTAAGGGAGCAAGGCCTCCTTTCCCTCTGGGACCGGCTTTTAATGAGTGTGAGAGAGAAGTTTGTACACAGAGAGAGAATGCAGGAGCACCACCATAGGATGCGCTGGAAGACCCTTGAGGAAGGGATCCAGCAGCTGAGAGAGACAGCAGTATTGGAGGTACTCTTTGGGAGGGATGGACAGCATGACAATGACCCTGACAAGGTCAAGTGCACAGGGCAGATGTTATGGAATCTGGCAACCTTGGGTCCATCTCAATATACCACCTACATAGCAATGATTAATGCCGATAACCACCCAGAGACAGTGTGTTCTGTTGCCAACAAACTCAGAAATTTTGAGAGCATGATGAATGGCCCAATGCAGGCCAATGTCTCTGCCGTGGCCAGGGACCTCCAACAGGTCGAAGATAGGATGAGGGATATGAGGGAGGAGATGATGGAGAGAATTGAGGAGGTGAGGAAGATGAGCGTAGCACCAGTACGAGTCACAGGCCCCCAAGTCAGAGCTTCACGTCCCCCAGCTAGGGAGAGAGGGTACACCTCACGAGCTGACCTGTGGTTTTTCCTGCGAGACCATGGGGAAGACATGGGAAAATGGGATGGGAAACCCACTTCTGTCCTGGCAGCACGGGTGCGTCAGCTCAGGGAGGGAAATGCTAACCGAGGGAACCGCACTAAAATGAAGGTAGCCTCAACCTCCCACAAGCAAGGTGCAGGGTATTACAGCAAGGAGGGTGTTCTGTCAGATCCCCTGGAAGGAACCTCCACTATGTATGCCCAGGAAAGAAATAATAACCAGGGCTAGAGGGGCCCTGCCTCTAGCCAGGGAGAGGCATGGGATGTCAGGATTTATTGGATGGTGTGGGTGCGATGGCCTGGCACGTCAAAGCCACAGAAACATAAAGTGCTAGTTGATACTGGTTCACAATGCACCCTGATACCATCAGAACATGTGGGGAAGGTACCTGTTTCCATTGTTGGGGTGACGGGGGGGATCACAGGAATTCACTTTGCTGGAAGCTGAGATTAGCCTGACAGGAATGGGGCAGCAGAAACATCCAATTGCAACTGGCCCAGGGGCACCGTGCATTCTAGGCATAGACTTCCTCAGGAACGGCTACTACAAAGACCCAAAGGGGTTCAGGTGGGCTTTTGGAATAGCTGCTGTAGCGACACAGAGCATTAAGCAGTTGAACACCTTGCCTGGACTATCAGAAAACCCCTCTGCAGTAGGACTCCTGAAAGTGACTGAGCAACAGGTGCCAATTGCCACCATGACAGTGCACCGCCGTCAGTACCGAACAAATCGAGATGCTGTGACACCCATCCACAAAATGATCCGTGATCTCGAGAGCCAAGGGGTGGTCAGCAAGAGCCACTCACCCTTCAACAGTCCTATCTGGCCTGTGCAGAAATCTGATGGAGAATGGAGACTGACTGTGGACTATCGGGCATTGAATGAAGTGACTCCACCGCTGAGCGCTGCCGTGCCGGACATGCTGGAACTCCAGTACGAGCTGGAGTCCAAGGCAGCAAGGTGGTATGCCACCATTGACATTGCAAATGCATTCTTCTCCATTCCTTTGGCAGCAGAATGCAGGCCTCAGTTTGCTTTCACCTGGAGGGGCGTGCAGTACACCTGGAACCGACTGCCCCAGGGGTGGAAGCACAGCCCCACCATCTGCCACGGACTGATCCAGGCTGCACTGGAGAAGGGTGAGGCTCCAGAACATTTGCAGTACATCGATGACATCATTGTGGGGGGGAACACAGCAATGGAGGTATGTGAGAAAGGAGAGAAGATCATCCAGATTTTGCTGGGAGCCGGTTTCGCCATTAAAAAGAGCAAAGTCAAAGGACCTGCCCGAGAGATCCAGTTCCTGGGAGTGAAGTGGCAGGATGGACGGCGCCAGATCCCCACTGAGGTCATCAATAAGATCACTGCAATGTCTCCACCAACAAGCAAGAAGGAGACAAGCTTTTCTAGGTGCTATCGGCTTTTGGAGAATGCACGTCCCTGAGTACAGCCAGATTGTGAGCCCTCTCTACCAGGTCACTCGCAAGAAGAACGATTTCCATTGGGGCCCTGAACAACAGCAAGCGTTTGCCCAGATCAAACAGAAAATCGCTCATGAAGTGGCCCTTGGCCCAGTCAGGACAGGACCAGAGGTAAAGAATGTGCTCTACTCTGCAGCCGGGAACCATGGTCTGTCCGGAAGCCTTTGGCAGAAGGTGCCTGGTGAGACCCGAGGCCAACCCCTAGGATTCTGGAGCAGAAGCTACAAAGGATCTGAAGCCAACTACACTCCCACAGAGAAGGAAATCTTGGCTGCCTATGAGGGAGTTCAAGCTGCCTCAGAGGTGATTGGCACAGAAGCACAGCTTCTCCTGGCACCCCGACTGCCAGTGCTGGGGTGAATGTTCAAAAGAAAGGTTTTCTTTACTCACCACGCCACCGACGCCACATGGAGCAAGTGGATTGCCCTCATTACGCAGCGCGCCCGTATTGGCAACCCGAATCGCCCTGGGATTTTGGAGATAATTACAAACTGGCCAGAAGGTGAAGATTTTGGTCTCGCTGGCGAAGAGGAGCAGAAGCAAGTGTCCCGGGCTGAAGAAACTCCACCATACAACCAGCTGCCAGCAGATGAAACACGCTACGCCCTTTTCACAGATGGTTCCTGCCGCATTGTGGGGATGAACCGGAAGTGGAAAGCAGCCCTATGGAGCCCCACATAACAGGTTGCACAAGCTACCGAAGGAGAAGGTGGATCGAGTCAACTTGCTGAACTCAAAGCTGTTCAGCTGGCCTTGGACATTGCTGAGAGAGAGAAATGGCCAAAGCTCTACCTTTACACTGATTCATGGATGGTAGCCAATGCTCTGTGGGGTTGGCTGGAAAGGTGGAAAAAGGCTGACTGGCAACGTAGAGGAAAACCAATCTGGGCTGCTGATGAGTGGAAAGACATTGCCACTCGGGTAGAGAAGCTCCCCGTGAAAGTCCATCATGTGGATGCCCATGTTCCCAAGAGTCGGGCTAATGAAGAACATAGGCACAACGAGCAGGTAGATCAGGCTGCACAGATAGAGGTCTCAAAGATAGACTTAGATTGGGAACACAAGGGAGAACTGTTCCTGGCTCGATGGGCCCACGATGCCTCAGGCCATCAGGGCAGAGACGCCACCTATAAGTGGGCACGAGACCGAGGGTTGGATCTAACCATGGACAGCATCTCTCAGGTTATTCATGACTGTGACACGTGCGCTGCCATCAAACAGGCCAAGCGGGTAAAGTACGGAGAGGCCTGGCAGATTGACTATATCACACTGCCTCAGACCCGCCAAGGCAAGCGCTACGTGCTGACCATGGTGGAAGCCACCACCGGATGGCTGGAGACCTACCCTGTGCCCCACGCCACTGCTCGGAAAAACATCCTGGGCCTGGAAAAGCAAGTCCTCTGGAGGCATGGTACTCCTGGAGAATTTAGTCAGACAACGGGACTAATTTCAAAAATAGCCTTATAAACACCTGGGCTAAAGAACATGGCATCGAGTGGGTGTACTATATTCCCTACCATGCACCAGCGGCTGGGAAAGTCGAACGGTGCAATGGTCTGCTTAAAACCACCTTAAAGGCACTTGGTGGGGGGACTTTCAATAACTAGGAGATCAATCTACCAAAGGCCACATGGTTAGTGAATACCCGAGGTTCCACTAACCGAGCAGGCCCTGCCCAGTCTGAGCCCTTGGGAGCAGCAGATGGAGATAAGGTTCCAGTGGTACACCTGAGAGGCATGTTAGGGAAAACTGTCTGGGTGAACTCTGCTTCCAGCAAAGGCAATCCTGTTTGTGGGGTGATTTTCGCACAAGGACCAGGTTGCACTTGGTGGGTGATGCAAAAGGATGGAGAGACCCGATGCATACCCCAAGGGGACCTTGTTCTAGGGTGAACTATATATGATACTATGACTACATGTATGTATATAATTTAAAGGTTTCAATATGATGTAGCATGTTGGCATGGAAAAAATTCGGGGTGGGTAATGTTGAGGGTTGAGTGTTTTTCTGTTACTGTGTCAATTGAAAGAATTTTTCCCATTATCATGCCAATGGAGCTGGCTGGGCTACACCCAGGGTCTCTGATGGGTCCAGACAAAAGGGGTGGGTGGGAGCGGCTCCTGGAGGGGCCTCTGAGGCTTCCGGGAGGGCACTCAGGTTTCCGGCGAGCTCGGAGGAGGACACCCGGGATCGTCATCCCACGCGGCCGAGCACAGGAGAGCCAGACCCTCTGTGATCACCTGCCCTGCATCTGCCCCGTTCCAGCCTCCTGCCTCTGCGGACACAGCTGATCACCCGGACACACACGGTGAGCGAGGAGCCGCCGCTCCAGCCCGTTCCCACCGAGACCGGCGTGGCCGCTGCCGCCCCACCCCCCTCCCTCCTGCCTCCGTTTCCGTCTGCCCTCGGCAGATCCGGGCTGTGGACTAAGCACAGAGACAGCGTGCTTGCATCTAAAGGGACTGACACCGAGTTATCTGTTTCGTTCTGTTAGCAATTTTAACTGTTATTGTTTTCTGCTTGTGCAGTTAGATATATTAGTAAAAGAGCTGTTATTCTCACCCCCTTATCTCTGCCTCAGAGTCCTTGATTCAAACAAATATAATACTTGGCGGGGGGGGGATGGAACCAAAGTCTCTATTCCAAAGGGAAACTTCTGCACTTACTGGCAGACACCTGTCCTTTCAAACCAGGACAATATCATAGCAACTAAATATAGTATTTGGCTTGTTCACACACACAAGGCCCAGATTGGTACAGACATGTCCAGAGGGGTCCAAACCTCGTTCAATCTTACAACACAATGCAGCAGTCCCTACACTGCCAGTTATTTTACTTCCCGTTTTTCAACCATCCAGACAGGACATTTTTTACCATTTATGAATCAGTATAAAGTATTGGCCATTTCTCTTGTTCAGCAATATCTAAGGGCAACTGGATGGCTTTCACCTCTGCAAACTGACTTGATTTACCTTCTCCTTCAACAACTTCTGTGACTTGTAGTAGAGGTCTCCATACAGCTGCTTTCCATCTCCAATGCTTTCCCACAAGATGTCAGGATCCATTAGCAAACAAGGCATATTGCTCCTCACTTTCTGGTAATTTATTACATAGTAGGCTCTCTTGAGCATATATTACCTCCTCCTCTGGTAACATCCTGTTGTGGTTTAAGTCCAGATGGAAATTAAGCACCACTCAGCCACTTACGCAACCCCCCCCCCTTTCATGCCCCCTTACCCTGGTGGAATGGGGAAGGCGGATCAAAGTAAAACTTGTAGGTTGAGATAAGAACAGTTCAATAATTGAAAATAAAGTAAAATACAATAATAATGATGTTATAAATTACTCACCACAATCGGGTAGGTCAATCAATAAGACAATTTATTAATTCATTGATAAGGAACAGGCAAGCAACGCTGGGGATGCGGGGAGTCTGTGGTCCACCAACACGTCCATCCTTCCACCGGTTTCTGCCCCTTTTATTGGCAGTTTCTTGTTGGGCTGTGACATGCCTACTGTGCTGGGGTACAAGTCCAAGCAAGCCCACACATGTTGGCTAGGACTCAAGCAGCAGTGGCTACAAGCCCCCATCAGGTCTGGACAAGGTTTGAACATGTTGTTGGGTTACACTTCTAGAAAGCAGGTTACATCAGTAACAAGTGTGAAAAACAAGGTTCACTGTTTTGTGAGAATTAAAAGATTTAATAAAAAGACAATAGGAGACATATATAAAGCAAAGGGTTAAAACGGCCGGGTGCTTGACATGCTGCCAAGAGCACACTGCTGCTTTGGGAACACCCCTTTAAATACGTTTTAAAATCCATCCATTTGTTACATATTCATAGACCTTCATACATGGTCAACTGTTTCTGAGAACTGTTTAACATGGTCACTCCTTGGGTCCGCCTTTTTAGAGCATGCGTGTTTCTTGGCTTGTGGTTTTATTCTCCTTATCCCTTTTAATTTAGGTAGTGGTCCAATCGGTGCGTGTTGATAATTGTCTTGTCAGCTGCAGGGGTCCCCATCACATGCTCACGGGCTGTTATCTTTGACTAAGTGGGTAGTTTAAGCATACTATATCTAAAAAACTTATGTCTAACTTTTACTATTAACCAAGACTATATTCATATAGAAATGCTATTTTAACATTATACATATAGCATTTATCCCAATACTTGCACAGAGCCAACATGTTATACATATATAACAATACCCCCCGTCTTTATTATTACACATCATTTTGCTTGAGCAATATTCCTTGTTTTCTAGTCTTCATTTTTTTCTCGTTTCTCTCATAGATCATTTTTGCTTTCTTCAAGGGGTTTTTTATACCTTTTTGTTCCTTTAACGCCATGATCTTTTGTGTTGTTCCGGATGTAGCCAATTTTGGGTCCACAGGCATTGTTACGACTTGCATGCCTTGAACCACACTGGTGATCAGCCGAATAAAACAGGGGATCAGACAAGGAAGAAAGATCAAGCCAGATGTAGCACATAAAAGGAAGAAGCCTACCTTCTTCCACCATCCAATTTCCAATACATTGTTGCACCAGCTAGTGTTTATCATTGATTCCCATTTTTGTACTAGTACATGAGCTATTTTTCTGATATCATTGACTATATTTAGTACAGCATGCCCATTGTCATCTATTTTCAAACAACAATTTGATATATTAAATTTTCCACACACACCTCCTTCTTCTGCCAAGTAATCTAAAGACAGTTTATTCTGATACACTGCAGCCCTTGTTTGACTTTGTTGGTTTGCTATTAATTTCATTGCTCCACCAGTTTTGTTTGTTATTATCTCTACCACTGTCTGGAGCCTTATAATGCGATTTAACATGTAAATTGGAGTTCGGTATCCCCAGCTCCCATCTTGAGCCTAGGTAGCTGGCCTATATGTTTTAATTATGCGTTTAGGGGGCCATTCTTTCTCTCCCCATTTTTTGAACCCTCCAATCAATTCCCTTTTGTTTTTCTTTAAGTTCTCATAAACTGATATTTCTAATTGGTCTCCCTTTGGTCCTGGTAAAAGAAAAAATCCTGGCTGTATAATTCCCAGAGTACACCTCCCTTTTCACTGGGAAGGAAGTTCAGGTTATGCTTTTTCCCCACATATCTAAAATAAGCCATCAGGTGCTTTCTAATAATTATTTGTTTGTTGATTTATGTTTTCCCAAAATTTGGATATTTCTGGGATTTCATAATAAGGATTTTTGCCTGTATCATTACATTGAAAAAGTTTAATTCTGTCGTTATATGCACACTTTTCTCTTTTTGTTTTTCCTTGGGTCCAATACTGGGTTGGTTCCTCTGGGATCCACCACGTCAATGTTCCATTACTTACTTTGTATCCCTTACAAGGAGTATTTCCTACTTCTTTATGAAAATTTTTCCCAGTGTGCCAGAGACATTCTTCCCCTATCACTGTTGAACTTAAAATCCACTCTTCTGGTCGCCTTTCCCCCTTGCTATTTGTTTGGTTCTACTTAAGGAGTTCAATTGGACCTAAGCTACTGCCTTTCCATGGCCATTCTTCTGACATGAAAACCCCCCCACAGACCCAGCAGTTAGTTATGTTAAGCTCTTTACTTATTCTTTTTCCTAATTCTACAGATTGGTTCTTTCCCAGTGTCAAGATATCTATCTCTCTTTCCAGTTGCTTTTCAAGTTTTGTATACAAATTTTGAAATGAAATTGGTACAATTTTAGGCTGTGGTGCTATTTTTCCTTTTATATTTGCTAATTGTTCATTTACCAAATTTTGAGCCTTACTGTTAATGATATATGTAAAACAAATCCATTTCTCTCCTTTTGGACATTCATTTTTCAATTTGTCATCACTTATTTCAAGAATTTTTGCAATCTAATATTTTTTCCCATTGTGTTCACAAGTACTTAATTTGGATGGGTTATAACAGTGGCTGTCGACATGGGTATGTGTAATAAGGAAAGAACCTCAGTGTCTTTCCATGTACAGTTTCTGGTAGCATCTGTAACATGGCCTTGCCAACCTCCCGACGGGGAAAAGGCAAAAATGAGTGACAGAAAAAGGAATAACAGAGGTCTGGTATGGCTTATACCTCTACCTCCCATGCCTATGGGGTTGCAGCCCACAGCAGGTGTTATGATCTTTTCAGTGGCAGATACAGAGGCCAATCTGGTCTTGCCTTCTATTTCCTTGTCACTTGCTGTTTTTGACACTCCTTATCTGTAGATTCTTACTGTTTCCCCAGCTCAGGTATTTCCCAGTCAACAGGTATTAGTAAATCCCATCCATGAAATAAAGTTGCTATTTTAGTAGTTCTTAATTTTATCTGGATAGGGACAAGATTTGGTATTTAGAACTTCTTATAGTGAGCCTGCTAATTCTATGTCCTACAATATCAGTTTTATAATTTAGACCTTTTATGCTTAATTTACTAAGTATGTTCAATGTTTAGAACGAGTCAGACAGAATATACCGTGTGGCATTGATGGAAGTTATCATTTGGGTACTCCCAATTTGTCACCAGCTGGTCCTCTCTTAAGAGTCAATTTAGTATCATCAGGTTCAGATGTTATAGTCGACATTTTAGGTTTCTCCACAGGTTCTTTGATTCTGTTGGCGTGGATCCACCCATGTTCCCTGGTCCGGACAGTGGCTTCAGTTGTCAGCAATACCTGAAAAGAACCTTTCCATTGTGGGGTTAGTTTGTTCTTTCCATGTCTTTACCAGTACCCATTCCCCTGGCTGGATAATGTGGATTTTAAAATCTAGAGGTGTGGTTTGAGGGATTATTCCTTTTTAATTGCAAATTTTTAAGGGTTGTTGCAATTGTGTTGATATATCCTCTAACACTCATTCCCCCTAATTTGTAAGTGGCAGTTTCATGTTGGGTGGTCAGGAAGGGTAACCCAAACATTATTTTATAAGGTGACACTCCTAGGTCTGACCTAGGTTGTGTTCAGATTCTCAACAGAGCTAAAGGTAAACATTTCACCCAGGACATCTGGGTTTCAATTATTAATTTTGTTAGAGTTCTTTTTAAAGTTTGGTTTATCCTTTCTACCCGGCCTGAACTTTGTAGATGCCATGGTGTATGTAATTCCTACTTTATTCCCAAAGTTTGAATTATCTGCTGTAGGACTTTTGATGTAAAATGTGTTATTCAGTCTGAGTCTATTTTATTAACCATTTCATACTTGGGAATGATTTGTTCCAAAAGGATTTTACAGACCACATTAGCTGTGGCTCTGACAGTGGGAACAGCTTTCACCCAATGAGTTAGATGGTCTGTTATTACTGATAAAAACTTCCACCTCTATACTTGGGGAAGTTCAGTGAAGTTTACTTGAATACTTTGAAATGGTCGGAGTGCTAATTCACAGCCTCCAAGGGTTGTTTCTCTTATTACCTTTTTATTTACTTTTTGACAGATTATACATGTTTCAGTTACTTGTTTTGCTAATCTAAAAATCCCAATACTTCCATAATTCCTTAGGAAGTAGTTACACAGAGCTTCAGTACCCTGAGTCTTTTGATGTATATTCTCTAATATTTTTATTTTTTTTAGTAATTGCCTTATTAAGTAATTTCCTGGCATCAGGAAGCTTCCATTTCCTGGACTCATCTGACTTTTCCCCTATCCTATTAAATTCTTTTTCTTTGGCTAAATTTTGGAATTGCTAATTCTTCCCTTTCTGGGGTCAAAACTAGCATGACTTTCTCGACCCCATTTTCTGCTGCATTTTTAGCTTCTTGATCTGCCAAGTTATTTCCCCTTATTTCTGGAATCATTTGCTTTTGGTGTCCCTTGATATGTACCACAGCTATTTCCTCAGGTGGTTTCAATGCCTGTAAAATTTCCAAAATGAGGCCCTCATGTATTAACCTCTTTCCTTTTGAATTGAGTAATCCCTTTTTTTTTTTTTTTTTTTTTTTTTTTTTTTCCATCGTCCTCTTTTTTTCACTTTACATCATCTCCCTCGGTCAATTTTCATACCAAAACTTTACGACCTGTGTGTACACTTCAATCCATATTCTATAATAACCCAATAATCCAGGCAGTTTTCTAATTCCCTTTTTAAAGAGGGAGGAGGAAGAGATTAAATTTCTGCAATTATTTTAGGGTTTAGCTTTCAGCTACCTTTCCTTATTAAATGCCCAAGATGCTTTACTTCTGATTTCACAAACTGTAACTTTCCCTTTGACACGCTTAATCCCTCTTCCCCCAGAAAATTTAAGGGTTTTATAGTAGCCTCCCTAACTTGAGCTTCAGCTTCCCCGGATAATAAAAGATCATCCACATATTGGACAATTTGTACTCCAGGATGAGTGGGGAAGGTTTGTAATACTGTTTCAAAAGCTTGCCCAAATAAATTTGGAGATTCTGTAAAACCCTGTGGTAGTTTCGTCCATCTTAGTTGCTGTTTTCTTCCAGTTTTTGGATCTTCCCACTTAAAGGCAAAATTATCCCATCTCTCTTCTGCTAGTGGACATGCCCAGAAAGCATCTTTAAGGCCCATTGCATTAAACCACTGATGCTGGGATGGGATTTTGCTCAAAAGGGTATAAGGTTGTGGTACCACAGGATAACAGGTCCAAGTTTTCTTGTTAACTTCCAGTAAGTTCTGTACTAATCTATATTTCCCATCAGGCCTTTTTACTGACAGGATAGGGGTATTACAAGGAGACATACAAGGTTCTAATGCCCCATCCTTTATTAGTCCCTTTATCACTGGCTTTAAGCCTTTTCGCCCTTCTTCTGGTATCACCCCTATTCCCAGCTTTACCTGTAAACCTTGCCCTAATAGGTTGCTGCTTGCTCCAGGAACCAATAAGACATCTCCCAGCCAAATTTTTGTTTCCCCCTCAATTATTATATCTTTAATGATAGGCACTGTGAACTCTTCTCCTTTTGCCCCTATCACTTGTGCATTATCTTTACTTATATTACAGCCTTTTGGGGCTTTTAATAGGCAGGTTCTCTCTGCCCCTGTATCAACCATAAACTAATTTTTCCCCATGGGGACCTATTTTAAAAGTTCCAATGCTCTTTTTTAGTTTTGGGGAAGCATCAGAGGAAACCTGCTGTTTAACAAAACTCCTTGTTTCTTGGTATGGCGCTTCTCCTTTAAGGGAGGAGACGCCCTGGACAGCCGAGTCCATTGTTGATAAGGGAACAGTGACAGAGGTTCGCGTTCCTTTGCCTGAGTCCTCCAAGGATGGGGAGAGAGTGTGGGCAGGGACTGCCACTGGAACCACTGGCAAAGCAGATTCTTCCGGCGGAAACCAAACCGGGGCACGGACAGCTGCATGGTTCATGGCAGTTGGAGCGGTGGAGTCCCACACGGCTGGGCTGGGGATGGCCGGGAACGGAGCAGCTGGGGCAGCTGTGGGATAGGCGGGTGGGAGCGGAGCCATGGCGGGAGGGCCGGGCGGGAGCGGTGCTGCTTGTATAAAGAAACGCGTGCTTTGAAAAGGCTAAGTGCTCAGCAAATCTTAGCCGACAAGGTCAGGTTTGCTGGCTGCTTACTAGCAGCGTCCAATCCCAGTCCAGTCTCTGGGGTTGCTGGACGAATGCTGTTTTTTTTGGTGCAGGTCCTTATAAAACAAGGACTTACACCACCAGACGGTTCAGCGATTCGAAGGCAGAAGATAGAAACTGCTCACCGGGTCTTGATAGGGTGCGAAGAACCGTTCGGAGCGCCAAATGTAGCTGTTTTAGGTTGTGTGTTTTCCAACCCCGGGGTCTGCAGCCCTGAGTTCAGATATCTCTGAACTCCGGATACAGAACCCTCAGCTACCTACTAGCAATGTGTAAAGGCTTGAGACCGTGCAGCAAAGATTCCGAAGATAACTTTATTGTCTTCGAAGGAAAATGCTAACAATGGTCTAATTATATCAAATAACAAAGACTTTATATAGGTTTCCAGAGGATTGAGTTTCTAACCAATAAAACTACAACTTACAAACTAACCAATTATCTTAAAACTCTAAGTGAAAAAAGAACCACTTAACTTGGGACTTTAAGAGCCAATAGAAATCCTAAGAGATAACAGGGTTTTCGATAAGAGAGGGGGGGTCTTGTTTGAAGGAATTTCTTTGTTTCATGGGATGGCGTCCCAAGGGTATACTTTAGGGGGGGTAACATCTACAGTATGGTTCATGGTTATGGTTGTGTACCCAGTTTGTTAGAGGAGAAGCAGGGGATGAGGCTTTTCAGCCTTTGTTTTCCTTCTTCTCCGCTGAATTTTTTACATCCCTATTAGAGAATGTTCAGTTTCCCCAGAATGTTAAAGAGACCATCTTTCTGGTGTTTAATCTAGTAAGCTTTCTCTATACAGTCTGCAGTTTCTATAGAATGAGAGCTGAGATTTCTAGAGGGGCTGATGAGACTCCTGACTTAGGAGTAGAGCCAAGCGTGAGGAATCCTGAGTGGTGTGGGAAATGGGAGGACATGGGCCAAATGTGACCCTATAATCTGGGACTTTCCATGTGAACAAATTCAGAACCCAGCTGAGGTAGAAAAATACCTGAAAGAGAAGTGCCATGATAACTCTAAGGAGAAAAAGATCATTGCAGTGAGCTGGGCCCTGGCATATGCTTATTGCACCCTGCTAGATACTGTAGGGTAGCAGACAGAGGAAAGGGGACAGAGAGATAAATCAGCCACTATCCCTTCTAATAAGTATTAAAAGGGTAAATACCAAACAGACTTTTCTGAAGACATCTTCCTTTTTATATAGTTATCAGGCCTGATTCTCCCTTTATTTATACTTACAACCTACCTAAAAAAGCTTCCCAAGAAAGAGGCATTACCACAATATGATCAGCATTCTCAGTCCTGATTGTGAAAAACGTATGTGTGATTCATGTTACGAGGCAATAATAAAAGTAAAGCCATACGAATGTTGTATGATGAGTGGAATAGATCTTTGGGATGATTACAAAGACCAATTTTAAGCAAGTCAAATAAAGCATGGAATAAAAGAAATTGTAGAAATGCTTGTTTAAAGAAATGCTTGCTTAGGAGAAATGCTTGCTTATGAGGATTTGTGGTTTACTTGTGGTTTTGTCTGCTTGTATAAAAATATGGAACTTGTGGTTATAAGTTGCTTGCATAGAACAAAAATAAGCTAATTGTGAAAATTAGATTAAGCAAATAACTATACTTATATAAATAGCTGATAACTATACATGCAGAAAGAAAAGGTCAGCAAAAAGACACTGAGGAAGACAGCAAGCCTTCATCCAAAAGACCACCAAAAGAGGGCAAACTACCTTCTAGCAACAGCCAATGCCTGCGCAGAAGGCAACCATCGATGTGAAATCAAGGAAACGAAAGAAGGAGGCGGATACTGGTAAAACAAAACTCAGAATGAATAAAAAGGTGGAATTAATGCTGAGCGGCGTGCGTCGTTGATGGAGTGGTGACTCCCTAGCACACCCAGCGCTGTTTGCTTGTTGCTTTTTCTATTAATAAACAATCATTGGAAAGATAATAATCTCTCATGAGTTTATAACACTGATGAAGTCTATACTATTTTTTCATTAATGCTGCATGCATTGGCACATGTAAGATTAACATTCTCTGCACCAATACCACTAAGTTTCATGTTTGTGCTGTTACAGGTCACAATGCCATTATTACTTTTTATCTTCTTTTTTCTCTTCAGTCAGAGTCAGGATTAAAAGCATGAGAGAGAGAGTTTCGTGTTTGGACTCAGATGCTTATTAATTCTTATCTATAGTACAGTGAGTGCTACAGCACTTCTAGCTAACAAGCTAAAAATGAAAAAATGGCAATGTATCTCCCTCGTTACAAGGTCTTTTAAGGCCTAACTGTCCAATTAAAGACTAACACCTAAATTATTTTTACTTTTGACACAATGATCAAACACCCATGACCCACAGTGCGGCATTTTTTATCTAATTAAAAAAGTACCACCTAAACCCATGAAGAAGAAGGTGAAGAAAGAAACCTCTGCCCTAAAATCTCCATCTTGCTACATACCTATTACTATATTCTAAAACCCCAAATTCCAAATCCTTCACCATGTGATATCACACACTTCTATTCAACTACACACCAGTGATTCTAGTTCTATCATTCAGTTTTGGAAGCCTTTTCCAAGGCCTTGGGTAAAAAGAAGTGTTCTTCTGGGGGTCAGTGCCTGACAGCACAGAAAGTTCATAACTCCCTGTTTCTAGGGTTCCAATATGCCATGACCAGATATGGCATGTATTTTTTAAAGATCTAATTATCAGTATGCTTTTTACCTTCCTGGACATGTCACTGCAGGTATTTAAAAGGCAGCTTCGCAGTTTGAAGGCAAATGGTTTTAAGCAGCAAAGTATGCAAAAGCAAAAAAAGTGAAATTTAAAACTCTCATACAAAGGTTTCTAAATCTCTGCCACTCCAAAGTATCTCTTGAGTTTGATTTATGACATCTGAGCACTCGAATAATTGTTAAGAATCTGAAGCCATTGCACCATCAGTCAAAAAAGTTGACATTTATATGAAGGAGGAAGTAAATAGCAAATGGCTTTTCCCAGTTACACCAACACCTCGGTTCTTGTGTTAGGAAGCTGAAGTCCTACCAGACCTCCACATACTAGTACAGTAGAAGGAAGGAGAATAGGGATTGCTTTCGCAATACCAACAAGGGAACCAAATATTAATTTTCCAAGTACAGCTGCCGCTTTGCATAGTGCATTCAAAACACCAAAGCCTGTTGCCTTAGAAGTGAAAACAGAAAAAAGTTAAAAATAGATGAAGGAGTAAAACCTTTGAGACAAACCCTGAGTGGGTTTAAATCAGAACAGCCCAAATATCTTAAAGAAAATTTATTCCAACAAGTATTCTGCACCTTTTCTTTACAATGGGAAATTGAAGCTGAGCTGCTCTGCATTTTATTAAGGCAAAATCATTATATTGCCTGTCCTGGGGGTGACTTTATGATGCTTGTATCCCCAAACGTCTGTTCTGTTTGTGCTGGATGTTAAGGTCTGCAGCTTTATGACTGGTTCCAAGAGTGAAGGGGGAGAGAAGAGGCGCAGAGACTGCACTTGCTCCCCTTCATCCTTCACACAGACTGTTGTCTGCAGTGGACAGCAGGAGAGAGCTCTCCTTTGCTTTTAGTTTTTGACTAGCTGAGACAGAGAAGTTCCCCGGACTGTGGGTTTTTTTGTTTTTCTTTTTTCTTGGAATTCCTTGAACCTGCTCTGGACTGAAAAACCCAGAAGAGCACCAGGAACTGGCATCTGTGGCCCACCGGGCCTGGCCCGGGCCATGGCATTTCCTAGCACCAGAGGGACTGATAACAGACTCAGTGAGCCAAGCTGCAACCCACAAAAGGGACTCTTCTGAATTTGTCATCTGTTTGGAGGAGCGAGAGGTTTTGTTGTTTGGTATTGTCCATTTTTGTGCTGAGGAGTGCTTTGCCAGTTAAATAAACAGGCTTTTTCCACTTATTTCTGAGGGAATCTTTTCCCGAACCAGTTGGGGGAGGGGCTGCTTGAGTCTGTTCCGAGAGGCAGCCCATTCAGAGGTTTCCTACCAAATTTCCCCTAAACCAGGACATTGCCTTAGAGACCAAAATGTGAAATGAATGACTGAATAGGTAAATTTGCACCTCTGCACTAGAACAAAGGACTTGCAAATGCAAATTCAGTAGCATTTAAAGTTTTAGACTGGGAGATGAGATGGGGAATCTTGGGAGCTGCTTTGTGATTTGGGAAGGAAGTTATCAGAATACAAGGGTGATCATCTTGGGGTACTGAACAGAAATGGATTTTTTACAGGTTGTATACATGTTCACCCAGTGCTTTCTCAATCGGCTAATTAGATGCCCAGCAATAATTCATGGCTGTCTCTTAGGAGTAAAGAGAATGGGGCATTCAAAACACCCCTGCTGGGTGCAGAAGAGATATCTGGGAAACTTAGGAGAAAAGGGAAAGGAAATAAACTGTCAACAAAAATCATGACACTGGTAACTCAGAGAGTATTGCATAGCAAAGGTATGATTTTAGTAATCTGGATTTTCTATTTTAGATATTTAGTAACCTGCCTGTTGATGTATTATGCCAACTGCTATCATTTTAATAAATTGTGTTTTTATATGACTGTATTATTCATAGTTGCAGATACAACCTTGTCCTAACAGAAGTGTCTTTAAAATATCTGTATAATAGTAGAATCTACCATTTCTTAAATGTGTTAGAAATGAGAAAAGGACTATGCAAAGTTCACACCGTGCCCACTGTGATAAAATAGGAATCAGGACGTTGCCTATTTCCCAACCTGGAAATGAAACTTGAGATAATTTTAATAAGGTGGTAATTATTTTTGCTCTCACTCTGCGGCTTCCAGAGGACACGCTCGCTCGGAAGCTGCTGTTGCTTGGGGAAAGGAACTCCTCATAACCCAGCCAGGGCCTGCTTCTATTTTTCCTTCTGTGGAGTGAGTCTCTGCTCGTGAGAGCTGACACTGACCTGGGACCTTATTAACACCTACCTCACTAAAAGAAGGATCTATCACCATCTGCTAGGGTGCCTGGAAATCCTGAGCCCGCCTCTCCCAGCCTCACTGTACCATTGCCCCATCCCCGCTGCTTCTTCGGCACTGCTCTGGGTTGCTATACGTTGTAGCCCCCCACCCCCTGCCCTGCTGGGACAGCCAGCAGTTCCAACTACTGCCTCAGAATTTCTGATGCATCTCGTCCACCAGCCTGGGATCTTTTGCTCATTCCTGCCATTCCAGCTTAGTGCTCTTCAGAGTCTTGCAGGGCACCAGGACCGACTGCTCCAGGGTTTTGTGAAGCAAAGCCACTCTATCCTTTCCCATCTTGGCCAAAAGGGCTGTAACAGAGTGCCTGGTTCTGTTTGTTGCTAATTCCATAGTTGTTGTTCCATTTGCCTTGTTATACATACCAGTAAAGAACTGTTATTCCTATCTTCATATCTTTGCCTGAGACCCCCTTAATTTCAAAATTATAATAATTCAGAGGGAGAGGGTTTATATTCTCCATTTTAAGGGAGGATTCTGCTTTCTGTAGCAGACACCTGTCTTTTAAACCAAGACACAGAGGCAGGAGATTTTCCTGGAAATTATTGTCAAATAGATTCTGCTGAGTTACCAAGCAAAGAAAGAAACAGGTTTTTATTGGTGTTAGTTGACACCTTTAGTGGACGGTCTAAAGCTTACCTGTGATGCACTAACACACCAGAGAGGTGGTAGAAGTTTTACACAATCATATAAGTCCAAAGGTTTGAGGTTCCTTTGGAGTTGGTCCCCAGTAATCAGGGAAGCTAGTCAAAGGTAGGGAGATTTGGGGATCCGTAAATTCCCTATATACCCAGGTAAGTGGTAAGGCTGAATGTGTGAATGGAACTCAGAACAGAGATTAGTAAAATTTGTCAGAAACATCCATGACATTGGTTCAAGTCTTGCCTATAGCCTTGCTGAGAATCTGCATGCAACCAAGGTGGTGAGACAACATGATTCCTTATGAAATATTGCATGGCAGGCCATATCAAATTGCATATATTATGGAAGAAATCTATATGAGGGAGAAAGTAGACTTGGAAAAGTATTTAACAGCTTTTAAGTTCCACTTTGCACAAGTTCCAGAGATTTGTCATGTTATCTGGACACATCTGCACATCTGTTCCAGCCTGGAGACTATGTTAAATGGAGAAACAGTAACCTTACAAGCTAAGTGAAAAAGGCCATTCCAAGTCCTGACTACCTACACCAAAACCACAGATGCTGGCAGAGAACCCTGAATTCACTGCTCCAGAGTTAAGAAGACCTCTGCTCCTGAAACAACTGGAAAACAGACACTGATACAAATCAAGATGATGTAATTTAAATTGTTCTTTTGTGCCTCTTTTCTGCACAGTCGGTAACCATGCTTCAAATTTGGGCCTAAAAATTTGCATGTGGCTCTAGTTCAAAATGTATCAGAAAGCTCTTCATAAGAACAACTTTTCAGGGTAGTATTACATATGAGAATCTGGCCTGTTAAGTTTTGACCCTATGTGCTGGTTTTGCATTAATTGGCACTTAGAAGACTGCATCCACAGAAGTTTTCTCCCCAAGAACTTCCTCTGTGATTTGATGGGACCAATTGGAGGCTGGCTTGGTTGTTGAAAGTCGGGGAAACCAATTGGAGGATGTGGTCCGCCTCTGTGAATTCACATTTTGAAGCTAGCAAACCCCAGGAATGCCCTTTTCCCTTCCAGCAGGAGCGTAGGTGTCCTGGTTTGAAGGACAGGTGCCTGCCAATAAAGGCAGAAGTTTTTCTTTGAAATAGAGAATTCAATTCCACTCCCTCCAAGTATTATAATTATTTGAATCAAGGACTCTGAAGCAGAGATAAGGGGGTAGGAATAACAGCTCTTTTACTAATATATTTAACCATACAAGCAGAGACAACAGCAGTTATTGAAATTACCAACAAAACAGAACAAATAACTCAGTTCCAGTCCTTTCTTTAGTCGCAAGCACACTCTCTGCACTCGGTCCCGATGACGTAACACGTGGCAGAGCCGGCACAGCTGCGGAGAGCAGGCGGGAGTGAGGGGCGGGGAGGGGAAACAGCAACGGCCACGTTGTGTCTCAGGTGGAAGCGGGCTGGAGAGGGCAGCTCCTCGCTCATCGTTTGGTTTCTGATGGTCAGCTGTGTCTTCATAGGTAGGAGGCTGGAGCGGGGCAGATGCAGGGCAGTTGATCGCGGACCATCTGGCTTTCCTGCGTTAGGGCCGTGTGGGCTGGAGACGGAGGGTCCTCCTCTGAGCTCCCCAGAAACACGAATAGCCCCTCCCGGAAGCCCGCTCCCACCTACTCCTTTGTCTAGAGTCGTCAGAAGATCCTGGGCGTAGCTGCCAGGCTCCGTTAGCATGATAATGGGAAAAATTCTTTAAACTGGAACAAAAAAAAACCCCAACCCCCAACAGCAGGTAACAGGGCCCAGGCCTGGCAGGGGGTAGGACTCAGCCTCCCTGTCTGGGAAGCTGGTTTGTCCCAGCAGGGAGAAGGGGTGGCCATCAGCATTGGGTGCCAGCTGTGCCTGTGGTAAAAAGTCTTAGCTGAAAACCATAAAACAACGTTGCTAGAAGAGTTAAAAAGATTGTTGCTTACCTTATCGTTCTATCCACTCATTCGTTTGTTGGTTCTTTGATCAAGTTGTTATGTTCTTTTCCCCAGTTAAATGTGTAGTCCCTATGTAATTCAAACCCCGGTTTATTGTATTTCCCCTATCCCGGTTACTTCCTCCTTCCGCCCTTTCCCTTACCTCATTTCCGGCCTTACCATTTCCGCCCTTTCCCTTACCTCATTTCCGGCCTGCTGCTGCCTGCCTATCAAGTTAGCCACACCCTATATGTAAATCTCCAGAAGTTTCCCAGTACCACCATTACCGGAAGTTGTTGTTGAAGAAAAGATTCACAAAAATAGTCAACCAACACCGAACCCAAGTTCACAGATCATCTCAACTAACAAGCCAAGTCACCTGCAATATGTCCTTTGTAACTGTTTAATCACCGCAATCTAAAGGGCAGTTGAGAAGAATGACACCCCCAGACCAATGAGCCACTATGGAGATCTCGGACGTGTCCGTGAGGCTGAGACTCCCATCCCTACGTTCGTCGGGATCGACAGGACCTCCTCCCGGCGTTGCCTGGCAGCAGCAGCAGGCGTAGGGCCTACTCCCCGTGACCCCCCCATTAATAAAGAGCTGTTTCTTAATAAAGGCCTTGGCCCTGCTACATTCACTACAGTGCCCAGGGAGGCTGACTGAGGTTCCAGCCATCCGCGTCGTTCCCCCCCCCCCCTCCGCTTCTTTCCAGAGTGGCTGCTGCCAGTTTCTGGCCTGGAGCAGCCCCTCCCAGTGTGGCCTGAGTCTCCTGAGATCCTGGCACAGCTCCAGCATGGCCTGGCCACAGCCTCTGCATCCCCCATCTAAGATCTTAACTCTTTCAATGCTCAGATAAAACTTGCAGACCTTCAATCCTCCATTGAGTGAGAGGGAAAAAGAACAGAGAGAAGACACCAAGGTCAGTGAAGCAGAAGTTAGGTTCCAGACGGAAGGAAAATGAGGAGATGTTTGAATTTAGGCTGAAAATCCTTTTGTAAGCTATGGGGATGGACTGTAATACACTAAAGATTCCTATAAACTGTGGAGAAACACATGGGGGGGTTGGAGTGTTCAATTTGTAGATCATGAGCAGAGGCACTTGTGTTGAAGACCCTTTGCCCCAAGGGAAGATCTCTGTTCCTAGAGATGGAGTATGAACAGAGAGATAGATGAAGAGAACCTTTGCTTTTGAACAGCTCATCCTCAAAAGTAATATCCCATGAGTTTGACATGGCCCATAAGCACAGCTCTGGGAAGGCTGTGAAGATGGGAGGAGTTTCACGATTGCAGGTCCCTGGTTGGCTGCTATTCATGAAGAGGGAAGCCACGAGAGAACTTTATTTTTCCTCTTGTGGAGAAGGCCCTATAGCCTGACAAGGGGAGACTCCTCTCCCTAGAATGAACTGAAAAGGACTATTCTTAAGTTGGTAACTGACTGAAGTGTTTCTGTATGTTGTTGAGAAATAGAAGAGAGTGTGGGAGAGGGGAGGAGGGGTGGTCTGAAGGTTTTATTCTGAATTATATTATTCCTTTATGTTGTTAATAAACGTCATCTTTACACTCTTTAAACCTGCCTTGCTTTTGCTCCTAATCCTATCTCACAGCAGAAAATGAGTATATTGAGACTGGTGAATCTAAACCACTAAATTAATTGGTGTTTCTGCCCAGTTTCAAACTGAAACCAGGACACCCTAGATAAAGATCAGGCCTGTGTCCATGGGGCTGTGATTCCAAATATAATATTTATTAATATTAAAGTTATTGACAAAACAGAACGGCTCTTAATTTTCTACTAGCCACAAAATCATTAACACTGGTTGTTGTTCTTATGTAGATCAGAATGAAAGAATTATTAAGGATTTTGTTGAAATTTGAAAGCAAAGTCAAATTCTACACCATGTAGCTCTCAAAGAAGCTCACTGAATTTTGAATATCTTCAGTACATGTTAGAACCCAGAAACCTAGGATTTTTGAGCTTTCTGTGCTTTCTGACACTGACCCCCAGAGAAACACTGCTTTTGACTTGAGGCCTTGGAGAAGGCTTCCAAATTTGGGTGATGGAGTTAGAGTCATGGGTGTGTAGTTGGAATAGAAGTGTGTGATTTCACATGGTGAAGGGTTTTGAATTTGAAGGTTTTAGAATATAGTAATAGATATGGGACAAGATAGAGGATTTTGCGTGCTGTATCTTCCTGTCTTCTTCTTCCGTCTTCTTCATGATTTCAGGTAGTAGTTTCTGGTTGGATAGTTAGTGCTGCACTGTGGGACACAGGAGTTTGGTTATTGGGTCAAAAGTATAAAAAATATAGGTGTTAATTCTCTATTGGATTGTTTAGCTTTAAAAGACCTTGTAACTAGGTAGATTCAGGCCTCCATTTTGCTTGCTTTTAGCTGGTACCTAGAAGTGTTGCAGAACTCTCTGTATTTTAGATAAGATTAAATAAACAACCAAACCTGAACACGAGAAAATTAGTGTCCTTCGTGTTTTTAATCCTGACTCTGAGTGAAGACAGAAGAAAATGAAGACAAGCCACTAATTAAGTGGTATGATAAAATATGGAGTAGAGACTAGACAAGGTAGTCTTGTTAGTCTCTAAGAAGGGGGGGGGGGGGGGAGGAAAATGATGCCCTTTTGGGTTTTGCCTTTCTTTTATATGTTCTCTGTATTCTTCACACATATATTTGTAGCTCTGTAGCCTATTGTATTAGTAACTAGTTTTCCCAGTAATTTTCCATGGCCTTTCTCTGGGCAGAAAGACAAATTCCAAAGCTCCATGCCTGGGGCAGGTAAAAGGCCCCTATGCCATCTTGGTTCTTCCTGGTGTGAGAAACAAGGCTCACTTTTAAAAATTTTTAAAAGTTTAATAAGGGATAAAAGGGACAGTACACAGCGCTGGGGTGCTTGGCAAACTGCCAGAAGCACACCTGCTATCTTAAAACAACTATCTTATATACTTTTTCATTACATTGGTTAAATGCATATTTGCTGAGAATTAACATATTCAAACATTCCTGTGAGTTTATGTGTTCCAGGAATTCTTTTGCTTTGGCTTGACCTTTGACTTGTCTTCATGCCATCCTGTAGATGAAATTCATATATTTTATTTCTTCTTTAGCCTCTGTTCAGTTGTTTGTCATTTTTTCATAACCTGGAGGGTTAGTAGTAGATTCCTTGCATTAGTTTTTTCTGGGTGTTTATTTTCCTGGTTTCATTTCAATATTATCATTCAGATAAGATACTCCACAGGTACAATGAGTAGCTATTTCACATTCCTATCACTGACAGTTAGGTACATCAATAAAAGCATTTAACATTACATAGTGTCTATTTTAATATTTTGCAAAAGGCTAAGCTATAATCTATATTTATCACACTACTATATAAACTATGCAGCACATACAAAGCTGACATTATACTATACCAAAGCAGTTAAAAGTGGTTACAATCAGTTCTATATCAAAATAATTGTAATTAATAATTTGCAAAAACCAATACGTAAATGTGAAAGCCATCAATTATATAGTTATTTACAACAGTTTCCCCCTTTTTTTTTTCTTATTTTATTTGGCTTGAGCTACAGTTTAAAACCTCTGTATTATTGGCAGACTGATACCTTTCATAGATCATAAGTGCCTTTTTTAGGTTTCTATCACCATTTGTTTTCTTTAATATCACGAATTTCTGTGTTCCTCTTGAGGTCCTTGACTTTGGATTGGTGGGCATTGTTATCCCCTGCATATTTTGAACCATATAAGTAATTAAGCAGATAAGGCATTGAATTAAACAGAGAAGAAAAATTAAACTTGTTATACCACTGTCTTGGTTTGATTTACTGTTGGGGGTTGAGTGTTTTTCTGTTACTGTGTCAATTGAAAGAATTTTTCCCATTATCATGCCAATGGAGCTGGCCGGGCTACACCCAGGGTCCCTGATGAGTCCAGACAAAGGGGTGGGTGGGGATGGCCCCGGAGGGGCCTCTGAGGCTTCCGCGAGGGGACTCGCGTTTCCGGCAAGCTCGGAGGAGGATGCCTGGGATTGTTCAGCCACGCGGCCGAGCAAAGGAGAGCCAGACCCTCTGCGACCATCTGCCCTGCATCTGCCCCGTTCCAGCCTCCTGCCTCTGCGGACACAGCTGATCACCCAGACACACACGGTGAGCGAGGAGCCGCCGCTGCAGCCCATTCCTGCACGGGACCGGCGTGGCCGTTGCCGCCCCTCCCCCCTCCCTCCTGCCTTCATTCCCGTCTGCCATTGGCACATCCGGGCTGTGGACTAAGCACAGAAACAGTGTGCTTGCATCTAAAGGGACTGACACCGAGTTACCTATTTCGTTCTGTCAGCAATTTTAACTGTTATTGTTTTCTGTTTGTACAGTTAGATATATTAGTAAAAGAGCTGTTATTCCCACCCCCCTTATCTCTGCCTCAGAGTCTTTGATTCAAACAATTATAATACTTGGGGGGGGGGGGAGTGGAACCAAAGTCTATTCCAAAAAGGGAAACTTCTGCCCTTACTGGCAGACACCTGTCCTTTCAAACCAGGACAGATTTTGGCGCCCAGCGTGGGGCTCGAGGGCACTGAGTTGAGAGTTAAGACAGGAATAACAGCTCTCTTAACTGGCAATATGTTGTCTGGTTTAATCTGGTTTGTGTTCCATGTGGTCACAGCCATCTCCCTCCCATTTGTAAGCCCTTTTTTGAATTTGGGCCCCCTCACCAAGGTTGCTGTGGCTATTCTCCGATTGGTTTGGTGGATTGATTATGTCAGGAACTCATGGATTTTTAATTTTTTCTGGTAAGCGGTTGCATGGATCCAGAGCTATCGTAATCTAACTGCGTGTTTCTGGGGCTATTTCAGTAATGGCACTTACTGTGAGATAACGAGTGCAAGGGAAATTTTCTCCCAACCCATCACCCAGTTTTTTGAGGCTACCCCACTGGTTCTCAAGGATTTCAGATCTGTTTTAATCACCAGTGTTATTATACAGTGGCTGGTGTTGCTGGTAGGCTTGTTCTACTTAGCATTTAGAGACTAGGGATGTTGCCCCAGAGCCTGCCCCAGGGACTAGGGATGTTGCCCCAGAACCTGCCTCTGCCCCAGGGACTAGGGATGCTGCCCCAGAGCCTGATGCTGCCCCACAGCCCACCGCAGAAATGAGCCACCCAGAGTGGGTGGGGGCTCTAGTGAAGGATATAGATCAAATGTTGAAGGAGCAAAGCCAGATGTTGAAGGAGCATAGCCAGATGTTTAAGGAGCACAGCCAGATGATGAAGGAGCACTTTTCTCCAGCTGGTGAGAAACCCTCCCCCTGCCCTAAAGAGGGAGAGTCAGATGGTGCTGCAGTGGAACCCGTAGATGTTGTATCTGTCCAGGTTCCAGCTGGATCACAGGAGCAGCCACAGCCAGCAGCAGTTGCTCCTGTGGAAACTAGGAAATCTAAGATTAAAACGAGGCACTTAGATAATGGGGATCAGCAAGGAGGGTCCTCACAACCAGCAAGGGAGCCAGAGGTTGAGATTGTCACCGAGTCCCTCTCATACGATAGTCTCCGTAACCTGCGTAAAGACATTGCTCGGCGGGGCCGTGAGCCCTTTACAACTTGGTTACTCCAGGTCTGGGACCTTACGGGAACAGGTGTACAACTGGATGGAACTGAGGCCAGGAATTTGGGATCCTTGGCCCAGGATTCAGGTGTGGACCAGATATTCGTAAGGGGGCATGGCCTCCTTTCCCTCTGGGACCGGCTTTAATGAGTGTGAGAGACAAGTTTGTACACAGAGAGAGAATGCAAGAACACCACCGTAGGATGTGCTGGAAGACCCTTGAGGAAGGGATCCAGCAGCTGAGAGAGACAGCAGTATTAGAGGTACTCTTTGGGAGGGATGGACAGCATGACAATGACCCTGACAAGGTCAAGTGCACAGGGCAGATATTATGGAATTTGGCAACCTTGGGTCCATCTCAATATACCACCTACATAGCAATGATTAATTCTGATAACCACCCAGAGACAGTGTGTTCTGTTGCCAACAAACTCAGAAATTGTGAGAGCATGATGAATGGCCCAATGCAGGCCAATGTCTCTGCAGTGGCCAAAGACCTCCAACAGGTCGAAGATAGGATGAGGGATATGAGGGAGCAGATGATGGAGAGAATTGAGGAGGTGAGGAAGATCAGCGTAGCACCAGTACGAGTCACAGGCCCCCAAGTCAGAGCTTCACGTCCCCCAGCTAGGGAGAGAGGGTACACCTCACGAGCTGACCTGTGGTTTTTCTTGCGAGACCATGGGGAAGACATGGGAAAATGGGATGGGAAACCCACTTCTGTCCTGGCAGCACGGGTGAGTCAGCTCAGGGAGCGAAATGCTAACCGAGGGAACCGCACTAAAATGAAGGTAGCCTCAACCTCCCACAAGCAAGGTGCAGGGTATTACAGCAAGGAAGATGTTCTGTCAGATCCCCTGGAAGGAACCTCCACTATGTATGCCCAGGAAAGAAATAATAACCAGGGCTAGAGGGGCCCTGCCTCTAGCCAGGGAGAGGCATGGGATGACAGGATTTATTGGATAGTGTGGGTGCGATGGCCTGGCACATCAAAGCCACAGAAACATAAAGTGCTAGTTGATACTGGTTCACAATGCACCCTGATACCATCAGAACATGTGGGGAAGGTACCTGTTTCCATTGTTGGGGTGACGGGGGGTCACAGGAATTCACTTTGCTGGAAGCTGAGATTAGCCTGACAGGGAAGGGGTGGCAGAAACATCCAATTGTAACTGGCCCAGGGGCACCGTGCATTCTAGGCATAGACTTCCTCAGGAACGGCTACTACAAAGACCCAAAGGGGTTCAAGTGGGCTTTTGGAATAGCTGCTGTAGCAACAGAGAGCATTAAGCAGTTGAACACCTTGCCTGGACTGTCAGAAAACCCCTCTGCAGTAGGACTCCTGAAAGTGACTGAGCAACAGGTGCCAATTGCCACCATGAGAGTGCACCGCCGGCAGTACCGGACAAATCGAGATGCTGTGATCCCCATCCACAAGATGATCCGCGATCTAGAGAGCCAAGGGGTGGTCAGCAAGAGCCACTCACCCTTCAACAGTCCTATCTGGCCTGTGCAGAAATCTGATGGAGAATGGAGACTGACTGTGGACTATCGGGCATTGAATGAAGTGACTCCACCACTGAGCGCTGCCGTGCCGGACATGCTGGAACTCCAGTACGAGCTGGAGTCCAAGGCAGCAAGGTGGTATGCCACCATTGACATTGCAAATGCATTCTTTTCCATTCCTTTGGCAGCAGAATGCAGGCCTCAATTTGCTTTCACCTGGAGGGGCGTGCAATACACCTGGAACCGACTGCCCAAGGGGTGGAAGCACAGCCCCACCATCTGCCACGGACTGATCCAGGCTGCACTGGAGAGGGGTGGGGCTCCAGAACATTTGCAGTACATCGATGACATCATTGTGTGGGGGAACACAGCAATGGAGGTGTTTGAGAAAGGAGAGAAGATCATCCAGATTTTGCTGGGAGCCGGTTTCGCCATTAAAAAGAGCAAAGTCAAAGGACCTGCCCGAGAGATCCAGTTCCTGGGAGTGAAGTGGCAGGATGGACGGCGCCAGATCCCCACTGAAGTCATCAATAAGATCACTGCAATGTCCCCACCAACAAGCAAGAAGGAGACACAAGCTTTTCTGGGTGCTATCGGCTTTTGGAGAATGCACGTCCCTGAGTACAGCCAGATTGTGAGCCCTCTCTACCAGGTCACTCGCAAGAAGAACGATTTCCATTGGGGCCCTGAACAGCAGCAAGCCTTTGCCCAGATCAAACAGGAAATCGCTCATGCAGTGGCCCTTGGCCCAGTCAGAACAGGGCCAGAGGTAAAGAATGTGCTCTACTCTGCAGCTGGGAACCATGGTCTGTCCTGGAGTCTTTGGCAGAAGGTGCCTGGTGAGACCCGAGGCCGACCCCTGGGATTCTGGAGCAGAAGCTACAAAGGATCTGAAGCCAACTACACTCCCACAGAGAAGGAAATCTTGGCTGCCTATGAGGGAGTTCAAGCTGCCTCAGAGGTGATTGGCACAGAAGCACAACTTCTCCTGGCACCCCGACTGCCAGTGCTGGGGTGGATGTTCAAAGGAAAGGTTCCCTCTACCCACCACGCCACCGACGCCACATGGAGCAAGTGGATTGCCCTCATCACGCAGCGCGCCCGTATTGGTAACCCAAATCGCCCTGGGATTTTGGAGATAATTACGAACTGGCCAGAAGGTGAAGATTTTGGTCTCGCTGATGAAGAGGAGCAGAAGCAAGTGACCCGGGCTGAAGAAGCTCCACCGTACAACCAGCTGCCAGCAGATGAAACACGCTACACCCTTTTCACCGACGGTTCCTGCCGCATTGTGGGGATGAACCGGAAGTGGAAAGCAGCCGTATGGAGCCCCACAAGACAGGTTGCACAAGCTACCAAAGGAGAAGGTGGATCGAGTCAACTTGCTGAACTCAAAGCAGTTCAGCTGGCCTTGGACATTGCTGAGAGAGAGAAATGGCCAAAGCTCTACCTTTACACTGATTCGTGGATGGTAGCCAATGCTCTGTGGGGTTGGCTGGAAAGGTGGAAAAAGGCTGACTGGCAACGTAGAGGAAAACCAATCTGGGCTGCTGATGAGTGGAAAGACATTGCCACTCGGGTAGAGAAGCTCCCCGTGAAAGTCCGTCATGTGGATGCCCATGTTCCCAAGAGTCGGGCTAATGAAGAACACAGGCACAACAAGCAGGTAGATCAGGCTGCACAGATAGAGGTCTCAAAGATAGACTTAGATTGGGAACACAAGGGAGAACTGTTCCTGGCTCGATGGGCCCATGATGCCTCAGGTCATCAGGGCAGAGACGCCACCTATAAGTGGGCACGAGACCGAGGGGTGGATTTAACCATGGACAGCATCTCTCAGGTTATTCATGACTGTAACACGTGCGCTGCCATCAAACAGGCCAAGCGGGTGAAGCCCCTCTGGTATGGGGGGCGATGGTCCAAATATAAGTAAGGAGATGCCTGGCAGATTGACTATATCACACTGCCTCAGACCCGCCAGGGCAAGCGCTACGTGCTGACCATGGTGGAAGCCACCACCGGATGGTTGGAGACCTACGCTGTGCCCCACGCCACTGCTCGGAACACCATCCTGGGCCTGGAAAAACAAGTTCTCTTGAGACATGGTACCCCTGAAAGAGTTGAGTCAGACAATGGGACTCATTTAAAAAATAGCCTTATAAACACCTGGGCTAAAGAACATGGCATCGAGTGGGTATACCATATTCCCTACCATGCACCAGCGGCTGGGAAAGTTGAACAGTGCAATGGTCTGCTTAAAAGCACCTTAAAGGCACTGGGTGGGGGGACTTTCAAGAACTGGGAGATCAATCTACCAAAGGCCACATGGTTAGTGTATACCCGAGGTTCCACTAACCGAGCAGGCCCTGCCCAGTCAGAGCCCTTGGGAGCAGCAGATGGAGATAAGGTTCCAGTGGTACACCTGAGAGGCATGTTAGGGAAAACTGTCTGGGTGAACTCTGCTTCCAGCAAAGGCAATCCTGTTTGTGGGGTGATTTTCGCACAAGGACCAGGTTGCACTTGGTGGGTGATGCAAAAGGATGGAGAGACCCGATGCATACCCCAAGGGGACCTTGTTCTAGGGTGAACTATATATGATACTGTGCCTGTAACTACATGTATGTATATAATTTAAAGGTTTCAATATGATGTAGCATGATGGCATGGAAAAATTCGGGGTGGATAATGTTGGGGGTTGAGTGTTTTTCTATTACTGTGTCAATTGAAAGAATTTTTCCCATTATCATGCCAATGGAGCTGGCCGGGCTACACCCAGGGTCCCTGATGAGTCCAGACAAAGGGGTGGGTGGGGATGGCCCCGGAGGGGCCTCTGAGGCTTCCGCGAGGGGACTCGCGTTTCCGGCGAGCTCGGAGGAGGATGCCTGGGATCGTTCAGCCACGCGGCCGAGCAAAGGAGAGCCAGACCCTCTGCGACCATCTGCCCTGCATCTGCCCCGTTCCAGCCTCCTGCCTCTGCGGACACAGCTGATCACCCGGACACACACGGTGAGCGAGGAGCCGCCGCTCCAGCCCGTTCCCGCTTGGGACCGGTGTGGCCGCTGCCGCCCCACCCCCCCTCCTTCCTTCCTCCATTTCCTGCCTGCCCTTCGGCAAATCCGGGCTCTGGACTAAGCACAGAGACAGCGTGCTTGCATCTAAAGGGACTGACACCGAGTTACCTATTTCGTTCTGTTAGCAATTTTAACTGTTATTGTTTTCTGTTTGTATAGTTAGATATATTAGTAAAAGAGCTGTTATTCCCACCCCCCTTATCTCTGCCTCAGAGTCCTTGATTCAAACAATCATAATACTTGGGGGAGGGGAGTGGAACCAAAGTCTCTATTCCAAAGGGAAACTTCTGCCCTTACTGGCAGACACCTGTCCTTTCAAACCAGGACAAGGATAAATTTGGCTCTGCAGGATTCTTCTATGTTAGCATTAGAAAAGGATAACAAGCTGTCCTGGTTTGAAAAGACAGGTGTCTGCCAGTAAAGGCAGAAGTTTCTCTTTGAAATAGAGACTTTAGTTCCACTCCCCCCAAGTATTATAATTGTTTGAATCAAGGACTCTGAGGTAGAGATAAGGGGGTAGGAATAACAGCTCTTTTACTAATATATCTAACCGTATAAGCGGAAAACAACAGCAGTTGTTAAAATTGCTAACAGAACAGAATAGATAACTCGGTTTCAGTCCCTTCTTTAGATGCAAGCACGCTGTCTCTGTGCTTGGTCCCAGTCCTGCTGCTGGAACAAAATCCCAGTGCTGCAGAGGGCAGGCAGGTACAGAGGCAGGAGGGGGTGGCAGCGGCCACGCCAGTCTCGGGTGGGAATGGGCTGGAGCGGGCGGCTCCTCACTCACCTTTTGTGTCTAGGTGATCAGCTGTGTCCGCAGAGGCAGGAGGCTGGAACGGGGCAGATGCAGGGCAGGTGATCACAGACCGTCTGGCTCTCCTGTCTTCCACAGCAGGGGCTGCAGACGGGGCGTCGTCCACTGAGCTCACCGGAAACACAAGTCCCCTCCGGAAGCCGCTGCCACCGACCCCTTTTGTCTAGAGTCATCAGAGATCCTGGGTGTAACCCAGACAGCTCCATTGGCATAATAATGGGAAAAATTCTTTCAATTGACACAGTAATAGAAAAACACTCAACCCCCAACACAAGCAGAAGATGAAGAGATGTTCTGCATGCAGTATAGGGCAGAAATGTTTAAAGTTTGCAGTCATTCATGAAGGAGATAGTATTAGAGATTTTCAGGATTTACAGCTGAACTATCCAAGGCCAGCTGCACACTCTCCTCCAGCTGCTCCCCCCCAGCAAGCCCAAGTGGTCGAAAGGATGAGATGGATGATCCTGGGGAGGGATCATGTTCAGGGACTCAAATAACAGCACGAACGAAAAGTAAAGTGAAAAAGGCTTTGCCTCTGATAGCCCCTCTGAGGGAACTAATAGGTCCTGGAGGAGAAACAATGTGAGTGAAGTTTCCCTTTCCACTAGTGATCTGAATAGCTGAAGAAAAGAAGTTTGAAATTACAGTGAGGATCCCGGGAAAGTTGCAAAAAGTTTGAGTTGTTTGTAAGGAACTGTAACTGCAAGGCTGGGAAGCAGTGAAAGAATACAGCAACACAGGCTTCATGCAGAAAGCAGAAGAAACGATTTATTGCAGAAGTAATCACACCTTTATACAATGATTCGCAGAACCAAGGATAGAATTAAGCTTGTGATTATATATATATATACCATATTGTAATTCGTGTTTTGTATAAAATATATCTGCAAAATAAAAATAAACAAGCCACAGGCAAAGGCATTAATTGCCTCAGAACTAGGTAAATTAACATATCTACAGGCCGGACTGCTACCGCTAAGCACCTATCTCCTGGGGAAGCCTAGAAACTCACAGGGGAGCAGCATTTCCCGAAAATCCCATCACCTCCCCAGGACTGCATTCCCCGACTCTGGTTCCCGTAAAGATGAAATCAACCACCTAAAAGCAATACACAACGGACACAAAATCTCGTCAAGGAGCAGGAATGACGTTGTCTTGTGTGGACACCAGAGCTGAATTTGAAAGAAACAAAGGACTGTCCCACTCCAGGCTATGAAAAACAGTATAAAAAGGGGGCCGACCAAGACGGCAGCGTGAACACCAGGGGAACCCAGTGTGTTCACCCAACTCCGAACCCAGGCTCGGTGTTGTTTTTTCCAGTTGTGGTTTTCCAGGACTGTATTTTCGGTCATGAAAATAAAATGTGCCAATTTAACCTTTTAATTCAGTTTGATTCGTTTATTACCTATAACAATCTTGGTGACCCCCGACGTGATCCTGATTTTGGGTTCGAGGGGGGCCCCCTTTCCAATCAGGAGGCGCCTCACTGATTTCAGCGACCTGGTGGAATTGGGGAATCCCCCAAAGCTGGTCAGGATCCCGAACTAAAAATTCGAAAAGCCACAATCGGAAAGGGAAAAGTTGGGCCCCGAGCTCTCGGATAAACTGCGGCAACGTTTTTCACTCATAAAACTCGACGTGCCCGAAGAATCCACGCAGGAAAAGGAGCCGTAAGTATTGCGTGGTTGAGTGAGGTGTGACTGAGCGCGTGATTGAGACGTGATTTTATCACGGAGCGAGTGTGGACCCCAAAATCGCAGTTCCATTATCCCGCGAGGGGTGTGGTCGGTTGCGGGGGGAAGCGACCGTAATGTGATATTAACTCTCTCTCGTGTCAAACCTAAAACTTGGGAAGTTTTGGGGGTTGGTCACGGGGAGGATCGAGAGGGAAGGTACATTCCCCGGAATTGGGAATTGGTAAACCTCTCCGATCCTAGGGCAGGACAAGCCAAGGAAAAGAGAGCTCATCTTCTTTCGAAAAACTCCAAGGAACGGTTCTCCATGTGAGGTGAGTAGATTGGAAACATTGAAATAAAGTTTAAACTTCAGTACAGTCGTACCCGGACCCGGCGGTGGTCCCGGCATAAAACATGGTAAGTAGGCATAACAAAAGTAGCGGGGGGGGGGGGGGGGGGGGGGGGGGGAGGGAAACCTTTTAGAGAAAATGGGAAAGAAAAAAATAGCAAACCTCTGGGAAAAACCCCAGAGAAGTCAGCTAACTCCTCATGCCAACCTATTTTGTCTGTCACAGTTGAGTATCGGTATTAGACCAATACTCTCATTTCGGTAAATCAGTTGGCGACCCAGATGGGACCCTGCTCTCTCTGGTTGAGGGGCCAACAGAGTTAGGGACCCCTCTAGGGTGCCCACCTGGGGTCTGCCTAGGAAGAGGGCTCCTTTTCCTCACTGGAACCCTGGGGACCAGAACTAGAACTGCTGAAAATACGGAAAAAAAGGTATATTTAAAAATTAAAGATAGGTACCTTTAAGAGTAGCAAACTGGTCAGACGCTGCGAGACATCAAGCGCACTGTGAAAAAAAATTTAAGAGGATTTGTTTGTAAGTTTCCACGGAATTTGGTAGTGGTTTGTTGTTGGGGGTTGGGTTTTTCTTCTCTTATTGTCTCAGTTTAAAGAATTTTTCCCATTATCATGCTAACGGGTCCTGCCGGGTTACACCCATGCTCTTTTGACGACTCTAGACATAAGGCTAGGTGGGGGGCTGGCTTCCGGGGGGGGGGTGGGAGGGGGGGGGGGTGCTGCTCATCCTTCCGGCGAGCTTGGAGGAGGGGGACTGCTGTCTCCGGCCCACGCGGTGAGAACACACTGCCCTGCATCTGCTCTGCTCCAGTCTCCTACCTCTGAGGACACAGCTAACCACCAGGACCCAAACGGTGAGCAAGGAGCTGCCCCTCCAGCCTGCTCCCACCTGAGACACAGCACAGTCGCCGCTGCCCTCGGCCCTCCCACCGGGACAGAGGACAGAGAGATTGTGCCTGTGGCTGAAACAAAGGACTAGAACTGAGTTATCTGTTCTGTTTTGTTGGTAATTTTTCATAGCTGCTGTTGTTTCCGTTTGTATGGTTAGATATATTAGTAAAGAGCTGTTACTCCTACCCCCTTATCTCTGCCTTAGAGTCCTTGATTCAAACAATTATAATACTTGGGAGGGAGCGGAATTGAATTCTCTGTTTCAAAGAGGAGCTTCTGCCTTTATTGGCAGACACTTGTCCTTCAAACCAGGATATTTGTGTCCCAAGTGAGGCTGGTAACATCACCAGGAACTCTTGCCCCATAGTGGGGGAGTAGTGGCGGGCCGGTAGTAGATGCCAAGAGTAGAGCTCGTGTGGCAGTGGGTTGGCAGAGCTCAGGCAGCGGTAATAAAAGCATTGCCAGTATTGTTGTGGTACAGGAGCAGTGGTGGATCCAGTTTTAATTGTGGTTTAAAAGTGGAGCGGTGGTGATTTCCAGTTTGGGTGACTAAGCTTGCAGGTGTCGCTGTGTAGCAACTGTGTTTGTGGGCTTGATCACAGTCTGTGCATGTAGCTGTTTTTAGGGTTGTATGCTTTCCAACCCCGGGGTCTGCAGCCTGAGTCCAAATATCTCTGAACCCCGGATACAGAACCCTCAGCTACGCACTAGCGAAGTGTAAAGGCTTGAGACCGCGCAGCAAAGGTTCCGAAGATAACTTTATTGTCCTCGAAGGGAAATGCTAACAACGGTCTAATTATATCAGATAACAAAGACTTTATATAGGTTTCCAGAGGATTGAGTTTCTAACCAATAAAAACTACAACTTACAAACTAATCAATTATCTTAAAACTCTAAGTGAGAAAAGAACCAATTAACTTGTGACTTTAAGAGTCAATAGAAATCCTAAGAGATAACAGGGTTTTCGATAAGGGAGGGGGGGTTTCGTTTTAAGGAATTTCTTTGTTTCATGGGATGGCATTCCAGGGGTATACTTTAGGGAGTGTAACATCTTTTACATGTGCATGCTAGATGTGTGTGTGTGTTTGAGCGTGCAGCTTGTTTTTGTAAGCTTTGTGTGCTTGAACTGTGGGTTAGTGGCGTGCTGTAGGTGTTTTAGTTCGTGTGCTTTTGGGAGTGTGTTAGCAAAAGTTTTGTATGTGTAGGTTTTGAAAGAATTTTGAGATTTTCACTTGAGTAGTAGAAAGGATATTTACACCTGGGAGGGCAGAGGAATTTGGAGCACTGTCATTATGCTTGAACTGCGTGAGCTAGGCTCTCTGCGTGTGTTTTGAACGTGTGTGTGTAAGCAGCAGAATTGTGGAACTGTGAGAAAACGTAGTTAGTTGTTTGTGAGGCTTTAGAATTGCTGGTGTATAGGGTGGTACTTTGACAAAGCGTGGTTAGTTTCTAAGTGCAGAGGGGTGAGGCAGCAACGAGAGCCCAGAGCTTCTCCCCCCCTCCCCCCCCCCCCCCCCCCCCCCCCCACTGCAGAGAAACTGTGTTTTGGCCAAAGTTTAATGGAATTTTGGCATAGCTTTGTGAATATTTAACCCAAGGTATAACGAGAGAGGTTTGGCTTACTAGCAACCTATGATTAGCAATTTAAAGGGGGAGAAAATAATTTTTTGTTTTGTTATTTTGTGTAAGTTTTGTGAGTGAAGTGTTTAAGAGTGTTTGGTTGTGATATATGAGTCCCTTAAAGGTAAATGAAGAGGAGGTTTTTTTATTGTTGTGCAGTGTATGTAGTGAACATTTTGAAAAAAAAATATAATAACCATTTGCCTTGGTCAGTGACTAAAGCTTTAGAAGAGTTATTTTAAGTAATTTGGTTCATTGGTTTTCACAGTTAACCCTTTATTTTTTTAGTTGCTTTTATCCCTTCCCTTTCCTTTGCTGGTAAAATTATATGCCAAGGAATAGAAGGTACAGGGAAAGGGATCCCAGGCCAAAGGACTTTCCCTGTCCAAGAGAGTGCTGTGACTGTAATCTGTGGGTTGTGTTTCACTGTGTAGTTTGTTGAGAATTGTGGGTCAGACAAGTGTATAAGTGAAGGATACCTAGAAGTGAAATTTGTGATCTTTGTCATAGAAAAGAATAAAAGGCTACCCAGATAGTTATACGGGTCTTAATATCAACTGGTCAGGAGGACCCTGGTAGTAGTAGAATATTTGAACTGTTAGAAAACAAGGTTTCAAGAACCCTACAGAAGCCAGTAGAGATTCTTAGGGTTAAGTGTGCCCAGAATATCTTTGCACTAAATTACTACCAGGTGAAGCTCCGGAGCTGGGATAAGATTAAAAGGCATTGAGAGAAAAAGAATTTTCAGCATGGGGGCAAGTGAAAGCAGACATTCCTAAAGGTAGTAGTTTAGGATATGTTTTGGCACATTGGAAAGAGCTGCTGGATCATAGGGATACAGAAACTAAAAGAGAGCTTATTAAATTGTGCACAATGTGGTGGCCACTTTATAGACTTGAGGTGAGGGCAAAGTGGCCCCCTTCAGGGACGTTGGACTATAACACTTTGGTACAGCTGATGCTTTTCTTTAGGCATGAGCAGAAATGGCATGAGGTTATTTATGCTGACATGTTTCACTGTTAGGAATCACCCTAAGTGGCAAAGAGCTTGTGGAATTAGACCACCCTCTGACCCTTTAGTTGTGGCTCTCGAGAAAGATAAGGAAAAACCCAAGAGGTGTTGCAGCACATGCTGAATAAATCAAAGGTGTACACATCCTAACAAAGTATATTGTGTGAAGACTCAAGAAGAGGAGACAGAGGAATTGCTTAGACCACCCCCTAAAAGACAAGGAAGAGGAAAGGTGGTAGGGGAAGCAGATTCAGAATTGCCATCGGCTTCGGGTTTTACCCCTGCTTCATCCTCACTTGAGAGAACAGTAATTAATATGGGAGTTCCCCCCCCCCCCCCCCCCCCTCCCCAATTCCCGAACCACAGGAGAGACAATGAGGAAGAACACTCCCCACAGGGTCCTGTAGCATCAAGGACCCGAAGAAAAATGAGAGAGGCCATACAAGCCCCTCTAAGGGAAACAGCCACTTCTGAGATGGAGACAGTGTTAGCCAGAGTCCCCTTTACTGCTTTACTGCCTGAGACTTAGATTTCTTGCAAAAGATTGTTAAAAATTATCGTGTTGACCCACTAAGTGTTGCTAAAAGGATGAAAATTATGGTTAAACAACATAGGCCTGAGTGGACTGACATTGAAATACTACTTGATTCCTTAAGAGAATCAGAGAGGCAGATGGTTTTAAAAATAGCTAAAGATCTGGCTGAAGATGATTGTAGAATAACACAGGATGATAAGAATGTATTTCCCTTTTATGACCCAGGTTAGAATGCTAATAAGCCAGAGGGAAGAGCATGGCTAACAAAATATCAGGAATTGATAGCAAAGGGACTGGAAAGAGCAATTCCTACAACTATAAACTGGTCAGCCCTTTATGGTATTAAAGAGAATTCCTCTCAAACTCCTGAATTTTTCAACCAGTTGCAAGAGGTAATGCATCGACACACCACCCTGGATCCTGAATCTGATGAGGGAATACAACAATTGGTAAACGTGTTTTTAGGGCAATCTACAGGTAACATCAGGTGAAAGGTCCAGAAGATGTGGGGCCCAGCAAGTCGGAACTTGGAGACTTTGCTAGATGAGGCATGGAGAGTTTTCAGCAATTGGGAAGAGGGGTGTAAACCAGGGGCAAATAAACTAGTAGCAATAATACAGGAAAATGCAAAAAGGAAACGTGAGCAAGGTCCCCCAAAACAAGCACGACCCCGACTGGGAAAAAAACAATGTGGGTTTTGCAAGAAATTTGGACACTGGAAAAACCAGTGTCCAGAACTAAGAAGGGGTGACAAACAGAGTAAAAGTGACAAAAAACAGGAGGGGGTGGTGGCTCACATTAAAGAGGACTGAAAGGGGACCAGAAGGCCCTACCCTAGAGGACCCTCTGGTTATAGTCATACTAGGGAACAACGGAAAAGAAGTGAAATTTTTATAGAAACAAGGGCAAGATATTTGGTGTAAAACAAGGCCCTGATACCCATAAAAAATGATTGTGTTGTAGCAAAGGGAGCGACTGGCCTACATGAAAAAGCATATTTTTGCAAATCATTAAAGTATAAATTGGAAAAACAGTGGGGAATTCATCAATTTTTGTATATGCCTAAAGCTCCAACTGCACTTTTGGGCAGGGATCTGCTAGAGCAGCTGAAAGGAAAACTAATATTTAAAGATGGGTGTGTTGGGTTGATGTGGCCAGAAATGTGTATTCTATCACCATCTGTAGAAGCTGCGTGGGGTAGTGATTCCTTATATCCATGGCAGATATTATCTGTTAAGGGACCATCATTAAGACTAGGTGAGGTAATCATCTTTATCTTTTCCACAACCCATCCTCCCTCCAGGAAGATATCATCTGCTGCTGAGCAATTAAGTCCCACTGTATGAATGATTAAATTACATCATCCCATTGGGAGATGCTCCAGTCAGGGGGAGGAGCCAAGGCTTTCCTACCTAGATAAAACACTGAGATTTTGGACAGGAAGATCAATGCAGTACAAGCACTAGTCCCAGGCCCCAAATTTAGAGTGAAATGCCCGCCAGCTAGGGAGAGAGGGTACACCTCACAAGCTGACCTGTGGTTCTTTCTGCATGACCATGGGGAAGACATGGGAAAATGGGATGGGAAACACACTTCTGTCCTGGAGCCTTTGGCAGAAGGTGCCTGGTGAGACTCGAGGCTGACATCTGGGATTCTGAAGCAAAAGTTACAGAGGGTCTGAAGCCAATTACACTCCCGCAGAGAAGGAAATTCTGGCTGCCTATGAAGGAGTTTAAGCTGCCTCAGAGGTAATTGGCACGGAAGCACAGCTCCTCCTGGAACCCCGACTGCCAGTGCTGGGGTGGATGTTTAAAGGAAAGGTTCCGTCTTCCCACCACGCGACCGATGCCAAATGGAGCAAGTGGATTGCTCTTATGACTCAGTGTACCCGTATTGGCAACCCGAATCACCCTGGGATTTTGGAGATAATTACAGACTGGCCAGAAGGTAAAGATTTTGGTCTCGTGAACAAAGAGGAGCAGAAACAAGTAACCTGGGCCGAAGAAGCTCCACCATACAACCAATTGCCAGCAGATGAAACATGCTAGTGTCCTTTTGCCGACAGTTCCTGCCACATGGTGGGGATGAACCGGAAGTGGAAAGCAGCCGTATGGAGCCCCACAAGACAGGTTGCACAAGCTACCAAAGGAGAAGGTGGATCGAGTCAACTTGCTGAATTCAAAGCTGTTCAGCTGGCCTTGGACATTGCTGAGAGAGAGAAATGGCCAAAGCTCTACCTTTACACTGATTCATGGATGGTAGCCAATGCTCTGTGGGGTTGGCTGGAAAGGTGGAAAAAGGCTGACTGGCAACGTAGAGGAAAACCAATCTGGGCTGCTGATGAGTGGAAAGACATTGCCACTCGGGTAGAGAAGCTACCCGTGAAAGTCCGTCATGTGGATGCCGATGTTCCCAAGAGTCGGGCTAATGAAGAACATATACACAATGCACAGGTAAATCAGGCTGCACAGATAGCGGTGTCAAAGATAGACTTAGATTGGTAACACAAGGGACAATTGTTCCTAGCTCGATGGGCCCACGATGCCTCAGGTTGTCAGGGCAGAGACACCACTTATAAATGGGCACAATACTGAGGGGTGGATCTAACCATGGACAGCATCTCTCAGGTTATCCATGACTATGAGACGTTTGCTGCCATCAAACAGGCCAAGCGGGTGAAGCCCCTCTGGTATGGGGGGCGATGGTCCAAATATAAGTAAGGAGACACCTGGAAGATTGAGTACATCACACTGCCTCAAACCCGCCAAGGCAAGCACTACATGCTGACCGTGGTGGAAGCCACCACTGGATGGTTGGAGACCTACCCTGTGCCCAATGCCACTGCATGGAACATCATCCTGGGCCTAGAAAAGCAAGTCTTTTGGAGGCATGGCACCCCTGAGAGAATTGAGTAGGACAATGGGACTCATTTCAAGAATGGCCTTATCAACGCCTGGGCCAGAGAACATGGCATTGAATGGATATGTCATATCTCTTGTCATGCACCAGCTGCCGAGAAAGTTGAACCGTGCAACCGCCTACTCAAGACTACCCTGAAGGCGCTTGGTAAGGGAACCCTCAAGAATTGGGAAACAAACTTAGCAAAGGCCACCTGGATGGTCAACACCCAAGGGTCCATCAATCGAGCTGGTCCTGCCCAATCTGAACCCTTGCACACAGTGGATGGAGATAAAGTCCCTGTAGTACACATAATAGGCATTTTAAGAAAGTCTGTTTGGATTAGTCCTACCTCCGGCAAGGACAAACCCATCTATAGGATTGTCTTTTCTCAAGGATTTGGTTACATTTGGTAGGTAATGTCAAAAAATGGGGAAACCCATTGTGTACCACAGGGAAACCTAATCTTAAGTGAGAATTGCGCGTAAGGTTTTCATTATGCAGATGGTAATAGAATAAGGGGTGGATAATGGGTTGATGTGGCAAGAAATGTGCATTCTATCACCATCTGTTGAAGCCAGGTGGGGTAGTGATTCCTTATCTTCGTGGCACATATTATCTGCGAATGGGCCATTATTAGGCCTACATGGGGCAATCATCTTTATCTTTTCTACAACCCATCCTCCCTCCAGGAAGATATCACCTGCTGCTGAGCCATTAAATCTCACTGTATGACTGATAAAATTACATCATCCCATTGGGAGATGCTCCAGCTAGGGAGAGGAGCCAAGTTTTTCTTACTTAGATAAAAAACCTGAGATTTTAAAGCGCAAGTTATCCATCTTTCCACTGGATTCCAGAAGAACACCAGACCTTTCCACATCATCTCTGGACCTTCAGAGGAAAACTGCACCCTTCTACAGGACCGCTGCTTCAGCTGAACTGCATCTGCCACTGCAGGAGAACTATAGCCACCATTTAATTGGACTGCTACCATCACCCTGACTGACAGGGTGTCAGGTTGTATTCTGACTCTGTCAGGGTTGGGATTGTTCTTTCTAATACTGCATTTCTATTTTAATTTTCCAAGTAAAGAGCTGTTATGCCTAATTCCCATATCTTTGCCTGAGAGCCCCTTAATTTCAAAATTATCATAATAATTTGGAGGAAGGGGGTTTACATTCTCCATTTCAAAGAGAAGCTTCTGCCTTTATTGGCAGACACCTGTCCTTCAAACCAGGACAATGGGGGAATTAGTTTGGAGGCAAAAGTTCAACAATATGTGGAACTGTTAAGCTTAATGCTAATAACCAAAACAAATGAATTTGAAAACTAAGAAGAATTATTAAGAAAATAAAAAATCACTTGTTCCCTTGGGTGTGGACTACTAATTTACCAGGGAGAGCAAAGAATGCTCTACCAGTAAAAATCCAGCTTAAAGAAGTAAAACAATTAGTAAAGGGTCAAACTATATCCTTTGAAAAGGGAAGAAATGGAAGGAATTAGCCAAATCATTGAGAATTTTTTGAAACATGGCTATTAAAAAAGTGTCAATCTAACTTTAATACTCCTATTTTGCCCATGAAAAAGCCTGATAGATCATACAGGTTAGTACAAGATTTAAGAACTGTTAATAAGCTAACTGAGGATTTATACCCAGTGGTTGCTAACCCCTACGCCTTTTTAACTCGTTTAACACCTGAAATAACCTTGTTTACTGTTTTAGATTTGAAGGATGCTTTCTTTTGCCTCCCTCTCCATGAAACCAGCCAGAAAATTTTTGCATTTAAATAGGAAAATCCTAAAACTGGACATAAAACTCAACTGACATGGTGTATATGACCCCAGGGGTTCAAGAACTCCCCTACAATATTTGGAGAACAACTGGCAAAGGACTTAGAGTATTAGGAACCCCCACCAAGAGAAGAACAGCTGCTTCACTATGTGGATGACCTCTTAATAGCCACCCGGACCCAGGAGGCATGTGTGGATTGGACAGTAAGCCTCCTAAACTTTTTGGGCCTGCAGGGGTACCGGGTATCCAAAAAGAAAGCCCAAATGGTGAAACAGTTATTTACCTGAGCTATGAAGTGTGTGCTGGACAAAGGACCTTAGAGTAACACCGCAAAGAAAGAAATATGCCAAACCCCAAAACCCCATACAGTAAAGGAACTGAGAACCTTTCTAGGCATGACGGGGTGGTGCAGACTGTGGATTTATAACTATGGATTGTTTGGGGAAGGCAGGTGGAGGGGCAGATACCCCCGCCCGATCCAAGCTCACAAAACGTGGTTCAAGCGGCATCCATGACAGTGCTGCCGGCCAGTCCCCCGAGCCGTTCTCCCCGGCTATGGGGAACGGCGGTGTCGGGGTTTCCTGCATTTGTGCTTGAAAAAAATCACGACAATTAGCAATATATTGTGACACCAATCAAGAAGACAGTGAAGAAGTCTCTGTCTTTTCAGAATTAGTAAGTGGCTCACTCGAAGATTCTCTGATCAATCCCTAAAACGGTAATAATAAAGGAGCTTTTCTATCTGCTAAACAAACATCATAAAGAAGTTTAAGACCAACCTGATCCCAGAAAGTTTCACTTAAAACACACTCGGATCTACATTTGGAAAATTCTTTCTAGCATATATTAACAGTTGTCTTAACTTTTTATCTGGAACACTAAAATAATTTCTCCTTAATAAAGATTCTAAATAATCATACATACATTTCTGCTCCTCAAACACACTTTCCCCCATCTTTATGGACTCACCATAACAGTTAACTTACTTTAAATATGTCATTATAAATTCTCTATCCTGTCCCATACTCTTCTGTCTGTTCTTTAAGTATATTTTTCCCCTTCTCTATGGATTTACCTCAACACTCAGCTCATCTTAAATATATCATTATAAGTTCTGTATTTTTTCTCATGTCTGCTCTTTTGGCATATTTCCCATGATCCTAGATTACCCCAAAGTTGCTCACCTCCATATAAGATAGGCAATGAGAAGACCCAGTCTCTTCCCCAGTCATGCTTGCTTTTCCCAGCAGTCAGCAGGGCCTTTGTACAGGCATTCTCCTTACCAGACTTATTTGAGGCCTTTGAGGAGGCCTGACAGTATTTTAAAGTTATTAGTAAAGCGAGTTAATAGCAATGTGCCACTCACAGGGCACCAGAATGTGAGGTTCTCAGCCTCTGGTGCTCTAGGCACCTGTTTCGAGCTCTTAGGCTCCTATTCTGGAGCTCTTAGGCTCCTACTTCATTGGGTTATCTTAAATAAACAAAAGCAGCTAATAGCTAAAAAGGTTATTTATTACAAAGCACATCTTATTACAAAGCACATCAGTCTCAAAAGGCAAGCAGACAAGCAATAGCAAAGCAGTAGCAATAAGCTAATTGCTAAAGGCTAAAAGCGACAACTCTCTCTAATACAAACTCTTATATAGGATTTTTCCAACAAGCTAAGAGGCAAGCTCGGACCACCACTCCTTAACCTATTAGAATTCTAGTTTCATAGCTCACCAGGTTACATATAGAACTAAGCATGCAATCTATTTTGTTCTATCTAAAAAATGTAAGCAATATTCTTACTATAGCTCTATTATGTCTAAGTCCTGTCTACAACTGTGGGCCTGGAGCCTCTTGCTGAAGATATCAGTATGTTTCAACCTTCACTAGAACTCACTCTGGAATCTAAACCCTTTCACTTATTAAAAGCATTAGAGCTCACCCTAAAACTTACTAACTTACTTCTACTTAAATGTCTATTTTATGTGTGAGTGGCTTAATAAACTTCAATCCATTCAAAGACTTTAATTCAATTCCTGCACTCTGATTTCTCTCTGAAAAATTCAGAGAGACCCCTGACTTGCTGACTCCAACAGTTCATTAAACCCCTGTATGCATTAATCATGGAAGGGAGCAGGGAACTTCAATGGACAACAGAAGCAACACAAGTCTTTGACCAACTAAAGAAGGCTCTTATGTCAGCTCTAGCCCTGGGACTTCCAGATGTGAGTAAACCATTTTTTCTGTTTTCTCATGAAAAACAAGGGATTGCTCTGGGAGTACTAGCACAAGACCAGGGGCTGTACCAGAGGGCAGTTGCCTACCTCTCCAAACAACTGGACATGGAAGCCAAGGGGTGGCCAGGGTGCCTCAGAGCTGTTGCATCAGTAGCAGTGAACATCCAAGAGGCACGCAAATTCACCCTAGGCCAAAGGATAACTGTGCTAGTATCCCACACAGTGTCTGCAGTCCTCAAGGTGAAAAAGAGACATTGGCTTTCCCCACAAAGATTTCTAAAATACCAGACCATACTGGTTGAACAAGATGATGTTGAAATTGTGGTAACTAACATTGTGAACCCAGCTTCTTTCCTCAGCGGGAGCATGGGAGAACCAGTGATCCACGACTGCCTGGAGACCATTGAAGCCACCTACTCCAGTCACCCGGATCTGAAGGACACCCCTCTCGAGGATGCCGAGAGCTGTTTCACTGATGGGAGCAGCTATATCATCAGTGGAAAAAGATATGCTGGGTATGCAGTTACCACAAGCAGAGAAGTAAGAGTCTGGACCATTGCAAACAAACACCTCTGCACAAAAGGCTGAAATAATCGCCTTAACCTGGGCTTTAGAGCTGGCAAAAGGGAAAGAAATAAACATTTATGCAGACTCAAGGTATGCATTTGGAGTAGTTCATGCACACAGAGCTATTTGGAAAGAAAGAAGACTGCTGAACTCACAAAGGAAAAATATTAAACATGCACAAGAAATACTAAAACTTTTAGATGCAGTTCAGTCACATGAAAAGGTAGCTATTATGCACATCAAGGCACACCAAAAAGTGAGCTCAGAATTGGAAGAAGGAAATATGCTGGTGGACAGAGTGGCAAAAGACGCAGCCAAAGGTGAGGTGCCAAATGAAATAGTCGAGATAGTATTAATTCCAGATGGAAAAATTTCTATTGAAGGTAAGACAGTATATAACAAAAAAGATAAGAAACTTATTAAGGAAAAGGAAGCAACTTACAACCAGGAAGGGTGGGCTGTAACAAAAGAAGGAAAAATTATAGTACCTTCTTACTTGTTGTGGTCATTAGTGCTAAAAGAACATGAGAAAATGCACTGGGGAATAGACACCCTATATAATTATTTAAAAGATAGAATTCTAGCTAAAAAATTACAAGGCACAGTAACACAAGTAACTCGTCAGTGTAGTCTTTGCCTCCAAACTATTCCTAAAATCTTTTCAAAACCTAAAGTTGGACAAATTGGGAAAGGTTGTGGACCTGGGCAGCAGTGGCAAATTGATTTTACAGAATTGCCCAGGAAAGCGGGGTATCATTACCTATTAGTGTTAACAAATACCTTTTCAGGATGGCCAGAAGCCTTCCCTGCAGGATCTCCTTGTGTTCTTGGACGGTTCTTAGGGACAAACTCCAGAGCCCATTATAAGCTGATGGTTACAGTAACAATTTATTACGCACAGAGAGGGTGTGGGTATTGAGAAATCCTACTGAGGGCTGTCTGCTACAGCCCAAAGTAGGACAGGAATTGGGAATGAGATAATGGGATAGGAAAAGGATAATATAATGAAGGGAGGGAGGAAGAAAGAAATGAAAAGCAGAGGATCAGCGTGAGGAGGAGAGAAAGGAGGGTGAGGGGTTATGAGAAAGAGAGGGGGAGGGGGAGTGAGGAGCAAGGAAGGAGAAGAGAGTGAGAGCATGAGAGGAAGAGTAAGAGAGGAGTAAGAGAGCGATTTTCCGTTTACAACACTTTAAATCTCTTTCTACTATGAATATTTAAATTTCCGCTAACCAATCTAGTACAAAATACAAATTCTGTAGCATTTGCATACAGCCTATAGGAGTTTTCGTATTACCATAGTGTGTTATACTTTAAACTCTAACAAGACCTTTGACCTGTTTGTAGCAGGAGTCATTGTTTCATCAAGGAGGGGATTACCTTAGCTGGCCACTCCATTGTCTTCTAGTTATTTAGTAACTGAGGCTTGGTGTCTCGAAAGTGGCTATCATTTCAACATCGTTTTCAGAATTGATGCTTTCATATTTGTGGGGTTTCACCATTTCATTCTCCCCAACACTTCCCTACCTGAACAGTTGAGGCATGAGAAGTGGCTAAGGCATAGATACAAGAAATAATACCATATTTTGGAGTCCCAGCCACCATATCTTCCAATAGAGGACCACATTTTATCTCGAAAATTGCACAGCAAATTAGTCACCACCTCAGGATAGATTGGTGTGAGTGCTGTTAAAGGCTCAGGGAAAATTCCTAACAGGATTTTCCCAGGCTGAGACTTTCTCAGTCTCAGCTCAGATTTCTTTCCCAGCCTTGAAGTTTTCTTAAAGGTAAACATAAAAAGATAAAGAATTATAACCAAAGATAAACATCTGCTGGATGCGTGAGAGCCATGACAAGGGGTGTTGCTTTCTCTGGACCAATGAGCTGCTGTTTTTTCCCTGTCTCCGATCCTTTCTATAAAAGTAACAATGGTATGAAATAATGCGCTTTTTCTGCTGCTTCTGCATGGAGGAAGTCTCATTGCTGTGTTCCTTCTGCTGCTTCCTATCTATACAGCAACAGATTGGGAATTGCATACCCCATATCACCCTCAATCCAGTGGCGAAGTGGAGAAAATGAAACATTTGATCAAATAAGAAACTGTTAAGCTGAGGCAAGAGGCAAATTTGCCTTGGTCCCAGGCTCTTCCCCTGGCATTAGTACGAAATAAAACAAAACCAAGAAGAAATGAGAAATTAAGCCCTCTTGAAATACTGTATGGGAGACTGTGGAAGATGTTAGTTCACCCGAGCAGGGTCCCTGGAATTTGGTGCCCTGAAGACAAAGAAACCCTTCAGAGTATGCTCCCCTCCTCCTTATGAAAACTTCTATTATGTTTTAGAATTCCTATTGGTTTTTAAAGTTTTTAAGTGATTGGTTTTTTCTTACTTAGAATATAAGGCATTTGGATAGTTTGCAATTGTTAGTTTTCATTGGTTAGGAATTCAATCCTCTGAAAAGCTATTAAGACCCCCTGTTGCATTAAGTAATTGGATTTTTGTATGCAAACCCCTTTGAAGAAATAAACATTCTTTGGAACTTCTGCAGCAAGATCTCAGAGTCTTTCATCTGGCTTGGTAACTGTATTGCTACAAGGACTTTTCGGAGCCATCCGGACTTGTATCTGGAAGGGCTAGAAAACCCCTCTCTAGCCTTTTTACAGTTACATTTGGCACCCGAACACTGCGTGGGCCCTGGCCCACCAGCTGCAAACGGCATTGGTAACTTTGTTCCGTCTTTGGAAATGCCGACACCTTAAGCAGTGGGTCTCTCTTCTAAAGAGGTCTGCGGCCACTGAGGACTGTCCAATAACCTCAGAAATCCGGAGCTAAGACTGGACGAAAGCCAGCAGCAACCAGCAGCCCGACCCTCCCGCTGAGACTTGGTGAGCAAATCCCAGCCCTTCCTGTATGTGCGTTTCTTTTATGTTCATCAGTCGTTTTTTGTTTGTTTTGGTTTTTTTCTTTCTTTTTCTGCTGATTTGCCATACCTCCCATGGAAAATTTGCTCACAAAATCATCTCTTAATTCCAGGGAGAAAGACTTCTATTTCCAATTACTAACCCTCTTGTCTTCTAACAATGTTAAATTTTCTACTAAAACTCTATCGAAAACTAACATCTTCCACAGGAGACCATATGCAGTCCAAGAAGGAATAACACCCATTCAAGTAGAGGAAAACACTCTACACAAATACATGGTGACCCTAAATAAACAACTTAGAGAAATTGGAAAATAAGTGGCTGGGGCCCAAAGCAGAGAATTAGATGGGCTGGTACATTACGTAAAACCTGGGGATTATGTATATGTTAAGTCTTTTGCAGAGAAGACTTTGGAACCACAGTGGGAAGGACCATTCCAGGTACTCCTCACCACCTTCACGGCAGTCAAGATTAAAGAACAGGCGGCTTGAATCCATCACTCCTGAATGAAGAAGGCTCCTGAAGAAATTTGGAAAATTGCACCAGGCGACGGAGACCTGAAGCTGAAATTCACCAGGAACAGCGAGTAATGGACTTTACTCTGAATGCATTTTACTCTGAAAAGGACAGCAGAACAGAACAGCACAGCCTTGAAGAAGTAGATAAAGGATGTACCTTGGGCAAAAAAAAGTAATGCAAAATGCAAGCAGGATGCCAACTCAGCTCTGCAAGGCTGACAAAGTAGAAGTTATGCAAAGCAATGATATTATACTTGTTCGAGAGTAGGAGTCGAGAGACAGCCACCTAAAAAGGCCTCTGGATGTTGAAGACCCCAAAGAACCATATAAGGACTTCTGATAAGGGGTGCAACTATTCTGGCACTTGGTGCCATGGTTTAGTTGGGGTGTTAGGGTATGGGTTGGACTTGATGACCTTGGAGGTCTCTTCCAACCTAGTTATACTGTGATACTGTGATATGTAAAATAAAGTAATACATAAACATCAAGTAAGCAAGGATAGCTAATGAATATGTAATCAGTGTGTATGATAAAAACTCTGTTAAACTCTGTTTAACCAACACACAGGGCACTTGCTTAGAGAAAGGATCCTCTCAGTGATCAGCACACTGCAATAAAGAATGCTTGTTTACTAATACTCCAAACTGGGTTAGAAAGTTTCTATCTGACCAATTTTGATATCACTATAACTAGAATACCGACTGTTAGGGTGGGGATCATATAGGACATGGCCACAGAGGAGTAGACCTTATTTCTAGGTAGACATCCATACCACCTAATGGAAACTGCCAGGTTCATCAAATACCAAACCATAGCTGGGCTCAGACAAATGGAGTACCCATAGAGCAACACTGTTATCATTAATACCTTGCTGTTAATACTTTTAGAACTGCTACTAGTTCTTCTGCATCTATGCTGTTGTATTTGTTCTGTTAGCAGTGTCAGCTCTAGTGAACAAGTACTACTGCTCTTGATCACTGTATCATCATGGCCACCTGATGGCTGTAAAAATGTTTGTCCACAGTTCAGAACCTTCAATGCAAATTTAGCTCAGAAAAATAGTCTACTTTGGATGCAACATCCAAACACATCACACCATATTAATCAAGGTTCTCAATGCTATATTTATGCAGAGGAACTATTCATATTAAAAATACTAGGTGCTATAGGCAGATATAACATTAATATTAACCAGAACCTACAACAACGTTTAAATCTTTGCAGATTCCTCTAGGCAAATAGGATATGCTATTTCAAATGAGTCCAGTGTGCCCTGAAACAAAGTATATATTCTAGGAAACAGGACTGATGAATTGGTTCATCCAGGCAAGTACTCTGTTTCTGAGGAGCAGGCAGGGAATTTGAGCAGTCAGTACTGGAAGGAGCTGTACACAGAGGAAGTATCTTCTCAGTCAGGGACCAGAGGTTATCTTAAAAAAAAAAAAAAAAAAGCAGGCCATAAAAATTTATATCCTTTCATAGGTCACAGAGAGACTTCTGCCACATCACTTTAGCCATATTGTTTCCTAGAATCAGAAGACACTTTCCAAACAATATTAAAAGTGGCAACATAAAGAGCAGTTCTTTAATGACAGCTTTCAGGTGCACAAATTATAGATATGTTTACCTATAGCATCAGATTTTGACAATTTTTATAAGTTTAACCAATTAGTATATCTAGCAAGTGCATCCAATAGGAGACCAGCTGTCCTGGTAACCCACCCTTGGACCTGCACCACTGGAGTCCCTCCAAGGAGTTCTTAGCCCTGTATCTTGTTATGTCTCCCAAATGCTGATGCAAAACAGGATGCCCTTTTTAGAAATTATTTTCTTGGAAATAAGAGTAAATAGAATTTCAAGAGTGTGACATCTGAGAAATGGTAACTACTGTTCCAAAGTGTAAGAAAGTGCTAGAAACTATACAGCTATATATTAAAAATCTACAAAGCTAGAAATAAATGAAAAAGCTAAAAATCTTTAGGCATCAATATAAACAAGATGCTTAGTGTAAACCAGTGACTGGCATCTGTTGGTAAAGTGAGGGGAACATCTTAGAAAGGCTGATTTATTTCAGACTGCTCTATCCCATTTTAGAGGATAAAAAACTTTTAGGAGGTGATTGAATTTATCTCTTCAATGGGTCTCTGAGTATTGGGGATCAGATGTCTAACTTTTACATGGCAATTAAGAGGAATCAAGTTTTTGTTTTGTTAATTGTAGATGTTTTCTGATACCAGGTCTCCCTGGAATTGCTTGACCCCAGTCAAAATTAGTTACACAAAGCCCTTTGAACTTCTGGAGCCTTCAGAGTATGCATATAAGTATGTTGCCCAGGAACAGTGCTTTTCTGGCATGTCATATATCTATATCTATATCTATACTTGAATGTGCAGAAAACCTATGTTTTTAGTATCTTATTAGTGAACTGCTTTAAAACTAAACAAAAAAATTGTTATAAATGAGCACAAGGGCCATACTCAAAACCAATTTGAAAAATTTATTGAGTACAGACGGCAAAGGCAAAATTGCAGCGCTGGGTGGCAGGGAGTCTCCGCTCCACAAAACTGCCACACTTTCCCCCAAAGTTCGTTCTCTTTTAAGTCCCCTGATTTCCGGGTGCGCACGTTTCTCCGGTTGCTAGGGGTTCTTCTGTTGTCAGCGCTGATCCTTGCAGTACCCTTTGTTTTCCTAAAAAAAAGTTACTAAGACGTTTGGTTATTGTGCTAGCCTAAGTAATCAGTAATCACATACCCACAGACCAGCCCGCATATCCGGGCTTCAAGATTGCTTATCTAAGCCCGCATGTCCAGGTTTCAAGATAACCTATCTTACAACGAACAAAAAGGTCACCATTCCCTCACAATCCCCCCTTTTTCTATTTACCTATTTTTGTTCGTTGTATCTCTGGAGCTCTTTTCTGCTAAGTTCTAAGCAATCCTCAGTTTCGACACCATCTAGAGGCTCATATTTCGCCCATATCAGCATAAGGTGGGCAGCTTCTAATCTCTCCTTTACAATATTAATTAATTTGTTAAAAATACAGGGGCCGAATGTCAATCCGATTACCAGTAAAACTATAGGTCCTGCTATAGTAGATAAAAGGGTGGTTAGCCAAGGGGAATGATTGAACCATGATTCATACCAACTTTGTTGAGCCTCTCGTTCCCTTTTTCGTTGCTCTAGTTGTTTTCGGAGCTCAGCCATAGTGTCTATGACTATGCCGGTATGATCTGCATACGTGCAGCACTCTTCCCGTAAGGCTACACATAATCCCCCTTGTTGTAAGAACAACAGGTCCAACCCTCTACGATTTTGCAACACTACTTCTGATAAAGACCCTACTGATTTTACCAAGCCATCAATAGCCTTTTCAATTCTACTTAGGTCTTCATTCACTGACATTCTTAGATCCCTCATCCCTTGCTGCTGGTTTACTAGGGACGCTACTCCGGTACCGATTCCGGCCCCCCCAACACTCAGCAACACTGCCACTGTGAGTGCTGTAAATGGTTCTCTTTTCATTAAGTGATATTCAGGGGTCACCTGATGTTCAGACACATAATCCTTTGGGTGATATGATATTCGGGGGATGATGAGAACCTGTATGCAATATTCCAATGTTTCATTAAAGTTTTTAGTATCGAAGCCATGAGCCACCGTCTCACATCCCCAATATCCACAATAATACTCCCCTGGGTAATTACAATAACTCCTTCCCGGGTTGGATGCAGGACAAAAATAAAATCCTATCTTGTTTAGGCAGGGTTTTGTTGGCATAAGGTCGCAGAGCTGACAACCAAATGAAGGACTTCCCGAGGTTATTACTGTAGAGAGAACTTTCTGATCCTCGAACCTTATTAGCGACCATTTGAAGGGTTTGTGACTAGCTGCTGCTGGTCCCATAACAAGTCCCAGAAGTCCCCCCATCACACACAATTTTAGAGTTAGGGGGTGTTCACTGCCAAAGTTAGTTCGTTGTTTACCAATTCTTTCCATTTCATCCCTCTTACCACTTCCCTCCCGGCCTTGGGTTCTTGAACGGATAAGTGCCTTATTGGTGATTATATTTGGGAGACCTTTTTCCCCACTATTTATCCTTCTGCCTCGCCCCCCAACTAGGTTGCTGCTAGTTGCAGGGTAACCCATCTTCGCGGCAGCAAGGATATTCTTCAGGGGTGGAATTTGCTCCTCTCTCCCACTTCCTTCCTTTAGAATGCCAATTCTTTTCTTTCAATGGTGGAGTATCACACCTGAGTTTCTTTACCTGTTTCCGGCACTTCATTTTTACAATATCCTTATTGAATGGTCCCAAAGGCTCATTGGGGTGGTAACAATAAAGCTCAGGGTTAATACCTTTGGAAAATATTTGCCACCAAGATGGGGATCCCACTTTTAGCTCTCGAGCTGCTACCTTTTGACTTAAAACCAAGGTAGTCAGCTCGCGCTGTCCCTCCCAACAAGGCTGGCACACGCTTTTAGGAGCCCTCCCTCTTTGGCAATGAACCCACCACAACTCTCTGCAAATTTTGCAACAAAAGCATACAAATGGGTAGCAATCACAGTCTAACCAGCTGCATGCCACCCTTATATCTTTATGATTTACATTCCCCTCCCCATTATACAATTTCCCTTTATTTGTTAACCTAATGTCTCGATAGTAAGGTTGTTGTGCAAGTTCCTCTAAATATCCGCAATATCCAGGTGACTCTGAGGTTCCGATTAATTCTTTTTGCAATATCCAGTTATCTCCTACCCAAATGTCCCCCGAGTCCATTTATGGAGGCGTTTTCTTTTTCAAAGTCAATTTTAAGTCACCCGTTGTTCTTTTCACCTCCCATTCAGAGTTATTAGTGTCCTTTTTGAACTTCGATGGATCCACTGGTCCCTTTATTCAGCTGGCATGAGTCCACCCTTTCTCTGCCGTCCGGATGGCCGTGTCTGTGGTGAGGAGTACTAAATATGGTCCTTCCCACTTCGGGGTTATGGGATTTTCTTTCCAACTCCGGATCAATATCCAGTTCCCGGGCTGTACCTAGTGTTAGAGCTACCAGGTACTTATTGATATAAATTTCATAACATTTCAAATGGGGAAAGCCCCACATCTGCTCAGGGTTGGGTTCGGATGTTCAGCAAGGCTAGTGGAATACATTTTACCCAAGATAATTTAGTTTCCATTACCAATTTAGTAAGCTGCTTCTTTATTTCCCCATTCATTCTCTCCACTCGGCCTGAGCTTTGGGGATGCCAGGGGGTATGCTGTTTCCATTTTATTCCTAACGCTTCTGCCAACTCCTGTGTTACTTTGGATGTAAAGTGTGGTCCCTTATCAGAGTCGATAGTCTCTGGTACCCCATATCTTGGGACTATCTCTTCCAGCAGGACTTTTGTGACCGTTTGTGCCGTTTCTCTGGTGGTCGGGAAGGCTTCCACATAGTGAGTAAGATGATCGACTATCACCAGAAGGTACTTAATTCTCCCCACTTTTGGTAATTCAGTAAAATCTATTTGAAGATTTGCAAAGGGTCTTTTTGCTAATGGCCTTCCCCCATGGGGTAGTTTTCTAAGATTGCTTCGATTCACTCGCAAGCAAATGGGGCATCCCTTGGTAATATGTTTGGCCATATCATGAATTCCCATACTCATGAACTTAGTCGCAAAATGATCCACTAATCCTTGAGCTCCCCAGTGTGTTTTCTGATGTAGTTTGTATAAAATTCTTTGGGCCACTGCCTTGGGTAATACCTCTCGTCCATCTTCTAGCATCCATTTTCCTGACTTCTCCTTAACCCCCATTTTCCTTAATTTTTCCTTTTCCTCATTAGTAAAAATTATGTTAGTACTTTCCGCATTATGTACTTTTTGGTTTTCTTGCCCCCCTTTTTCTTTTAGGACCATCTGTCTTAAGGCTGCCTGCTTAGCTTCTTGGTCCGCTGCATTATTTCCTCTGCTTTTGAAATCTATCCCCCGTTGGTGTCCTTTTAAATGGACCATGGCCACTCTCCTAGGTCCCCTCAAAGCCTGCAATACTTCAATTATTAGCTTCTGGTGCACTAGGTCTTTCCCCTGTGAATTGATCAAGCCCCTTTCTTCCCATAATTTTCCAAAGGTATGTACCACCCCAAATCCATATCTAGAGTCAGTATATATTGTCCCTTCTTTTCCCTTGAGGAGTTTTAGAGCTCTTAATATGGCATACAACTCGCATGCTTGTGCAGACCAAGATTTATCTAAAGTACCTGACTCTATCACTTGCAGGTCGGAACCCCCCACAACTGCGTATCCCGATCTCCTTCTTCCTTCAATCACCCTAGAGGATCCATCCACAAATAATCTTTCACCATCTTCTAACTCCTCTTCCTCCAAATCAGGCCTAATCATTGTTTGCTCTTCAATGGTTGCTACGCAATCGTGGGTTAGGGGTTGATGTTCCAGTTCCCCATATAAAAATGCAGCTGGGTTCTGTAAGGTGGTAGTTTCTAGTGTTAAATCGGGGGCTTCTACTAGAATGCCCTCATACTTTAAAAGTCTCGCATCAGCGATCCATTTGTCTGCCTTTTGTTGCATCACACTCCGGATATTATGAGGAGACATCACCTTTAGGCTACTATTAAAGGTAATTTTTCTAGCTTCTTCAACCAATAGAGTGCATCTCGCTACAATTTGCAAGCATGTGGGCCACCCCCTACTCACTGGATCTAAAATTTTTGACAAATATGCCACTGGCTTCTTCCTCCCCGCCCAGTCCTGAGTAAGCACCCCAAAAGCAATACCTTCTTCTATGTTCACAAATAAAAAGAATGGCCTCCTTAGATCGGGGAGGCTTAAGACTGGGGCATGGACCAGGCTTTCTTTTAACTCCTGGAGTTTGTCTGTGTCCTCTTGGCTCAATTTTAACAACCCTTCTTGTGTTAATTTGTAATACAAAAATCTGGCCTTGCTGCTATAGTTTTCAATCCACTGTCTACAATACCCAGTAAGTCCTAAAATTTGGCGAATTTGTCTTTTATTCTTTGGTATTGGCAATGCCACAATTGCTTGGATCCTTTCAGGATCTATTCTCTTTTCTCCCCTTCTCTATCGGTCTCTCTCTCTCTCTCTCTCGCGGCTTTTCTCTCTCGGTCTCTCTCTTCTCTCCGGCCCCGCACCCTTCGAGACTAGGCCTCGCGTTCGCACGGTAACCACCACCACACGCGCGGCTGGGCGCGCGCGGGACGAGGGCTCAGCTGGGGCTGACCCACCCCCCGAGGCCGGCCCCATAAACACCGGCTCCGACCCGCGGGAGCGGCATCGCGGACGCGACGGTGACGGCATGGCAGAGACGGGCACACCGGCGGCGGCGGCCGGCGACATCGCCGCCCCGCAGCGCCTGGGGCGGGGAACGGCGCCGCGCGCGGAGCTAACCCCCACCCGCCGGGCGGCGGGGAGGCGGGATGCCCCCTTCCCTCGGCGACGGCCGACCCTTCCCGTGCCGCCACGGGCAAGGAGCCGGGACCGCTGCGCAGCTTTTTATTTTCGCTTCGGACACACAGCGCGAGCCTTTTTTTTTTTTTTTTTTTTTTTTTTTTTTTTTCTCTTGCCCCCCGGCCTAGTTTGATAATCTTGTAAGATCTGTTCCAGTGCCTGTCCAAAGAAGTTTGGAGATTCCGTAAACCCCTGGGGTAACACTGTCCATCTAAGCTGTTGTCTTCTTCCTGTATCAGGGTTTTCCCATTCGAAAGCAAAGTAATCCCGGCTTGCTTCATCGAGGGGACAGGCCCAAAAGGCATCCTTTAAGTCCACTACACTATACCATAAATTATCAGGTCCTAGCTTGCTCAAAAGGGTGTAGGGGTTTGCTACTACAGGAAACCTCGCTATGGTCCGTTTGTTTATCTCCCTCAAATCATGTACTAGACGGTACGACCCATCCGTCTTTTTGACAGGAAGTATAGGCGTATTGTAAGGAGACATACAAGGCTCCAGCAGCCCCCTATTTAGTAGTCTTTCTATCTCAGGTTTTTTAGTCCCCTCCTTCCTTCTAGGGAAATGGGGTATTGTTTTATTCTCACGGGGACCTCAGGATTCTTAATTTTTACCGTGAATGGGGCTATTTTCAGTTGTCCAACGCTTCCTGGGTTGTACCACACATCAGGACTTATTCTGTCCTCATCCTCTTGTCTAAGGGGGCAAAGCCTAATTTGTAATTCCTTTTCCACTACTTCTATTTGAATTCCTAATTCTATGATCATGTCTCTTCCTAATAGGTTATAATCAGATTCTGGTACTAGTAAAAAGTCCCCTATTCCTATCTTTGATTCTGATTCCACCGTCATCCTTTTTATCACCCTTACTTCAAAAGGTTCTCCTTTTGCCCCCACCACAGTGGCGGTTTCTTTAGACAGGGTGCATCCCTTGGGCAAAAATTGAATGGTAGATCTTTCTGCACCCGTGTCGACCAGAAAGGTTATCTCCTGGTCATGGGGACCCACTCTCAGTTTTATCAAGGGCTCTTTTTGTTGTTTCCGGGTCCTCATTAAATAGAGCCCCTGACCCCTCTAATCTGCTTTGAATTCTTTCTCATCTCTAATTCGGACTCGACATTCCCTCTTGAAATGTCCCCTCTTTCCACAATAAAAGCACACCTTCTGGTCTTGCCTCTCCCTTGAATCTCTCGGACCCCCAAACTCTCTTATAGGCTGTTTTTGCATCTTTCCCTGATCTTGCCCTCTACTTTCCCGCACCGCAGCAACCATCATCCTAACCTGTCGCTTGTGACTCTCCTCTTCCCTTCTAACATATACCTTCTGAGCCTCTCTTAACAACTCATCCAAGCCTCTATCCTGCCAGTCTTCCATCTTTTGTATCTTCTTCCTAATGTCTTCCCAGGATTTTGAAACAAAGTGCACCTTCAGCACTGCCTGTCCCATCTGACCATCCAGGTCCATTCCTGAATAAAGTTGGAAGTTCTTCCGCAACCTCTCCAACCATTCCGTGGGGGTCTCCTCCTTTCTTTGTCTCTCATTAAAGGCTTTATTAATATTCTGACCCCTTGGGACTGATTCTCTAATTCCCTGAACTATAATAGTTCTTAAGTCCTGCATATGGGTTCTATGGGCCAGGTTCTGATGATCCCAATTCGGGTTCTGAAGGGGCCATTTTATATTTGCTGCCGGCCCCTGCGCATGTTGGGCATCCCAAATACGCATCCCCTCCCTCCTGATCATATTCTTTTCCTCTGCCGTAAACAAAATGTTTAAAATAGACTGTAATTCCTCCCATGTATACATGTTTGGGCCTAAAAACTGATCTACCCTTTCAGCCACTCCCAATGGATCCTCCAACAAGTGTCCCATTTCTTTCTTGAAGTCTCTCACATCCCCCGAGCTAAGGGGCACCGATATAAATCCTATTCCCGCCTGCGGTCCCCCCATGGGCATCTCTCTTAAGGGAAACAGCCCTTTCCGAGCCCTGCTCCGAGTTGTTGGCCCAGTATATTCTGACTGATCTAAATCCGAATCTTCCTCCGGGGGTGCATTGGGACCCCCTCCTTGCGCTTGGGGTGGGGGCACATATGGGGGAGGGACTATCATAGTCTCCTCAGCTCGACCCCCCTTCTTCTTCTCCTTATTCTCGCTAGATTTTTCTGTTAGTTTAAAAATAAACACCTCTGGGCGGCCCACCCACACCTTAGCATATTCACTCTCCTCCAGGTGAAAAGGTTTCTTTGTATTTACCCAAATGTTTAGTTTTTGCTTCACCCAGTCCTCGGAAGACCCAAATACTGGCCAAAACACACCCTTTGAGATTTCCTTTCCACCCCATATCTCTACACAATAGTGTATCATCCTAGCCTTATCCTTCCCCCCTGCGTCCGGAAAATGTTCCCAATTATCTAAAAAAAAAACCCCAAGGGACTGTCCCCTGGTACAAGTGGGAGTTTAATCCCTGCAGGAGGCTTACTCTTCCCCTGTCCCATTCCTCCGGAGTGCCTTCATTCACACAAAAAGTCACTTTCGCTTCCCCTGTTTCGTGGCCCAAGCCCTCGCGGGTCAATGGGAACCGCACTACTAAAGGGTCCGCACTCACTTGGGGAATCTGGCTGCCAGTTCCCCTCTCAGTCACACACCACGTCGCCGCACTCCGGGATCCCGACCCCGCCCGAACGGATCCCCTTTTACTTACGCGTCCCGCGTCTTCGTCCGGACTTTGTGCACAAAATTTAAGGGGTCAACCGGGCCCTTTTCTCCTTTGCTTTTGCCTTCTGGTTTTAGGTTCGTCGGTCGAGGTGGGAGCGGGGGCTCCCGTCCCTCGGGACCACCAAGAGGGTGGGGCGCGCCTTCCCACAGACGGGAAATCCCCCTTACCCAATCTCGATCCGAGTCACGGCACCAAATTGTTATAAATGAGCACAAGGGCCATACTCAAAACCAATTGGAAAAATTTATTGAGTACAGACAGCAAAGGCAAAATTGCAGCGCTGGGTGGCAGGGAGTCTCCGCTCCACAAAACTGCCACACTTTCCCCCAAAGTTCGTTCTCTTTTAAGTCCCCTGATTTCCGGGTGCGCACGTTTCTCCGGTTGCTAGGGGTTCTTCCGTTGTCAGCGCTGATCCTTACAGTACCCTTTGTTTTCCTAAAAAAAAGTTACTAAGACGTTTGGTTATTGTGCTAGCCTAAGTAATCACATACCCACAGACCAGCCCGCATATCCGGGCTTCAAGATTGCTTATCTAAGCCCGCATGTCCGGGTTTCAAGATAACCTATCTTACAACGAACAAAAAGGTCACCATTCCCTCACAAAAATTAACAAGAATATTTAGATTGCCATTAGGGAGGGAGGGAAATACGGCTAAAATTTTGCTGTACTACCACAGAAAGATGCAGGAGACTGGACTCTTGGCCTTGCACAGTGGAGTTCCTTTTTTCATCCAACATCATGGTTGCAGCTGGAGCCTCATTGCACTGCCATTATGCTTCAAGGCTGAGATCCTGGGAGAGCCTCGGGGAGTGGGAGATGGCAAAGACAGCAGTGAGGGTGTGGTAAGACAGGGTAAGACAGCAGGAGGGCAAAGGAGAAGGTTGTATATGTGAGGGACGACGGACCTGCGCCGGCCAGGGGAGCACAGGCGAAAGGGTCACGTGGAAAGTCGGGGTGCACCTCAAGGCCACCCTTGAGGCGGCCCCTCGGGAAATTATTCTCCCCCCTGAGTTCTTCCTGCTTCCGGGGACCTCTGCGGGGAGCATTTGCCGCAGATGACATCAGCTGTGCATGCTGGAGAAATGGTGGTGCGGGGATGCGCCGGCTCCCCCTCCCCCCCGCCCCTTTTCCTTCTTCTCCTCCTCTTCCTCCTCCTCCTCCTAGCCAGGTTCCTGCCCTGCACCGTGTCCATACAAAAGCGCCGCCGCCTCCCCATCCACCCTCACTCCCTACCTTCTGCGGTGCAGCCGCGGAGCGGCCTTTCTCCCCCCAGCATCCCGGATCCGCGGGACGGAGGAGTGAGGCGCCCACGATGGCCACCGTGGTGGTGGTGGAAATGGATTCAGAAGCCTCCAGTAGCATCCCCAACCCCACCCCCCTCTCGTCCAGCCTTTCGCACCGCTTCCTGGACAGCAAATTTTACCTGCTGGTGGTTATTGGCGAGCTGGTGACCGATGAGCATCTGCGGCGGGCTATCGCCAACATCGAGAGAGGTGAGACGGCGGGGAGCGAGGCCGACGCAGGCAGCGCCGGAGCCCCCAACCCGCAGACGACTTCCCCTCAGAGGGCAGGCAGTCGCTCCCCGTTTTCTTCCGCACGAGGCCAGCGGGGCCGTAGTCTGGGTTCGGCCGGCGGGGTGGGGGGCCTGGCTGCTCCTTGCTTATGATCGGGGCGACACACGCACGGCACAGAGACATAAGCTGAGAAGTCTAGGTCTCTGGTTTCTTCTTTTTATTGCACGAGGGGGGGTCTTCGTCCCATCTGCGCGCACGCCCCTCCCGTCCTACCGGACTGGGAGCCAGGGTCAGCGACTGCGGGCCGGGCCTCGTGCGGCGTCCGGAGGAGGCGGCGGCGGCTCCCTGCTGCTGCCTGCACAAAGATCTGCAGTCGGCTCGACCTGTACCGCACCCCACTGTCCATCCCCAGGAGCGTCTAGCGGTCAGTGGGCAAAGAGGGCAAGCCTCCTCCTCACCACTGTTTGGGGTGGAGGGGCTGCGGCAGTGACCTAGCGCCGCCGAGACCCGCCCGGAGACAGTGGCGGGTGGGCGTGGCGCAGTCCGCACTGCGGTCCCTATGGCAGCCCGGAGCTGACAAAGGGTGTCCGCGCCTCCAAAAAAAAAAAAAAAAAAAAAAAAAAGCCAAAAAAAACCCCCCCAAAAAAACCGGGGCTGGGACTGGGGCGGTCGGGCTGGGCGGTGGCTGTTTGGCGTTTCCCTCGGTTCCTCAGCAAACCCTTGTTCCCCACCGCGAAACCAAATAAGAGGGATTCAGGGCGTTTTCCTTTTCAGTGGCAAAGATCCCTGAGCAGGAATGCGGCTGTGCCTATTGTGTCTAACTTTCGGCTACGAGACTTTTCTCTTGCCTGGAGAATTTTTCAGGACCTAGGCTCTATATGCACATAGATATTTCAAAAATGAAAAAGATATGGGTAATAAGGCTAATACCTGAGTGATCAGCCTCATTATTGTCCACCTACAGGATGCAATGACTCACTGTTTATTTGTCCTTAAGACAGCAATACAGGAAGGTATCTCTAGTGAAATGACAATATTATAACTTCTCGATGTGGTTTCTGATACAATCAATCACAGTGTACATGGAGAGGGGAACAAAGCCCTGTTGCCATAATAGTAGCATGAAGCACAAAGGAAATTATTGCTGGACTCTATAGTTTGTTAAATTCAATTTACACATGATTTTGTAACATATTTTTGTTCTGGGATGGTGAAAACAGAAATATCAGAAACCTGCCATTGTTAGGAGAGAGAGACCTTGCGAAGGGGAATTGTTAGCAGCCTTGTCTTATAGGTGTGGTTCAGCAGTCCAGCTAGGACTTAATTTGTCTCCATTGTTTTCTCAGCTATTGTTGCTTTAGTTGGCAATTTTTCTTGGTTCTTTTTTTTCATAACTGTTTCTGGTAAAAGGCTCTCTCATCACTGCTAACCAGCTTCACTGTGACCTGTGTATCTTTATTACTACCATTGTTTCCTAGGGACAACTACTGAGTCAGATGCTTTGTCATTCAGAGCCTCTTCAGCACTGCACTTTGCCAATGCTATCATAAGTTTTGGTTGCGCCAGAAGTAAATTGGCTGCATTTATTTACATTTTTATCCACTTGCTCTATACATTTTAATACTTATGCCCTCAAAACATTTGGTGTCATCCTTCTCTGAAAAAATGTTCTTCAGTTTCTTCATTACACTGTTCTATTAGTCTCTTCTATTGTACAGTTCCTGATACATAGCTCTGTTGCCTCTTGCCTCTGTTGTCTGTCTACTTCTTGCCACTTGCAGTTTTAGATATTCAGAGGGAATGCTTTTGCCTTTTTATTCATAATTTTGGGTTAGAAGTCACCTCACTGTTCCTGGTGTCATACAATCTGATTGGAACTTTGCTTGCCAGGAAAAAACCTTGATCGAATTTTGAGGTGCATTGTTCTGGATGAGTATACTAGGAGTCTGAAGCTCTATGTGAGGCAAATATGGTATTGGCTAATCTCTTTCATATGGAAAAATTTGCTGTAGTCTGGAAAAAATGTCTTCTTTCAACCTTTATTCTCAACATAGCCTTAGGGTTCTTGATAACTCTGCCTCACAGTCTTCTTTGATACATCTCCTAAGTACCATCTCTGAAAAGTGTGTATTCATGCACTGAACTGCAGCACATGTCAAAGAAAAAGTCTGCTGATAAAACATCAGTGGTGTGATGCCATGCAACCTGGTGGAATGCAGAGTCATTTCTCAATATATCATGAAGAGGGAATGGTATGGTGAGCTGCATTTCCAGTAATTATACTTAGGATGTCACTTTGCTAAGGGGCCAATCCTCCAACCCATTGTTCACCAAAAAAGAAGGAGGGAGCAAAGACAAAACTTCAAGATTTTTCTACTCATTTGGCAGATGCTACTGGGTGTGCCCTGTCTGCTGTCTGATAAATCCTGTGTCTAGTGGCATTGCACTCCTAAGCCTGCAGAAATAGCTTCAGTTCAGTCATACTTCCAGTAGTTACTTCCATGCTTGTAATGATATACATAATTGGATTGATCTTGGATTTTAGTTCCAGAATTGCCTCTGTTCTACCCAAACCTGATTAGGTATATAATACATTATACTACATTATAATGTATGTCCAGATTTTTTTGCATCCAGAATGCTGAATCATACAGCTGCAGATTTGGAATATTCTATTAAAATCCCAACTTCAGCTTCTAGGACTATTGTGTGCATTATATATATCTAGGTTTTTTCTTTTTGGACATTTTGGAAATTGCCTAGCTCATCAGTCTATATCTAATCAGAATCTTATCCCTACTACAAATTAGGATTAATGACGAAAGCAGCTAGGGATGGATGGTAGACAGATCCTATCATTAGTAGCATGTGGTGGTTTGACCTTATCTGGACACCAAGTGTCCATCTAAGCCACTCTATCACTCCCCTCCTCAACAGGACAGGGAACTGAAAATATAATGAAAGGCTCATGGTTTGAGGTAAGGACAGGGAGAGATCACTTGCCAATTACCGTCACAGGAAAAACAGACCTGACTTGGGGAAATGAATTTATTACAAATCAAATCAGAGTAGGATAATGAGAAGTAAACCCAATTCTTATAAAAGCACCTTCCTCCCACCCCTCCCTTCTTCCTGGGCTTTAACTTTATGCCCGATTTTCTACCTCCTTCTCACTGGTGGCACAAAGGGAAGAGGAATGGTTGTTTCTGCCACTCCCTCCTCAGGGGGAGGACTCCTTCTCTTGCTCCATTGTGGGCATCTCTCTCCACAGCTGCACAGGTTCTACCAGGAGCCTGCTCCAGCACTGTCTTCCCTTTGGGACACATCCACCTGCTCTGGTGTGGGGTCGTCCAAGGGCTGCATATCTGCTCCACTCTTAACCTCTATGGGCTGCAGAGAGACAGCTGCTTCACCACGGTCTGCACCACAAGCTGCAGGGAAATCTCTGCTCTGGCGGCTAGAGCATCTCCTTCACTAGCCTTGGTGTCTGCATAATTGTTTCTCTCACATATTCTCACTTCTTTCCAGCTGCAATTTGCTTCTGCACAATAAATTTTCCCCCTTCCTATATATGCTCTGACAGAGGTGTTATTACTGTCACTGATTGACTCAGACTTGGTTCATCTTGGAGCCAGCTGGTGTTGGCTTCACTGGACATATGAAAGGCTTCTGGCAGTTTCTTGGAGAAGCCACCCTCTAGCTCCCCTACTACCAAAACCTTGACATGCAAAACCATGTTACGAACCAGTTTAACATGGAAGACCAAAGGAAACTAAGCCTCGGTGAATAAAACGTATCGGATCCAGAAAGATTTGAAATATACACAAAAAAGGTGATTAAAACCAAACGAGGTTAGATGTTGGTGCCAAAAATTTATATATGTTATTTAATAGTAAAAGAGGCAAAAAGAAAAAGAAAGAAAGAAAGAAAGAAAGAAAGAAAGAAAGAAAGAAAGAAAGAAAGAAAGAAAGAAAGAAAGAAAGAAAGAAAGAAAGAAAGAAAAAGAAAGAAATAGAAAAAAAAGTGTGTGGGGGAGTAGGACAGGGAGAGGGTGGCAAGGGTTAGGTAGAAACATATCACCTATTCAAGGGCCCCAACAACATCTTGTGGCTTCCCTTCATCTGGTCTTCTTGGAGGTGAGGGTCCTCTGCCACCACGCTGTGCCATGCCATGCTGTGCCAAAAAGTACAGAATCCACTGGATTAATAAATGTTTTGGCCAGGTGGGAATGCCCAGGTCCCTCTCTTGAAGGGGACCAGTTTGACACCGTCCTTTGCAACGCTGTGGATCTGTTGCATCATGTTGCAGTGCTCTGGTGCAGGGTCTGGGGACCCCTTTGGGAGAGGGGGCCTTTGATGGGCCATGACACCCCTCTGTTGTGGATAAGCTGATAGCTCTGGGGCTATGGTCTCCACCCTGAAGATGCTAAGCTTGATCCCTCTGTGAATGTATTTCTTCTCTCCCCAGACCTGAATTTACTTTATCTCCATCAGTGAGCAGTCCAGGGCCTCAGTCAGAAAGCCTATTCAGGGTGTGGTAGTCTTAAGTTCAGCACCTTGTTGCGAGGAAAAGGTTAAAAATGGAAGAATGGTGAGGAGATGGTAGATTCTCTCAAGTCATCTTGCAGCTGGGAATGTCAAGGCCTGGAGAATAAGTGTGGCAAACACCAAATATTATGCCTACTGCTGTTTATCCTCTCTGTAGTAATAACATAGGTGTTTGGAGAGACTGGGAAGCACTCATGGACATTCTTGAGCTCCCTGTTTTAGGAGAGAGATCAAAGCTCACAGATCATAATAAGCATGTGCATGGGCCCTTGATTAATTGGTGCAAACATCAGGCCTGCCACCTGTCAGAATGGACTGAGCCTAATGGTGCCTGCATTCCCACTTGTGTATCTCTACCTGGGTGTTGCTTCAGGATCCTCCAGTTAGCCAGGTAATGAAATAAATTTCCTCTTTGCATTTCAGCCATAGTTTTATGGTTGTTCTGACCACCTATGTGTGTTGATTCACACAATCTTCTTTTCAATGTACTTCAGCTTTGTGATCAATGTTAGTTTACTAGTCATAGTTTTTATATGCACTTTATGTGTGTGGTATTATATCATCATTACTTTCTGGCTCTCAGAAATTTCTAAGACCTGGAAAAAGTTAAAGCCTGCTGAGCTGTATTTGTCTGACAAGACTACACTCCAAAAATGCACCATATATATTGCCAAGAGATTTTTGAGAAATTAACATAAGGAGACTTACAGAAGACTCTCACTGCTTGTGCCTGTGAACAATGATGCATAAATTCAGGAGGTGGAGGTGGCCAGTTATAGTTCAGTTATTTTTCTCTTGAGTAGTTATGAAACACACAGGCGATACTTTACTTCCAAAATTATTTAGTTTCAAATGGCAGCTGCTTAATAGCTGCTATCATATCACAGTAAGAAGCATGGTCCTACCTTGACTGGAATGCTGACAAGGAAAAGCCCTGGATGAATTACCCCTGAAGAGGCTTCAGGCTCTTGAAATGCAAAGGTTCACTTATGCAGAGCTGCAATGGGAAACTACCAGGACAGATCTGGTTTCTCTGTTCTTCCCCCTCTTTCTTCTTCTCTACCTTCAGCCCTGCAACATGGTTTCTGACAGTGCAAGACTTGACATTTCCTCTGCCTTGAAAGAGAATATATTGCATGAGAGGCAGTGTTGACAATAAGGTTTGCAGCCTGAAATCCTGACGAGTTATGAGAAGAAATATTAGTGTTAGTCTCTTGGTAAAGGGTTGACCACACAACTCTTCAAGCATTTCCCTACCCCAAAGGTAACAAAACCCAAAGTGATTAAAAAATTTAATGCAAAGACATGATCAGAAATGTGGGGAGGGACCACTAGACAATTTCTCACATGCAATCCCTTATGCATTTGCCAGCTAATTTGTGTATTTTTAATGACACTACTTTAGGGAAAAAAAGAAAAAATCACTATAATTTTGGTGTTCAAAATCACTGCAGTGCTTGGATTTACCAGTAGTGAAACCATTTGCTCATTATTTTCAAAACAAAGGAAGAAAACTATAGAAAAAATCACAGAATCATAGAATGGTTTGGGTTGGAAGGGACCTTTAAGATCAATTCCAACCCCCCTGCCATGGGCAGGGACACCTTCTACTATACCAGGTTGCTCAGAGCTCCATCCAAACTGGCCTCTCTTGTAGCCGGGTCTTCCCAGAACCTTCTCTTTTCCAGGCTGAACAACTCTAACTCTCAGTCTTTCCTCATAGGAGAGGTTCTCCAGCCCTCTGATCATCTTCATGGCCCTCCTCTGCACCTGGTCCAACAGGACCTTCTTATGTTGGGGGCCCCAGAGTGGGATACAGTACACCAGATAGAGGTCTCCTAAGAGCTGAGCAGAAGAGGACAATCACCTCCCTCGACCTGTTGGTCATGCTTCTTTTGATGCAGCCCAGGATGCAGTTAGTTTTCTGGTCTGCAAGCACACATTATTTGATCATGTCAAGCTTAGAATCATATCAGGGATCTCTGATGCAGGATATCAGGGTAAAGGAATCTAGAGGGTAGTGGTCAATGGATCAGAGTGCTGGGCCTTGGGGTTCTGTATTGGGACCAGTGTTATTTGATATCTTCATTAATGACATAGACAAAGGCATCAAGTATACCCTCAGCAAATTTGTTGATGACACCAATCTGAGTGGTGCAGTTGACACACCTGAAGGACAAGATGTCCTCCAGAGGGACTTGGACAAGCATGAGAAGTAAGCCCATGGGAATCTCATGAGATTTAACATGACCAAATGCAAGGTGCTGTACCCAGGTAAGGGCAGCCCCTGCTATTAATACAGACTGGGGGATGAACAGATTGAGAGCAGTCCTGCTGAGAAGGATTTGTGAGGTGCTGGTGGATGAGAGGCTGGACATGAGTCAGAAGTGTGTGCTCACAGCTCAGAAAGAAAATTGTATCCTGGGCTGCATCCAATGCAGCGTGGCCAGCAGATTAAGGGACTTGATTCTGCCCCTCTGCTCTCATGAGACACCACCTGAAGAACTGCATCCAGCTCTGGGTTCCCCAGTACAGGAAGGACATCAACCTGTTGGAGTGAGTCCAGAAGACAGGCACCAAGATGATAAGAGGTATGGAGCACCTTTCCTACAAGGAAAGGCGGAGAGAATTGGTACTGTTCAGCCCAGAAAAGAAGAGGCTTCAGGGTGACCTAATTGTGGCCTTACAGTACCTGAAGCGAGCCTACAAGATAGATGGAGAGAGACTATTTACAAGAGCATGGAGTGACAGGACAAGGAGGAATGGCTTCAAACTGAAAGAAGGTAGGTTGAGATTAGATATTAGGAAAAAATTCTTTACTGTGAGGGTGATGAGGCACTGGAACAGGTTGCCCAAAAACGTTGTGGATGCCACATCCCTGGAGGCCAGGCTGGATGGGGCTCTGATCAACCTGGTCTAATGGGAAGTGTCCCTGCCCATTATAGAGGGCTTGGAACTACAGGATCTTTAAGGTCCCTTCCAACTCAACCATTCTGTGATTCTGTGAATCTTGGAAGAAAGACACTTGGGTCAAGGGGGATTAGATTAGAGAACATCTATGCAAGCTTGTCATCCACAACTCCATGGGCCCTGACAGGATGCATCTACAAGCGTTGAGAGAGCTGGTGGATGCCATAGCTAGGACATTCACAATCATCTTTGAAAGGTCATGATGATCAGGAGAGGTGCCTGAGGACTGGAAGAAAGCAAATGTCCTCCCAGTCTTCAAAAAGGGCAAGAAAGGGTGCCCACAGAACTACTGGCCAGTCAGCCTCACATTGATCCCTGGAAAGGTTTTGAAGCACCTCATTTTGGAGGCCATCTCTAAGCACATGGATGACAAGAATCACAGAATAAGCTGAATTTGAAGTGACCTAAAACAATCATCAAGTCCAACTCCCAGCCCTACACAGCACCATCTACAAGAGTCACACCATGTGCCCAAGAGTGTTGTCCAAACTCTGCCACGCTTGGTGCTGTGACCACTGCCCTGGGGTGTCTGTTCCTGTTCCCAACCACCCTCTAGGTGAAGAACCTTTTTCTAATATCCAACCTAAACCTCCCTTGACACAACTTCAGGCCATTCCCTCAGGTCCTGTCACTGGTCACCACAGAGAAGAGATCAGTATCTGGCCCTTCTCTTCCCCTCATGAGGAAGTTGTAGACTGCAATGAGGTCTCCCCTCAGTCTCCTCTAGGCTGAACAGACCAAGTTACCTGAGCCACTCCTCATACAGCTTCCCCTCAAGGCCCTTCACCATTTTTGTCACCCTGGTTTGGATGCTCGCTAGTAGTTTAATATCTTTCTTATATTGCAGTCACCAGAGCTGCACACAATATTCAAGGTAAGGCCACACCAATGCAGAGAAGAGAGGGACCATCACCTCCCTTGACTGTCTGGCAATGCTGTGTTTGATGCATCCCAGAATATGGTTGGCCCTCCTGGCTGTTAGGGTGCACTGTTGAATCATATTCAACTTGCCATCAACCAGGACCCCCAGATCCCTTTCTGCAGGGCTGCTCTCCAGCCCCTCGTTCCCCAGTCTGTATGTACATCCAGTGTTGTGCCATCCCAGGTGCAGAACATGGCACTCATCTTTGTTAAACGCTGGGGGTTTCCCAGCTCTCTAATTTGTTATGGTTCTTCTGCGGGGGGAGGGGGCTTTGGAGCTCTTTTTCCCAAAATTTGTCCTAAACTTGGACAGCCTCTCTGCCTTCGAGGGAGTCAGCAGCTCTTCCCAATTCAGTGTCATTGACAAACTCAGTATTTATGAAGACAATTAAGGGCACTGGCCTAAGATAGAGCCCTGCAAAACCCCACTAATGACTAGACTTAATTCATTGCTTTTGTGGTCCTGGCTGGGTGGCCTATAGTAGACTCCCACGATGACATCCACTATATTTGTTCCTTAATCCTTACCTAGAGGCTCTCAACCATGCCATTACCAACTGCAAGCTCTGTTGTGTGAGTTGACACAGGCAGCCAGAACAACCGCAAACTCATGGCTAGAACACAAAAAATTAATTTATTTCTGTTATCTCACTAACTGGGTGATCCCCAAAGCAAAACCCAGGCAGAAGCACTCAAGTGGAGACACAGGCACCATTAAACTTTGTCCATGCTAGAGGATCCCTGGCCTGCTTTTCACACAGGCTTATCTAGAGAAATTCCCAGCTGCAAGGTCACTTGATCTATTTACAATCTGCCTCACCAGTCTTCTGCTTTTAACCCATTCCTCCCAGCAGCCATACATTCCAGACCCTCCATTACATTCCTCCCCACCTTGCCTGCCCTGCCTTTTCCTATTGAAGATCCTGTAACCATCCATCATGACACACCCATCCCACCAGATTTTACTTATGCCAATGGTGTCATATATCTAGGACTTGGCCAAGGCTTCAAGCTCCTCTTGCTTGTTCCTCATGCTGTTCATGGTGGTATAGAAATATTTCAAGTGCAGTTCAGTGTAGCCAATAAGCTGTGGAGACAGAATGAAGGATCTTACTAGTACTCAGTCCCTCAAATTTTGGCATGTCCCATTGCTTATCACTGGCAGGCCTGGTTTTGTCCCTCTTCCCCCCTTAGAATCTAGTTTAAAGCTCTATCAATCAGCCCTGCTAAGTCCTGAGCTTCTCATTAACTAACACCCCCAGGTCTTTCTCCTCAGGGCTGCTCTCAACCCATTATCTGCCCAGCCTGTATTTCTGCTTGGAATTGCCCTGACCCATGTAACAGGACCTTGCACTTTGCCTTCTTGAATTTCATGAACTTTGCACAGGCCCACATCTCAGCCCTGGTAAGGTCCCTCTGGATGGCATCCCATCCCTCCAGAGTGTCAACTGTACCACACAGCTTCATGTAATTGACAAACTTGCTGAGAGTGCATTCTGTCCCACTGTCCATGTCACTGACAAAGATGTTAAACAGCTCCAGTCCCAATACCAACTCCTGGGGAATGCTACTTGTCACTGGTCTCCACTGGACATTGAGCCATTGATCACAACTCTTTGAGTGCAATCATTCAGCCAATTCCTTATTCACCAAGTGGTCCATCTGTCAAATCCATGTTTCTGCAGTTTAGAGACAAGGATGTTGTGTCAGACAGTGTCAAATACTTTGCACAAGTCCAGGTAAAGTCAGTTGTCCTTCTCTTATCCATCAACACTAACCCCATTACAGGAGGCCACCAAATTTGTCAGGCGCTATTTGCCCTTAGTGAAGCCATTTTGGCTGTCATAAATCATCTTGTTTTCCACGTGCCTTAGCATAGTTTCCAGGAGGATCTTCTCCATGATCCTGCCAGGCACTGAGAAGAGACTGACTGGCCTGTAGGTCCTCAGGTCTTCCTTATTTCTCTTTTTAAAATTGGAGGTTATGTTTCCCCTTTATTCAGTCAATGGGAACTTCACCGGACTTCTCAAATGATGGGTTGTGACTTAGCAACTTCATCCGCAAGTTCCCTCAGGACCCATGGATGCATCTCATCATCGGGTTCCATGGACTTGTGCACCTTCGGGTTCCTTAGATGCTCCTGAACTCCTACAGCGGTTGGTTCTTCATTCTCCCAGTCTCTGCCTTTGCCTTCTGTGACTCAGGCAGTGTGGCTGAAGCACTTTCCAGTGAAGACTGTGGCAAAACCTTCATTCAGTACCTCAGCCTTCTCCATATGTTGGGTTACCAGGTCTCCTGTTTCCTCATGGAGAGGGTCTACCCTTTCCCTAATCTTCCTTTTATCATCAATGTACCTATATAAGCTTTCCTTGTTGCCCTTGACATCCCTGGCCAGGTTTAATTCTCTCAGGGCTTTACCTTTTCTAACCTGATCCCTGTCTGCTCAGACAATCTCTCTGTCTTCCTCCCAGGCTACTTGTCCCTGCTTCCACCCTCTGCTGTCTTCTTTTTTGAGTTTTTCCGGGAGCTTCTTGTTCATCCACACAGGGCTCCTGTAATTTTTGCTTTACTTCCTCTTCTCTAGAATGCATTGCTTCTGAGCTCAGAAGAGGTGATCCTTGACTATCAACCAGCTTTCTTGGGTCCCTTTTCCCTCCAGGGCTTTATCCCATGGTACTCTACCAAGCAGATCCCTGAAAAGATTAGTCTTCTCTCCTGAATTCTGAGAGACTTTATTTTCTTTAAAGAAGAATCTTAAAACATGTTCTGTTAGTTTGCTGTAGGTTTTGGTTTGGTTCTGGTGATTTTGGTTTTTTTTTAAATTTAGTCATCATAATGTTATGGTAGGAAACTATAAATTGGCATTTTGGCTATAGTGATTTTTATTTCAAATTTCAATCCTTAAAAATACATTTCAGAAAAATACATTTTATGATCATATATGTGCCAAGTGTCTCACTTTCTAAGTAGCTGGGGAAAAGTGGTAGTGAATAGAGGATGAGATTTATTTTTTTAAATAAAAAAAGATCAAGCATAGCATTTTAAAGTCTTAAAACTAGGATCACTTAAATTTTAATTTAAATATGCACCATTTCAAAGATTTTGAATGAAGTCAGCAATTTAATATTTTGTATTTAAATATTAATTTGCAACATGCTACTTGTTATCCTTTTTTTTTCCTCATATAATTGTCTTGCAATAGAGCTAACATATCCTCTGAGTGATTCAGTCTTTTCAGTTTTATAAAACAGTGTATTGCTATTTTAAAGTAAATTCCAGGACATCTCATAATGTGGCTATTAGTATGTTGGAATGAGCAGTCATAAATCAGGGGCCTTGAATGATTGTTACCTTTTGGAAAGGCAGATTTCCTCTTGCTTATGACTAATCCCCATCCAGAGTGCTTTTTATGAGTGCTCAGCACTTTCCAAAGGATAGCTGCATGGCTTGAAAGGAGTTGAAATTAGTTTTGGAATTTAGAAATATGCAAATGTCATTAGTGTAAATGGAGAAATAATCAATTAAAACAGTGTTCATATATCAAGGTAGACATGTTTTGCATTTTAAATTTTAGGAATCCGATCTTGGGATACAAGCTTGATTGAATGCAACTTGGATCAAGAACTAAAACTTTTTGTGTCTCGTCATTCAGCTCGATTCTATCCTGAAATTCAAGGTGAGATTTTGGAAATGTTGGTCAAAGTTTTGTATGCTTTTTAATGAGTAGAATTAACAAATACACTCAGGTATCGGATGGTCCTCTTTTATTTGTGATTCTCTACAATGAATACTTTTTTCTTTGTTTTAAAATAAAGCCTGTAAATTATAGTTTGTTTTAACGTTTTGACAAGAGGAAATGTCTGAAACATTTGAATAATCAGCCTTTTAGGTTAACTTCATGTATCTCACCATGATTATTTTCGCAGTAGATGTTAGTATTAGACTACTTTTAAAGTTAAGTGAAACTCACTTTTTGACTGAACAGTTTGTTTGTGTAGCACCAATCTATTAGTCCGGGAGACTGAAGCTGTTCTTCACTGTGATAGGTAGAGCACATACCGAAAATAACCTGAAAGATTAGCTCTCCAGTTTGATAGAGACTGAAATAGCATCATGGCTGTTGTACGAGCATGGCTCAAGCCCCATGTTTGTCCCTAAAGGGCTTAGACTCTTTTTCTTGGTATGAAAAAGCTGAGGGGTAGAGGGTCTAACTTGACTCGCAGGAACTTTCTTTGGCTTGTATGAAGATACTAGAATTTTAAAGGCTGCATATTCTGCTGCGTTTTCTTCGAGACTGTCATTCCTTTAGAGGATTCATAAAATAAATTTAAAAACCCAAGAATTTTGTGAAGTGTAAAATTTTGTTTTATTCTTAGTGCATGGAAATCAAGTATTTGGTAAGTTTTCTAGCATCTCATTACTTTAATGCAAATGGTTAGTGAGTATATGAGAGATTTTATACTCCAAGAAGTATAGGTTGCTTTTATTGGTGTAATTATTGTGGCCATGTGCACATTGACTAGTACAACCTAATATTGATGAATGTTATAAATTCTGACTTCAGGAACATCTTTTAAGTATGATGATGCCATGGTTTAACCCCAAGGAGCAGCTAAGTACTATACAGCCACTTTCTAACTTACCCCCCATCCTGGTGGGATGGTGAGGAGAATCAGGAACAAAAAAGTAAAACCTGTAGGTAGACATAAAAACAGTTTAATGATTGAAACAAAGTATAATAATAATTGTAATGGTAATAAAAAGGAGAGGGATACAGATAAAACCTAAGAAAAACAAGTGATGCACAATACAATTGCTCACCACCTGCTGACTGGTGTCAAACCCATCCCTGAACTGTTATTGGCACCCATTCTGGGTAACTCTCAAAGTTTATATACTAATCATGACATTCTATGATGTGAAATATTTCTTTGGCCAGTTCAGGTCAGCTGTCCTGGCTATGCTCCCTCCCAGCTTTTTTGTGCACCTCTTCACTGGCAGAGTTAGACTGAAAAGTCCTTGACTTCAGGTAAGCACTACTTAGCAACAACCAAAACATTAGTGTGTTATCAACATTATTCTCATACCAAATCCCAAACACAGCATTGGAGCAGTGTCACGGTGTGACCTGGGTTTTGCCAATTTCAATATATTAAATTTATTTTAGAGATAGGATTTAGGAGTAGAGACAACGCAGGCTTAAAACTTAAAAGGGTATAAGAAGAAATTTATTAATAACACAAAAAGAATTCAGAATAAGATTTCTAGATTATTCCCTCCTCCCCCTCCCTTCATTCCACATCTCTTAACAACATACAGAAAACACTTCAGTCAGTTATCTACTTAAATAATCATTTCAGTTCACTCTAGAGAGAAAAGTCCCTTGCTTGGTTTAGGCTTAGGGGGTGTCTTCACCTTCACAGTCTGCATCCGCCCAGACCTACAAAACTATGAATTTCCTCCCATTTTCACAGTCCTTCCAGAGCTGTGCTATGGGTTATATTACACACTTGGGGTACCACTTTTAAAGGCAAGCTGCTGAAAGGCAAATTTCTCTTCATCTCTTTTTCTATTAAATGTGTCTGTCCATATTTCCAGTCCCAAAACAGAGAGCCCCATTTCTTCAAAGCAAAAAGGTCTTTTTTTCAAGCACTTAAACCTCCCCAAGTATATTTCACAGTTTAAAGGAATTTTAGTGTAGTCACAGTCCCCTTATAGCCCCACAAAAAAGGTTTTCAGCTACTCATCAGTTGCATCTTTTCAATCTCTTCCCATCAGGAACTTTATCTTCATTCCGCTGACTTCTGTAGACTCCATGCTTTATTTCTTCTCATTCAGGGGAGCTCAGGAGATCAAGAATCTTATCCAGGCATTAAAAGAGTTAAAATTGCATCCAGAACGTGAAGAATCCACGTGGTCAGCTGGAGGCCTCTTCTCTCAGAATGGGGGGGGGGGAGGGGGGAGGGAGAGCTTTTGGTGGGTCCCCGATTTCCCCGCTTGGCCATGTCACGTGGAGACGGGAACCGAGCTGAGCCGAGCCAGGAGCTGTGCAGGGCCAGGGCCATGGGGAGCTGGGGGCCACCAGGCCAGGGCCAAGACCGAGCCCTGGCCCCGCCGAGCTAAGCTGGGGCTGGGCCAGGGGCTGCTAGGGCAGGGGCCAGGGCCGTACCAGGGCCGAGCCTGAGCCCAGGGGCCGGGGCCATGCAGCCGGGGTCGTGGGCTGGGGCCCCGGCCAGAGCCACTTTACCTCCAGAGAGGCCGAAAACCAAAAGAGAACGGCCCACCCCCTACCAATGTGATTTATGAAAACAAAACAACTCTCTCATTGGCCACCTGGGATGTCAACCACCAAATCATCCCTCCGACTGGTCCCTGCATCCCACAGGGGAAGCTCCCAGAGGGGGGACCAGCCCCTCTGTTACCCCAGGCGGCTCTGCCTCCCACCCTTCCATGTGGAACTAGCACAAGCAGCTACTAAGAAAATAAAAATGAACTCTATCCCAACCAAAACCAAGACAGGTGAAAAGGGGTATGAAATGTTTTATCATACTACTGCATCACATTCCATTCCTAAGGTCAGTTGCTATACACTGTTGACAGAGGTCTTGATGTCTTGCTAGCATGGCATCATTGACCTGATGGTCTTGAATACTGTACCGAATGTCTTGTGTTACTAATTCTTCCTCTTGCAGCATAGATTATAGCAAATTTTTCCATATCTATAGAGAGTAAAACCTTATTTTTCAGCACTGATCAGTCCTTAAACAATAAGCTGCCAAAATCTGTGTTGAAAGAGCTTTAAGGGAGCCTGAAACTGGGAAAGAGGGAACATCCAGGAATAAATCTAGCCCTCCTGACCAATTTAATTTCTCAGATTTTGTGGAGAAGCCCATTGACACCTTCAGAGTTCCACTGCATAGATCAGAGGATAATATTTTAGTTTCTCTATTCTCTCTCTAGTTCTCTGATGTAGAATTTTTATGAGGCTCCTTTATGTGTTCTCTACAGTTTGATAGGAAGGAGGGGGTTTCTCTTGCCATTTGTCAATAAAATTTTAGAATTTCTGATTTCTGTTCAACAAATGTTGAATTTTGACTGTTTAATCAGGAAAACTGGCAATATTTATAATAAAGAAGATTGCAAACATGTATTCTCTTAAACTCAGAAATTCTCTGGAATTTGAAAAACTAGGTGACCTCTTGTCCAAGGAAAGTATTCATCCAAGATGATGGGATAGTCTATGGGATTTAATTAAACAGCCTTTTTTCAATCTTTTGAGATTGAACTCTTTGTGCAACTCAAACTTAGGGACAGTTTACTCTTGAGAGTAATTTAGTATGTCTGCACAACGCTTAGTATAGTGAGGTCTGACTAATGGATGAAACTTTTTTCGGATTATAATGTTTATTATGATAATTGCAGGACCAGTTGAGTACATGCTTGTATGCTTTTCAAAGCAGTTTGAAAATATATGCAACACAGTTTCTAAGAAGATAGGTGCAAGAGAATGTCTGTCAAAGCATTTGTGTGTTTTCACTTGAGGAATTTGAGGTCTAATCCTCAGACACAGCAAGGACACACAGCAAGGGACTAAAGTTTTATTCAACAGCAACAAAAATGCACTTTATTGAGTGCCAACAACTCAGTTTTGCGATAGAGGGGACAGATAAAGGAAACAAAGTAAAGAGAGAGAGAGAGCGAAAGATGGAAATGGGGAATAGCTACCAATAGATGAGACGCGTCCCCGTGGTCGGCCAATAGACACAAAGGTCCTCGTGGACCTGCCAATAGACGCAGTGTCCTCATGGTTCGGCCAACAGATGCGTCTTCTGCGGGGAGATCTCAAAAGTCATCTTCAGAAAGTCATCTTTTATAATCCTTTTCCAAAGTGAGTGGCCTCTGGCCAAGAGGTGGGGAGATTTATGGACTATTGTATGCAGAGACCGTTGCTCCGAGAAGCAGGTGCAGGAATAGGCCACTATAGCCAGTACACTGCTCGAGAGCAGCATACCATGGCAAGCAGCAAGCACACCTACAAACAGTCCCTCGGCAAGCATCCACCTCAGCCAGGCCAGAACTCCTGTCCAAAGCGATGTGGGGTCCTTGGGGTCTTAGTCTCTGATCTTGGATGGTCATGAGGCAGATCAGGGAAACTTCAGACTGACCCTTACAGTTAGTCAAAAACTAACTAAAAGCAAAGGAGAGTTCTCTCTGGCTGGCCGCCACAGCAACACAATCCAGGAGAAAAAGCGATGAAACTCCTATCTCTATGTTTTGAAAACAACCGTGTCTTGACATTCCACTGCTTATCCTTCCTCTCCTTCACCTAAAATCCGACCTTAAAAGTACAAATCTTATTTCTGGGCTAAACAGATGAATGGGGTTACAATTCAATGTCACAAAGTCAACCCAAGACAATGTGGAAGAGAAACGAGTACCAATTGCCACCTAGACAGTGCACTGCCAGCAGTACCAGACAAATCGAGATGCCATGATTCCCATCTGCAAGATGATCCATGAGTTGGAGAGTCAAGGAGTGGTCAGCAAGACCCACTCGCCCTTGAATACCCCCATCTGGCTTGTGCTCAAATCTGATGGAGAATGGGAATTGACTGTGGGCTATCGTGCTTTGAATGAAGTGACTCCACCGCTGAGCTCTGCCGTGCCGGACATGCTGGAACTCCAGTACGAGCTGGAGTCCAAGGCAGCAAAGTGGTACCCCACCAGTGACATTGCCAATGCATTTTTCTCCATTCCTCTGGCAACAGAGTGCACGCCTCAGTTTGCTTTCACCTGAAGGGGCGTGCAGTATACCTGGAACTGACTGCCCCAGGGGTGGAAACACAGCCCCGCTATCTGCCATGGACAAGCTCCAGAACATCTGCAGTACATTGATGACATCATTGTGTGGGGGAACACAGTAAAGGAAGTATTTGAAAAAGAAGAGAGGATCACCCAGATTATGCTGAGATTTGGAACACCAGAGCAGCCTTTTTCAACTGGATTCCAGAGGAAAACCAGACCATTCTATATGATTACTGGGCCTTCCGAGGAAAACTACACCCTTCTACAGGACCACTGCTTCAACAGAACCACATGTGTCACTCCAGGAGGACTGCAGCCACCATTTAATCACACTGCTACCAACACCCTGACTGATGGGGTTTTCAGGTTGTGTTCTGGTACTGTCAGTGTTTTGGGTTTTTTTATATTACTGCATTTCTATTTTAATTCTCCTAGTAAAGAACTGTTATTCCTATTCACAGAATCACAGAATAATGAGGTTGGAAGAGACCTCTAAGACCATCGAGTCCAACCTATGTCCTAACACCTCAACTTAGAGTCTAGACTATAGCACCAAGTGCCATGTCCAGCCTTTTCTTAAACACATCCAGAGATGTTGATTCCACCACCTCTCTGGGAAGAGCGTTCCAGTACTTAATTATTCTTTCGGTGAAAATTTTTTTCTTAACATCCAACCTATACCTTCCCTGACATAGCTTGAGACTGTGTCCTCTGGTTCTGTCAGTTGCTGCATGGTGGAAGAGACTGACCCCCACCTGTCTACAGCCTTCCTTCAGGAAGTTGTAGAGAGCAATAAGGTCACCTCTAAGCCTCCTCTTCTCCAGGCTAAACAACCCGTGCTCCTTCAAATGTTCCTCATAAGGCTTGTGTTCCAAGTCCTTCACCAGCCTTGTTGCCCTCCTCTGGACACGTTCAAGCATCTCAACATCCTTCCTAAACTGAGGGCCCCAGAACTGGACACAGTACTTAAGATGTGGTCTCACCACTGCCGAGTACAGGGGAAGAATGACCTCCCTGCTCCTGCTGGCCACACAATTCCTAATGCAGGCCAGGATGCCGTTGGCCTTCTTGTCCACCAAGGCACATTGCTGGCTCATATTCAGCTGGCTGACAACCAGCACCCCCAGGTCCCTTTCCACCTGTATACTATCCAGCCACACTGTCCCCAGCTTGTAACGTTGTAGGGGATTTTTATGGCCAAAATGTAGAACTCAGCACTTAGACTTATTAAACTTCATGCTGTTGGACTCTGCCCATCTATCTAACCAATCTAAGTCTCTCTGCAGAGCCCTTCTTCCTTCCAATAGATCAACACAAGCTCCCATCTTAGTGTCGTCTGCAAATTTGCTAATGAAGGACTCGATGCCCTCATCCATATAGTCTATAAAAATATTAAAAAGAACTGGCCCCAGCACAGAGCCCTGAGTGACACCACTGGTGACTGGCTTCCAGGTGGATGCAGCACCGTTCACCACCACTCTCTGGGCCCGGCCATCCAGCCAGTTCCTAACCCATCGAAGAGTGCTGCTGTCCAAGCCGTGCGCTGCCAGCTTCTCCCGGAGTATGCTGTGGGAGACAGTATCAAAGGCCTTGCTGAAGTCTAAATAGACAACATCCACAGCCTTTCCTGCATCCACCAGCCTGGTCACTTGGTCATAAAAGGAGAGCAGGTTGGTCAGACATGACCTACCCTTCATAAACCCATGCTGTCTGGGTCTGATACCCTGGCCATCCTGTAAGTGCTGTGTGGTAGCACTCATTATGAACTGCTCCATTATCTTACCTGGTACTGAGGTCAGGCTAACTGGCCTGTAGTTACCAGGATCCTCCTTCCTATCTTTTTTGTAAATGGGTGTCACATTGGCCAGTTTCCAATCATCTGGAACCTCACCAGTGAGCCACGACTCATGATAAATGATGGAGAGCTGCTTCACCAGCTCATCTGCCAGCTTCCTCATCACCCTGGGATGGAACCCATCTGGTCCCATTGATTTATAAATATCCAAGCCTCCCAGCAGTTCTCTGACTGCCCCTTCTTGGATAACAAGAGGATCATTCTGCTCCCTGGCACCACTTACCAACCCCTGAGGACAGTTGTCTTGAGGACAAGCTGTCTTACCACTAAAGACTGAGGTGAAGAAGGCATTAAGCATTTCCGCCTTTTCCTTGTCTTTTTACTTCTTAATCTTGCAATTTCCTCCCTAAGCTCAGCCACCAGTGAAAGGAGGTAATTCGCCTGTTCACACCACAGGAAGGCCTCCTCCACTACACCCCCTGATGCCACTGATAAGCTCAAACACTCTGGGCAGGAATGGGTCTGTACAGATGCATCCCTTTTGGAGGGCTCCACTTGGTCACATACACTTACACCAACCACAGTTTTTGACCGTGTAGAAACCATTACTAACAGAAACCTCAAATGCAAGCAGGCAGCAAAAACCACCAAAAAACAACACAGAGGACACCTTACTAGCAAGAAAACTTGCAAACCTGCCTGCTTGTCCTGCCTGTGCAAACTGCTGCGCAAACTGCGGTGTCCACGCCCCAGCCCCTGTATGCCCAGCTCCTGTTTGCCCGCTCCTGTTTGCCGCGCTCTGGGTAGCCACGCTCCCCAGAGGCCTCTTATAATCAACCACTTAGCAATGAAGGAAGCTCCACCCCTCATTCCTCAGTGACTCACAAAAGCAAACCACTTACCTGTTCAACAATCTAATAACCAACCCCTCAGCAGCAAGCAAAGGAAGTTCCACCCCTTGTTTCGGAATGGTTCACAAATGCCAATATTCCTCACAAATTCCTATATCTTTGCCTGAAAGCTCCCATATTTCAAAATTATAATAATTGGGAGGGAGGGGGTTTACATTTTCCATTTGAAGAGAGGCTTCTGCCTTCCTTAGCAGACACCTTGTCTTTGAAACCAAGATAGGTGGGAATTCTCAGTATATCCCCCAGGGCAGGGGTGTTCACAATGGAATGATGTATTACTGTGAGGTCTGGGTTATTTTGGGACTTCTGATGGTCTAAGTCATGGTAGCTGCATATTCTGCTAGTGACATTGAGTCCATTATGGCCCATTAGCGGAGATGATCCCTCAGGCTGAGTGTAGCTGTGCTGCTGCTTCCCTGAGGGGAGTTATCACATCTGAGTCATTGGTATGAAGAAAAAGAAACAGGGTTTGCCTCATTTTCCTAATCTCATTTAACACCCATTTTTTAGCATGAGGTTTGGGTGTGCACTGGGCAGCTACTGCAAATGATCCATTATTAACAGTTATCAGAAATGATCTAGAGGGGTGTAAGAATACAGTTTGGTTAGCCTGCCATGAAATTAGACTTATTTGTGCTTTTTTTTTTGCCAGTAGATGTCATTGTCAATGCCTATATTCATTCCTGTGCAGTAAATGAGTACATATTAAAATTAGCATGAATACTTCTCTACTGTTTTTAGGTTATGGTATTTAATGTGATACATATGTTTCTATTTTGCTCTGATCTTGCTTGGAGTTCAATTTTCAGACAATTCAGATCTGTTGACTTAAAAGGACAAATCCCTCAATGTGAAATGAGCTCAGCAAAATTAAGATCTATCATAGAAGCAAAATGTAGCTCAGCTCTTAGTTGGAAGACCACAGAGAGCGATCATTTATGAAAATACTTAACATTATGTTGATGACACCAAGCTGTGTCATGCAATTGACATGCCTGAAGGACGGGATGCCATCCAGAGGGATCTGGAAAAGCTTGAGGGGTGGGTCCATGGGAACCTCATGAGGTTCAACAAGAAGTGCAAGGTCTTGCACTTCGGTCAGGGCAATCCCAAGCACAAATTTAATCTGGAGGGAGAATGGATTGAGAGCAGCCTTGAGGAGAAGGACTTAAGGGGGTACCAGTGGATGAGAAGCTTGACATGACCCATAAAGCATAGAATCATATGTCCTGGTTTGAAGAACAGGTGTCTTGAGGATAAAGGCAGAAGTTTTCCTTTGAAAATAGAGACTTTAATTCCACTCCCCCCAAGTATTATAAATGTTTGAATCAAAGACTCTAAGGCAGAGATAAGGGGGTAGGAATAACAGCTTTTTTGCTAATATATTTAACCATACAAGCAGAAACAAAAGCAGTTGTTAAAATTACCAATAAAACAGAACAGATAACTCGGTTCAGTCCTTTCTTTAGCTGCAGGCACTCTCTGCACTCGCTCCCGGTGCTCCAGATGGGGAAAGCCTGACAGCTGCAGAGAAGCGGGTGGGAGCAGATGCGAAAGGGGGTGGCAGCAGCCACGCCGGTCTCAGGTGGGAGCGGGCTGGAGAGGGCAGCTCCTTGCTCACCACTTCTGTCCGGGTAATTAGCTGTGTCCTCAGAGGTAGGAGGCTGTAATGGGGGAGATGCAGGGCAGGTGATCGCAGACCGTCTGAGTCTCCTGCGTTCAGCCACATGGCTGCAGACAAGGGGTCCTCTTCCGAGCTCGCCTGAAACATGAGCAACCCCTCTGGAAACATAAGTAGCCCCTCCGGAAGCCCAGCTCCCACCTACCCCTTTGTTTAGAGTCATCAAAGATCCTGAATGTAACCCGGCCAGTTCCAGTGGCATGATAATGGGAAAAATTCTTTCAATTGACACAGTAATAGAAAAACACTCAACCCCCAACATTTTCCACCCCAAATTTTTAACATGCCAACATGCTACAGCAAATTAAAACTTTTAAATCATATACATACATGCAGTTACAGGCACAGTATCATAGATAGTTCACCCTAGAACAAGGTCTCCTTGGAGTATGCATTGGGTCGCTCCATCCTTTTGCATCACCCACCAAGTGCAACCTGGTCCTTGAGCAAAAACCACCCCACGAAGAGGATTGTCTTTGCTGGAGGCAGAGTTCACCCAGTTTTTCCTAACATGCCTCTTAAGGTGTACCACTGGGACCTTATGTTCATCTGGTGTTCCCAAGGGCTCAGATGGGCAGGGCCTGCTCGATTAGTGGAACCTCGGGTATTCACTAACCATGTGGCCTTTGGTAGATTAATCTCCCAGTTCCTGAAACTCCCCCCATCAAGTGCCTTTAAGGAGGTTTTAAGCAGGCCATTGCACCGTTGGACTTTCCCAGCCGCTGGTGCATGGTAGGGAATATGGTACACCCACTCAATGCCGTGTTTTTTAGCCCAGGTGCTTATAAGGCTATTTTTGAAATGAGTCCCGTTGTCTGACTCGATTCTCTCATGGGTACCATGCCTCCAAAGGACTTGTTTCTCAAGGGCCAGGATGGTGTTCTGAGCAGTGATGTGCGGCACAGGGTAGGTCTCCAACCATCCAGTGGTGGCTTCTACCATGGTCAGCACGTAGTGCTTGCCTTGGCGAGTCTGAGGCAGTGTGATATAGTCAATCTGCCAAACATCTCTGTACTTATATTTGGACCACTGCCCCACATACCAGAGGGGGTTCACACGCTTGGCTTGGTTGATGGCAGCACGTCTCACAGTCATGGATAACCTGAGAGAGATGTCCATGGTTAGATCCATCCCTCGGTCTTGTGACCAGTTATAGGTGGCATCTCTGCCCTGATGACCTGAGGCATCATGGGCCCATCAAGCTAGGAACACTTCTCCCTTGTGTTCCCAATCTAAGTCTATCTTTGAGACCTCTATCTGTGCAGCCTGATCTACCTGCTCGTTGTGCCTGTGTTCTTCATTTGCCCGACTCTTGGGAACATGGGCATCCACATGACGGATTTTCACGGGTAGCTTTTCTATTTGTGTGGCAATGTCTTTCCACTCAGCAGCAGCCCAGATTGGTTTATCTCTAGTGCTATAAATGAATGCAATGGGCCATAAAGGATCGAATCAAAATTAAAAAAATTTATAAGTTACAGAAGGCAAAAGCAAAATCCACAGCGCCGGGCGACAGAGGAGCTCCTGCTCCGAAACTGCCGCACCCCCCCCTCTCAGCTCGCTCCTTTTAAGTTGTTCAGTTTCCGGGGATCCATGCCCCTCCTCTAGCAGTTCTACGCATGCTCCTCGGGTTTCATGCCCCTCCTCTAGTAGTTCTGCGCATGCTTCTCCAGTTTCTAGGGGGTCTTCTTCTGCCTTCTGGTGGTCGAGGGATGAAGGTGAGTAGTCTTCCTCATCCTTGTTTTACTTACCCTTACTAGCACTTAAAGCGATAGGTGATTAACGCAAGCAAAGTGAAAATAACTAACAGCATCTTGGCAAGCAAAGCAAAACAATTAGAGACATCTTGGCTCACTCTCAAGGTCTTTCAGACAAGCAAAGCAAAATAATTAACAGCATCCTTGCAAGTAAAGCAAAACAGCAAAATGATATCCCAGCCTCCAAGTCCTTGCAATATCCTCTCAAGGTCTATCAGGCGAACAAAAGGTTTTTTACTCATCACAACTCTCCCCTTTTTCTATATTATTACTTTTGTTCGCTAAACCTTTGTAATTCTTTCTTACTTAATTCTGAATAGTCTTCTGTTTCTTCTCCATTTAAGGCTTCATATTTTGCTCGTATTAACATGAGGTGAACTGCTTCTAACCTGTTCTTTACTATGCTAATGATTTTGTTATAATGCAAGGGCCAAGGGTGAGTCCTAAGATTAGCAAGATTAATGGTCCTGCTATGGTAGACAACAAGGTTGTTAACCAGGGAGAATAGTTAAACCAAGATTCATACCAACTTTGTTGGGCCTCCCTTTCTTTTTTACGTTGCTCCAGTTGTTTCTGGAGCTCAGCCATAGTGTCAATTACTATCCCAGTGTTGTCCACATAGGTGCAACACTCCTCCCGCAAAGCCACACACAGCCCCCCTTGCTGTAAAAACAGCAGGTCTAATCCCCGTCTATTCTGTAATACAACTTCTGAAAGAGATCTTACTGATTTTACGAGACTGTCCATTGCCTTCTCTATTCTACTTAAATCCTCATCTACTGAAATTCTGAGATTTAAAAATCTTTGCTGTTGGTTCACTAAGGAAGCCACTCCTGTCCTCACTCCAGCACTTCCTATGCCCAGTAATACAGCAACTGTGAGGGCTGTAAATGGTTCTCATTTTTCTATGTGATGCTTTGAAGTGATTTGATGAGCATACACATAGTCCTTTGGGTAGTATACAATCCGGGGCATTACCATGACCTGAATGCAGTATTTGGATGTTTAATTGAAAATAGATATTGATATACACGGGGTTACTCCTAATGTGTTACAAACCCACTTGGTGTTTGCAGCAGGGGTTAACCATTGGGCTGGTTCATGGGAATCAGTTACCGCCATTTTTACCCCGCAGAGGTGGTCTTTATCTCGAGGTATGTTGCCTATACACCTCCCCTTCCCCTTTACCTGAGCCATTGACACTCCTGGGGTGTTTTCTTTTCCCCTTTTCCAAAGGCACAAGGAGGGATTGGTCCCGTTTACTTTTTTAGACTTTGCTACAGAACCTAAAGCTTCATAAAAGGGTGGATTAATACTGTAGCATAACCAGCACTCCTTAGTCAAATTGGGGTATGTGTCATTCAACAGCCTAAAGGTGGCTTGTAGAATTTTCCATAGGGCCCCTCTACTTGATTGTGTCATGACTGTGGTTCCTATTAACTGTGATTTATTGTTGGCCTTCATGAAATTTTCTTGGGTCATGCTGTCTAAGTCACCCTGATTTATTATTGTGGCTTCTGAGTCTATTATTGCAGGATTTGGTCCAACAGGTTGAGGATCGTGGGGTACAATTTCCTTTTTTATAATAATATATCCTCCCCGGTCTTTTTCAGGTTTCCATATTCTAACTCCCCAGAATTTTCCTATTACCCATCCTGGGTCCTGGGGCTGCGTGATGTTAAGATAGACCCATTTGCAAGTACCGATATACATCACCCCCCCTGACAGATCTGTCCAGGGCTTTTTACATCCATGTGGACCTCTTTCAACTCTTAAGTATTTATCTTGAATTTGGACCGGCCATCCCAGGGAAATCGTTTCACAGCCCCAATATCCACAGTAAAATTCTCCAGGGTAATTACAGTATGACCTTCCTGGGTTAGATGCTGGACACATGTAGAATACACTATAGGGGCTAGAACCCCTCCTATCAAGCAGGTCATCCAGGGTTATATTAAAGCTAGGACTTCCCGAAGTAATTTGTGTTTGAATTTCTCTCTGACCTTCCCATTTTACAAGTGACCATTTAAAGGGCTCGTGACTCGCATGCACCCCTTCTAAAACCATTAAACAAATTATTCCTAACTGGAGGTAGCAGCTTTCCCATTGTCCGCAACTTATCTGCCAATGATTTTTTTGATTATTCCAGTGTCTATTTTTCCTGCCCTGGGTTTTGATCTCTGATCTCCTCTTTGCACCTGGGTAACCCTCTCCACAATATTTTCCTCCTCTGCCTCGCCCATCAACTCGGTTGCAACGAGCTATGGGGGGTTCCATCTTCTCGGCAGCAAGAGTATTCTTCAGGAGGGGTGCTTGTCCCATGCTTTTTGATTCGTTTTATGTACTTGTTCCACTTACGGGCTTTAATCAGAGGAGTGTAACAGCTGAGTTCAGGTACCCACCGTCTACACAGGGCAGCTACAATTTTGGCTACAAATGGGGTAGGTTTGTTAGAGTGATAACAGTAAAATCGAGGGTTCACTCCCTTTGAAAAGATTTTCCACCACTCTTCAGATCCCACCGAAAGCCCACCAGCAGCCACTATGGTGGCTAGGACTTGAGAAGTGAGTTTCCTTTGACTCAAATAACAATTGCAACACACCCCCCTAGGGATGTAACCGTTGCGGCAATGGGCCCACCACTCCTCTTTACAAACTAAACAAAGAAAACATACAAATGGGTTACAATTTCCCCAACAATTTTCAGCATTACATTTGATTTTAACTTCAACACCCAGTAAGCTTTCCCCGCCCTCTAGTCGTGCTCCAGTTTTTCTGTTTTCTATTGTGAAAGAAAAGTATTGTGGGTCCCAAAGTTCAGCATCCATGTGATACAGGTCTCATATCCTAGAGAAAGGAGAAAAAGGAAAAAAAAAGTCTCTCAAGGCTGTACCTTCTTTTTCAGTGTTAGCTTCAAGTCCCCAGGTGTGCCTTTCACTTCCCACTCAGGATTGTTGGTAAACTTGGATGGATCTATTGGTCCTTTGATTCGACTTGCATGAGTCCACCCTTTCTCTTCAGTGCTCACCGCTGTGTCAGTTGTAAGCAGCACCTGTAAGGTCCTTCCCACTTAGGTGTTATTGGATTTTCCTTCCAACTTCGGACCAGTACCCAGTCTCCGGGCTGAACCTGGTGTAATACAAGATCTAACGGTGGTCTCTGTGCCAACATTCCTTTTTCCCACAACTGTTTCCTGAATTTCATTAAGATTACTAAGTACTTGTTAACATACTGTTCATTAACATTCGGGTTTGTCTGTGTCTTTTCCAGACTATAGGGCATGCCATATAACATTTCGAATGGGGAAATTCCTAAATCCGCTTGGGGTTGAGTCCGGATGTTTAACAAGGCCAGAGGAATGCACTTAACCCATGATAACTTTGTTTCTAATACCAATTTAGTAAGTTTTTTCTTTATTTCTCCATTCATCCTTTCTACTCGGCCTGAACTTTGAGGGTGCCAAGGAGTATGCTGTTCCCATCTTATTCCCAATGCTACTGCTAACTCTTGAGTTACCTTCGAGGTAAAGTGTGGCCCCTTATCGGAATCAATTGTTTCTGGTACACCATATCTGGGAACTATTTCTTCCAGTAAAGCTTTTACTACTGTCTGTGCGGTTTCTCTGGATGTCGGGAAGGCTTCCACATAATGGGTAAGATGGTCTACTATTACTAAAAGATATTTAATCCTCCCCACCTTTGGCAATTCGGTAAAATCCACTTGAATATTTGCAAAGGGTCGTTTTGCTAAAGGCCTTCCCCCATGGGGTAATTTTCTGAGGTTACTTCGATTTACCCGCAAGCAGGTAGGACATCCCTTTGTAATATATTTAGCTGTATCATGGAGCCCAATGCTCATATACTTGGCAGCAAAGTGATCTACCAGCCCCTGGGCTCCCCAATGAGTTTTCTGATGTAATTTATACAGTATCCTTTGAGCTACTGCCTTTGGTAATACTTCCCAGCTGTCTGATAATATCCACTTCCCTGATTCCTCTTTAACCCCCATTCTCCTAAGTTTTCCTTTTTCCTCATTCGTAAAAATTGTATCAGTCTTGTCCAAGTTTGGGACAAATTTTAGGAAAAAGACCTCCAAAGGGCCCCCTCCCCCCCTTACAATTCCTTCCTTCACCACGCTCGGAAAGAATTTTTTTCAGGGGAAAGTGGAAAAAACTTTTTATTAACAAAATACAAAAGAAACACTTCCCAGCACAGACCCAGATTGAGATGAACTCGGCAGATCTTCGCCGGGAAGGGCAGCAGAGCTTCTTTGGCAGACTTCCAGAGGTGGTCTCCGAAGTTCAGATCCGTTTCCTCTGGAGCCGGTGCAAATCTTAGGGATGGGGGGGGGGGGGGAAGGGAGAGGGGCAGTTTAGGCAGCCGGGGGGGGGGGGGGAAAGCAGCTGAAGCAGGGGGGGGGAGGGGGGGGGGGGGGCAGCCGAAGCAGCAGCCAAAGCAGCAGCCAGCGAGCAGCGAAAGCAGCAGCCAAAAAGCCCCAAAAGCCGAAAAACACCCGGCTAGATAAAACAGCCCGGGGGACGGGCCTGCAGCTCCATGGTGGGGGGTAGGGAGAGGAGCTAGTCAAAACATAACCCATAACAAGTCTCGTCATCGTTATTGACTCCATCCTCGTCTTTTGGCCCCCCTTTTTCTTTTAGGACCATTTCTTTCAGGGCTGCCCGTTTTGCCTCCTGGTCCGCAGCGTTGTTTCCCCTGCTTTTAAAATCTATTCCTCGTTGGTGTCCCTTTAAATGAACTGCTGCTAACTTCTTTGGCCCTCTCAGAGCTTTTAATATTTCAACTATAAGTTTTTGGCGTATCAGATCCTTCCCCTGTGAGTTAATAAGACCCCTTTCTTCCCATAACTTTCCAAATGTATGGACTACCCCGAATCCATATCTAGAGTCAATAAATATTGTCCCCTCCTTCCCTTCAAGAAGTTTCAAGGCTCTTAATATTGCATATAATTCACATGCTTGGGCAGACCATGATCTGTCTAATGTGCCCGATTCCACCACCTGTAAGTTTGGACCCTGTACTATTGCATACCCTGATCTTCTCTTTCCTTCTATTACCCTGGAGGATCCATCCACAAAAAGTTTTTTGCCACTTTCCAACTCTTCTTCTTCCAAATCCGGTCTAATCTTAGTCTGTTCTTCTATTGTAGCTATACAGTCATGGGCTAAAAATTCATGCTCTGGCTTCCTGTATAAAAATGCGGCCGGGTTCTGTAGTGTAGTAGTTTCTAACTTCAAATTGGGTGCCTCTATCAGAATCCCTTCATACTTTAAAAGCCTAGCATCTGATATCCATTTTTCTGCTTTTTGCTGTAATACACCCCAGATATTATGAGGGGACATTACTTTAAGATTACCATTAAAAGTAATTTTTCTAGCTTCTTCCACCAGTAAGGCACATTCGGCCACTATTTGTAAACAGGTTTGCCAGCCCCTACTCACAGGATCTAAAATTTTTGACAAGTAAGCAACAGGCTTCTTTTTCCCTGCTCAATCCTGGGTAAGTACCCCAAATGCAACACCCTCTTCTATGTTCACAAACAAGAAAAAAGGTTTTCTTAAATCTGGGAGGCTTAAGACCGGGGCATGGACCAGACTTTCTTTTAATTCCTGAAGTTTCTCCATGTCCTCCTGCCTCCATTTCATTATTCCTTCCTGTGTTAATTTTTGGTAAAGAAATCTAGCTTTTCTGCTATAATTCTCAATCCACTGTCTACAATACCCAGTAAGTCCTAAGATTTGACGAACTTGTCTCTTGTTCTTTGGAATGGGTAGTGACATAATTGCTTGGATTCTTTCAGGGTCTATTCTTTTCTCCCCCTTCTTTAAATAGTGCCCCAAGTATTTTAACTCCTCTTCTACAAACTGAAGTTTAGTCTTAGAAACCTTTAATCCCTTAAGCCCCAAAAAGTTCAATAGCTTTATACTTTCTTTTCTTACATCCTCTTCATGTTCCCCTGCCAAGAGTAAATCATCTACATATTGGATCAAATTGACTCCTGGTGTTGTTTGGTAATCCTGTAAAATTTGTTCCAATGCTTGTCCAAACAGATTTGGAGATTCTGTGAACCCCTGGGGTAACACTGTCCACCTCAATTGTTGCCTCCTCCCTGTATCGGGATCTTCCCATTCAAATGCAAAATAATCCCGGCTCGCCTCGTCGAGAGGACAGGCCCAAAAGGCATCTTTTAAATCTATAACACTATACCATAAATTGTTAGGCCCCAATTTACTTAAGAGTGTATATGGATTTTCCACCACGGGGAATAGAGACACTGTGCGTTTATTGATTTCTCTTAAATCATGAACTAACCAATAAGTGCCATCTGATTTGCGCACAGGGAGTATCGGTGTGTTAAAGGGTGACATACATGGTTCTAGCAGCCCCTTGCTTAATAATCTATCTACCTCAGGTTTCAATCCCCGTCGACCCTCAGGGGATATGGGATATTGCTTTATTTTTACCGGGACCTCCGGATTTCTAATAATCACTGAAAATGGGGTTAATTTTAGCTGTCCCACGTTTCCTGGGTTGTACCATACTTCGGGGTTTATCTTTTCTTCATCTTCCACCCTAAGAGAGCAGAGTTTAATTCGTAGTTCATTCTCTGCTACTTCTATCCTTATTCCTAGTTCTATAATCATATCTCTTCCCAATAAATTATATTCAGATTCCGATACTAACAAAAAGTCTCCCAATCCAATTTTTGATTCTGATTCAACTGTCACCCTTTTAATAACCCCCACTTCAAAAGGTTCTCCTTTTGCTCCTACCACCGTAGCAGTTTCTTTAAATAAACTACATCCTTTTGGCAAAAACTGAATAGTCGATCTTTCAGCTCCCGTGTCAACCAGAAAAATTATCTCCTGGCTATGGGGACCCACCTTTAGTTTTATCAAGGGCTCCTTATGATGTTTCTGGGTCCCCAAAAGATAGAGCCCCTGACCCCTCTAATCTGTCTCAAACTCCTTCTCATCCCGAATGTTGACCCTGCACTCTTTCCTGAAGTGTCCCTTTTTTCCACAATAAAAACACACCTTGGTGTCACGTGTGTCCCTAGGCTCCCTAGGCTCCCTTACTGGCCGCTTCTGTGTCTCACTCCGATCTTGTTCCCTACTTTCTCGTACCGCAGCAACCATCATTTTAAGCTGTCGTTTGTGGCTCTCCTCTTCCGTCCGAACATACACTTTTTGGACCTCTCTTAATAACTCATCTAAGCCTCTATCCTGCCAATCTTCTAATTTTTGTATCTTCTTTCTTATATCCTCCCAAGATTTAGACACAAAATGTACTTTTAACACTGCCTGTCCCATTTGGCCATCTGGATCCATCCCTGAGTAAAGCTGGAAATTCTTTCTTAACCTTTCTAACCACTCTGTAGGAGTTTCATCCCTCTTTTGTCTCTCATTAAATGCTTTATTGATGTTCTGGCCTCTCAGGACTGCTTCCCTAATTCCCTGAACTATGATTGTCCTTAAGTCCTGCATGTGTGCTCGATGCACAGGATTCTGATGATCCCACTGAGGATTTTGAAGGGGCCATTTAATATTAGCTGCAGGACCCTGAGCGTGTTGGGCATCCCAGATACGCATCCTCTCTCTCCTAATCATATTTTTCTCTTCAGCAGTGAACAAAATGTTCAGAATGGACTGTAATTCCTCCCAGGTGTACATATTGGGGCCCAAAAATTGGTCCACTCTTTCAGCAACTCCCAGTGGATCCTCTAATAAATGTCCCATTTCCTTCTTAAATTCCCTAACATCCCCTGAACTAAAGGGCACAGATATAAATCCTATTCTAGCCTGAGGTCCCCCCATGGGCATTTCTCTCAGTGGGAACAGATTTTCCTGGTCTTCCTGTTCTTTCCTTGTTTTATTTCTTGTGACTGGCCCCTGATAACTAGGTGAGTCTGAGTCCGAGTCTTCTGCTTAGGATGGTGCACTCGGAACTGGCACAAACGGTGGTGGGACAATCAAGCTTTCCTCCCTTTTATTTGCCTTCTTCTTTTTCCTTCTGCCCTCTGGTTTTCAGTTAGTTTATAAATAAAAGCTTTAGGACGGGCCACCCAAATTCTTGCATATTCACTCTCCTCTATGTTAGGGGGCTTCTTCATGTTGACCCAAAAATTTAATTTTTGTTTTACCCAATTTTCTGTTGATCCAAAAATCAGCCAGAACACATTTTTAAAAATTTCCTTCCCACCCCAAACCTCAACACAGTAATGTATCATCCTGGCCTTATCCTTATTCTCTGTCCCAGGGAAATAGTCCCAGTTTTCTAATATAAACCCCAGGGGACTGTCTCTGGGTATGGGTGTGAGTTTAACTTCCCCTGTCCTATTCCTCCGGAGTACTTTCACTCACACCACAAATCACTTTCGCTTCCTCTGTTTCGTGGCCCACACCCTTGCGGGTCAATGGGAACCGCACTACTAATGGTCCACACTCGCTTGGCGATTTGGGTTGCCAATATGAGCGCGCTGCGTGATGAGGGCAATCCACTTGCTCCATGTGGCGACGGTGGCGTGGTGGGTAGAGGGAACCTTTCCTTTGAACATCCGCCCCAGCACTGGCAGTCGGGGTTCCAGGAGAAGCTGTGCTTCTGTGCCAATCACCTCTGAGGCAGCTTGAACTCTTTCATAGGCAGCCAAGATTTCCTTCTCTGTGGGAGTGGAATTGACTTCAGACCCTTTGTAACTTCTGCTCCAGAATCCCAGGGTCAGCCTTGGGTCTCACCAGGCACCTTCTGCCAAAGGCTCCAGGACAGACCATGGTTCCCAGCTGCAGAGTAGAGCACATTCTTTACCTCTGGTCCTGTCCTGACTGGGCTAAGGGCTACTGCATGGGTGATCTCCTGTTTGATCTGGGCAAAGGTTTGCTGTTTGTTCTGGGCCCCAGTGGCAATCGTTCTTGCGAGTGACCAGGTAGAGAGGGTTGACAATCTGGCTGTACTGAGGAATGTGGATTCTCTAAAAGCCGATAGCACCTAGGAAAGCTTGTTTTTTCTTTCTTGCTGGTCAGTGGAGACATTGCAGTGGTCTTATTGACGACCTCAGTGGGAGCCTTGCACCGTCCATCTTGCCACTTCACTCCCAGGAACTGGATCTCTTGGGCAGGTCCTTTGACTTTGTTCTTTTTAATGGTGAAACTGGCTCCCAGCACAATCTGGGTGATCTTCTCTGTTTTCTCACATACCTCCACTGCCGTGTTCCCCCACACAATGATGTCATCGATGTACTGCAAATGTTCTGGAGCCTCACCCTTTTCCAGTGGAGCCTGGATAAGTCCATGGCAGATGGTGGGGTGTGTTTCCACCCCTGGGGAAGTGGGTTCCAGGTGTACTGCACACCCCTCCAGGTGAAAGCAAACTAACACCTGCACTCTGCTGCCAAAGGAATGGATAAAAATGTATTGGCAATGTCAATGGTGGCATACCACCTTGCTGCCTTGGACTCCAGCTCGTACTGGAGTTCCAGCATGTCCGGCACGGCAGAGCTCAGCGGTGGAGTCACTTCATTCAAAGTACGATAGCCCACAGTCAATCCCCATTCTCCATCAGACTTGAGCACAGGCCAGATGGGACTGTTGGAGGGTGAGTGGGTTTTGCTGACCACCCCTTGGCTCTCCAGCTCACAGATCGTCTTGTGGATGGGGATCACAGCATCTCGATTTGTCCGGTACTGCCAGCGGTGCACTGCCATGGTGGCAATTGGCACCTGTTGCTCAGTCACTTTCAGGAGTCCTACTGCAGAGGGGTTTTCTGATAGTCCAGGCAAGGTGTTAAACTGCTTAATGCTCTCTGTGGCTACAGCAGCTATTCCAAAAGCCCACCTGAACCCCTTTGGGTCTTTGTAGTAGCCGTTCCTGAGGAAGTCTATGCCTAGAATGCATGGTGCCTCTGGGCCAGTTACAATAGGATGTTTCTGCCACCCCTTCCCTGTCAGGCTAATCTCAGCTTCCAGCAAAGTGAAGTCCTGTGATCCCCCTGTCACCCCAACAATGGAAACAGGTACCTTCCCCACATGTTTTGGTGGTATCGGGATGCATTGTGAAGCCTTATCAACTAACAGTTTATGCTTCTGTGGCTTTGATGTGCCAGGCCATCGCACCCACACTATCCAATAGATCCTGTCATCCCATGCCTCTCCCTGGCTAGAGGCAGGGCCCCTCTAGCTCTGGTTATTATTTCTTTCCTGGGCATATATAGTGGAGGTTCCTTCCAGGGGATCTGACAGATCATCCTCCTTGCTGTAATACCCTTCACCTTGCTTGTGGGAGGTTGAGGCTACCTTCATTTTTGCTTGGTTCCCTCACCTAGCATTTCCCTCCCTGAGTTGATGCACCTGTGCTGCCAGGACAGAAGTGGGCTTCACATCCCATTTTTCCATGTCTTCCCCATGGTCTCACAGGAAGAACCACAGGTCAGCTCGTGGGGTGTACCCTCTCTCTCTAGCTGGGGAGCGTTCGGTTGGGTTATAGATTTGGGGCCTGTGACTTGTACTGGTGCTGCACTGATCTTCCTTATCTCCTCCCTTATCTCTTCCCTCATCTGCTCCCTCATATCCCTCATCCTCTCTTGGACCTCTTTGAGGTCCTTGACCACAGCAAAAACATGGGCCTGTATTGGGCCATTCATCATACTCTCTAAATTTCTGAGCTTTTTGGCAACAGAACCCACTGTCTCTCGGTGGTTATCAGCATTGATCATTGCAATGAAGGTGGTATATTGTGATGGCCTCAGGGTTTCCAAATTGCACAGCATCTGCTCTGTTCACGTGACCTTGTCAGGGTCATTGTCATCCTGTCCATCCCTCCCAAAGTATATCTCTAATACTGCCACTTCTCTCAGCTGCTGGATCCCTTCCTCAAGGGTCTTTCAGCGCATTCTACGGTGGTGCTCCTGCATTCTCTCTCTGTGGACAAACCTCTCTCATTCATTAAAAGTCTGTCCCAGAGGGAAAGGTGGCCTTACTCCCTTACGAATATCTGGTCCACACCTGAGTCTTGGGCCAAGGATCCCAAATTCCTGGCCTCAGTTCCATCCAGTTGTACACCTGTTCCCGTAAGGTCCCAGACCTGGAGTAACCAAGTTGTAAAAGCCTCACAGTCCCGCCGTGCAATGTCTTTATACAGGTTACGGAGACTATTGTATGAGTGGGACTCGGTGACGATCTCAACCCCTGGCTCCCTTGCTGGTTGTAAGGACCCTCCTTGCTGATCCCCATTATCTAAGTGCCTCGTTTTAATCTTAGATTTCCTAGTTTCCACAGGAGCAACTGCTGCTGGCTGTGGCTGCTCCTGTGATCCAGCTGGAACCTGGACAGATACAACATCTACAGGTTCCACTGCAGCAGCATCAGACTCTCCCTCTTTAGGGCAGAGGGAGGGTTTCTCACCAGCTGGGGAAAAGTGCTCCTTCAACATCTGGCCATGCTCCTTTAGCATCTGGCCTTGCTCTTTCAACATCTGGTCTATCTCCTTCACTAGAGTCCCCACCCACTCTGAGTGGTTCATTTCTGTGGTGGGCTGTGGGGCAGGATCAGGCTCTGGGACAGCATCACTAGTCTGTTGGAGTGTGTTTATTGGAGGGCCACAATGAGTATCAGAGGGCTGTAACACCTCTCCTAGTGGCAGGTGTCTCTGGTCATTACAGTGGGTTTTGACTAGATGAGGTCCCTTCCAACCCAAGCTATTCTCTGATTCTATAATTAATTATGCAGTACCAGTGGGGAAAAAAACAAAAGCATTATACATATGGCTATATTTGTGCATAAATGAATGCATGCTGTGGATCTATCTGAGGAAATACTTGTTACAGATCATGCATTCTCTGTCTTGTCAGAATGCCTCTAACAGACATGAGCTTTCCCTCTTTTGAAGAGTCAGTATAATCACACCAAGACATACAGTAGTGTCTTTGCTCCCTTAATGAATTTAAAGCACAGCATGAAATAGAAGACGTGACACCTAAGCAAGTAGACTCTGACTTACTTGTCAGCTTTCCTCCTGTCTCAGTCTGTGGTATGACTGTCTATTGGGAATATATGACTACAGTAGCATATAATTTGACAAAGCATTTCAGTGTTGTCTATCTAAAAAGACTGGTTCAAAGAAGTTAAATCCCAGTATGGCCTGTTGTCTTTCTTATATGACAGAAAAAAATTCATGGCTTTCTAAGTGACTGTAGAACACATGATAAATCCTAAATCAAGACACCTGAAGTTTAGTTCTTAACTTTGCCCCTCAACTGCATAAAAATGGTCTGTGACTGTAAAACTTGGATGTTGTGGACAAGCCTTGATCTGGATCATTCAGTTGCAGTGACAAAACAACCTTTTTTTTTTTCCCCTTGTTTCAGCTTCCCATCAAGGACTACTCTGCCAAGTGTGACAGTAGAGAAGCTAATGTCAGTGTTTTATGTGGTGAGGTCTTCATTAGAATTTAGAATGAGGCCACCAATCCTCTTCAAATTTACCATCAGTCTTTGAGCTACCTGACCTAGTGGAAGGTGTCCCTGTCCATGGCAAGGGGTTGGAACAAGATGACCTTTAAAGGTCCCTTACTAACAAAGTCATTCCATGATTCTATGATTTGAAAATAACAGAAAAGTTGAAAAGCTGATATTAGCCATTCACCATTTGTGGAACTTCTTCAGATTTCTGAGTTGTGTTTAAAAAAAAGGTAAAAAAATAAGTGAGGGCTATTTTATGAAACTGAACACCTACCTACATCTGTATGGGCAAAAGCTTTTGATATACATCATTATATATTAGACAAACATTGGAGTGCTGTTGAAGAATTGCAATTTTCTAGATCCCGTCTATAGGTAGTTTGAGGGAACTGGTTTTAGTTTGTAACAGGGTTCCACATAAAATGAAATGCAGCACTACTAAGTTGCTGTGGTGCCACATGAAATAAATCTGAGCAATTCTCTCAGATGGTTTCCTTGCTAGTTAAGTGCTGGAGTTGGCTCTAAATCATCTGACTTCCATTAGACCTTAACCCCTCTAGGAAACTCAGCATTTGCGCACAACACAAGCTGGTGAAATATTTTCTGCCATCTCTATACAAAGCTTCATGTCAGGTTCAACCGAAATGCTTTTAAGTGCTGCTGCATGTCTGTGGAAATGGGTGCTTTATGATTACTAAAACCTTTTTGCTGGTCCTAAATCTAGAAATGCTTGCAGGCTAAATGTTAAAATGCCATGGAGAGATGAAATAAGTGACATTTTTATTACCCCTCAGAGACTGACTTAGTGAGTGACACAACTTTCAAATCCTGGGGGAAGACAAGTGGCAAGGAATAGTATTTTCACTTCGACACCTCTGCTATGCTATCTCTGCCTCTGCATGACTGCTTATCTCATATCCAAAGGTTAATTAGAAGACTTTAAGATGAAGTTGTGGAAAAGAATTTCAATTCCATCTATATGGATTATGATCTGGTGGAGTTCATTAGCATGCAGACAGACTTTGAGTGTAATTAGTTTTGATGTGTACTGAGCATTGCAGTGGATTTCCTGGGAATTTAGTGAACATTTTTCTAATTAGAGATGACAGTTCTCTGCAGCAGTTCTTATATGTATAAGATGAAGCTATTTCACCAGGTACAAATTCTGTGCCCTCCTGTAAAAGCTTGCTGTAGCCATGCAGGCAGGAAGTATCCTCCCTTTATGGGGCAGCAAGGGTAGTTCTATGCTCCTCAGCTCAGAGGCTGTCTAAACTCTTTTGGGAGACATCTTCTTCTTCCTAGGATGAAGTAAGAGAGGATATGAAAAATGATAACTCAAACACTTGAAAATGCAAGTAGGTGTTTTCAGAACTAGATCTGTTTATCTTTTTTTTCCACACTGAAGTTGGTGCAGGGACAGTGTACAGTGTCAAGGAAAAAACAAAAAGTAAATCCAAGCTAGACTCTTGACTGACTTCTGGAGTCTGCCCACTTTTATCATATAGATGGACAGCTTTTGCCTTCACATGTGCTGGTTCATTGATTTCTGGTTTCCAAGCCCTTTGACTTCTGATAGCAGGTATTTTTTTCTAGTAGTTTAACAGTGGATATGAACTACCACTATTTGTTGTTCATACATTTCTTTTTGAGACTACAGTTTCCATCAGTGAAAAATTTACTGGTTGCCAGACTGTAGGAAGATTCGACCATAAATAACTTCATATACTACAAAGTTCAGTGTCTAATCTGGAGTGCAAGACTTGCTGCAACAACCCTTAGTGCTTGTGAACGGATCCATCATTCATTATTCATGGGCTACCGAGCAAATTAAATTCTCTAAATTGAACTAGAAGGAAAGATAGAAATTACATATAAACTGAGAAACCATAATTTTGTATTAAATACGTGTCTGTCTTGGTTTAGATGACGGCAATCCATTTACTTCATGTGGCATCTGTGGTATGGTGGGTAGAGGGAACCTTTCCTTTAAAAATCCACCGCAGCACTGGTAGTCAAGGTGCCAGTGTCCAGAATAAGTGTGCTTGAGATTGCTCAAAAGATCACCAGCAAGAGTATGAGCAAAAGTCAGATTTAATATTAAACTACAAAGCACAACAGATTTGTTGGCAAGATTTACTCCACTTACAAAGGGCAACTAAGACACAACAGGGAAAGAAAGCAACAACAAAACCAAACAAAATCCAGGCAATTAAAGCAGAAATTAATTGAAACTACCTAGAGGTGTGTGTATGTCTGTGTGTAAAGACAGTATAAATAAGGATGAAAAGGAATGCAGTCTAAAACTTAACAGTACTTTATCATATATCTTAATTTTTAGTTTAACTATGATCGGGGCTTCCACGGGGCATCAATCGATGGCGGACTCACGACTGATGCAAACGTCAGTCCCTTATTATCTCAACTTTCATACCTTCTTTCTGAGTTTCCTACAGGCAGCTCCACACAACACTGACTCCTCCTCTCATTTTCTCTTCCTTCTGCACGACCTCCTAACCCTGTCTTGTCCCTCGCACAACTGCCTGACCCTTCCTCCTCACAGCACGACCAGCAGATTCCAACTGACTCTTGACCGGCTCACCCACTCTCATTGGACGTAGCTGTGACCTATTAAGGGCAAGGCTGTTTCCAGTCTTTGGTAATTAGTACAGCTGCAATTTATCAGGGGTGAGAATGCCTTCAGCACTATCTCTACTCTCTTACAATCCATCCTCCCACACTTAACCTTGACAATCTAACAGCATTTATCCTAAAGTATAACTGTAACTTAACCTAACTTCCAGATTTCCTATAGCATATGTCCAAAGGCTATGCATGCAGACATAGTCAGTGCAAGATAAAGTACATGTGGAGAAATTTTTATTTAATACTATGTTTTTATTAATACTATGTCTTTTGGCCTAGGTGTTTATGAGGACGTTTTTGAAATTGGTTCCATTGTTTGACTAGATTTTCTTAGGGGTGTTATGTCTTTATAGGATTTGCTTTTTTAGATCTAAGATGGTGTTTTGAGCAGTAGCCTGAGGTACAGAGTAGGTATTTAAATATTTAGTGGTGACTTCCACTATGGTCAGTATATAGCGCTTGCTTTGGTGGGTTTGGGGAAGGGTGATGTACTTAATTTGCCAGGCTTTTCTATATTTATATTTGGACTACTGCTCACTATACTATAGGGGCTTTACTCACTTGGCTTCCTTGATTTTAGCATATGTTTTATAGTTATGGAAAACTTGAGAAAGAAATACTGTCTATGGTTAGATCTACTTCATGGTCTCATGCTCATTTATAGCTAGTATTCTTGCCTTGATGGCCTGAGGCACTATGGGCCTACTGAGCTAGGAATAACTTTATTTTGTGTTGCTAATCAAATTCATTTGAGACACTTCAATTTTTGCAACCTGTTTTACCTGCTGATTGTTTTGGTTCTCTTTATTAGCCTGACTTTTGGGGACATGAGTATTTATATGACGGACTTAAAGATAGCTTCTCTGAGTGGTAATGTCTTTTTACTTATTAGCAGCTCATATTGGTTTACTTTTACCCTGCCAGTTGACCTTTTTCTACTTGTCTATCCAAGTTTACAGAGCATTGGCTATGACTGACGAATCAGTATAAAGGTATAGCTTTGGTCACTTCTTTTTTCAGCAATGTCTAGGACTAGCTGAACGGCTTTGAGTTCAGCAAGTTGACTTGATCTATCTTCTCTTTTATTAGCTTGTGTGACCTGTCATGTGGGGCTCTATATGACAGCATTCTACTTCTGGTTTATCCCCACGATGCGACAGGAACTGTCGGTGAAAAGAGCATAACGTGTTTTTTCTGTTGATTGTATGGTGGAGCTTCTTTAGTCTTTATCACTTGTTTTTGCTGTTTTTTGTTAGTGAGACTAAAGTTTTCACTTTCTGGCTAGTTTGCAATTATTTCTAAAATTTTAGGGCGATTTGGGTTTCTAATACGGGCATGCTGTGTGATGAGGGCAATCTATTTGCTTTATATGGCATTGATAGCGTAGTGAGTAGAGGGAACTTTTAAACATCTATTTTAGCATTGGTAGTTGGGGTGCTAGAAGGAGTTGTGTTTTTGTGCTAATTACCTTTGAGGTGGTTTGAACTCTTTTATAGGCAGCTAAGATTTCTTTGTTTTGTGGGAGTGTAGTTGGCTTCAGACCCTCTGTAACTTCGGCTCCAGAATCTAGTGGTTGGCTTCAAGTTTTACTAGGTACTTTCTACTAAAGGCTTTAAAACAAACTATTGTTTTTGACTGCAGAGTAAAGCACATTACTCACCTTTGGTTCTCTCTTGACTGAGTTAAGGGCTACTGCATGAGCAATCTCCTGCTTAATTTTGGCAAAGGCTTGTTGCTGTTTAGTGTAGAAGATGTTACCCCCCCAAAGTATACCCCTGCGATGCCATCCCATGAAACAAAGAAATTCCTTCAAACAAAACCCCCCCTCCCTTATCGAAAACCCTGTTATCTCTTAGGATTTCTATTGACTCTTAAAGTCACTAGTTAATTGGTGCTTTTCTTACTTAGAGTTTTAAGATAATTGGTTAGTTTGTAAGTTGTAGTTTTTATTGGTTAGCAACTCAATCCTCTGGAAACCTATATAAAGTCTTTGTTATCTAATATAATTAGACCGTTGCTAGCATCTCCCTTCTAGGACAATAAAGTTTTCTTCGGAACCTTTGCTGCGCGGTCTCAAGCCTTTACACTTCGCTAGTGAGTAGCTGAGGGTTCTGTATCCGGAGTTCAGAAATATCTGGACTCAGGGCTGCAGACCCCGGGGTTGGAAAGCATACAACCCTAAAAACAGCTACCATTTAGGGCTCTAGTGAAAACTGTTCTTTTTGTGGGTAACTAAGTAGAGAGGGCTTACAATTTGGTTGTACTTGGAAATGTGCATCTAAAAACTTATGGCACCTAGAAAAGCTTGCATTTCCTTTTTGTTGGTCAGTAGAGACATTGTGGTGATCTTATTTATAACTAGTGGGAATCAGATGCTGTCCATCTTGCCACTTTACTCTTAAGAACTGGATCTTTCGGGCAGGTCTTTTGAGTTTTCTCTTTTTGATGGCAAAGCTGACTTTTAGGAGAATTTGGATTGTCTTTTCTCCTTTTTCAAATATTCCATTGCCGCATTCCTCTACACAATTATAATATTTATATACTGCAGATGTTCTGGATCTTCACTCTTTTTTAGTGCAGTCTGGATCAGTTTATGGCAGATGGTAGGACTGTGCTTTTACTTCTGGGGCAGTTGGTTTTAGGTGCATTGTATGCCCTTTTCGGTGAAAGTAAACTGAGGCCTGTATTCTGCTGCCAGAGGAATGGAGAAAAATGCATTGGCAATGTTAATAGGGGCATATTACTTTGCTGCCTTAGACTTTAGCTACTATTGGAATTCTAGCATGCTTGGCATGGCAGCACTTAGTGGTAGAGTCACTTCATTCAAGCCACGATAGTTTATAGTCAATCTCTATTTTCTGTTAGACTTACTCACAGGCTAAATGGGGCTATTGAAAGGTGAGTGGGCTTTACTGATCACCCCTTGGCTCTTTAGTTTACGGATTATTTTGTGGAGGGGGATTACAACATCTTGATTTCTCTGATACTGCTGGCAGTGCATTGTTGAGGTGGTAATTGGTGCTTGTTACCCTTCTACTTTTAGGAGTCTTATTGCAGATGGGTTTTCTGATAGTTTAGGAAAGGTGTTTAATTGCTTAATGCCCTCTGCATCTACAACAGCTATTCCAAAAGCCCACTTGAGTATTTCTGGATTTTTGTAATAGCCATTCAGGAGGAAGTTTATGTCTAGAACACACGGGGCTTTTGGGCTGGTCACAATAGGATGTTTCTGCCACTCCTTTGGAGTTAGTCTCACTTCAGCTTCTAACAGTGTTAATTGCTGCAATCCCCCCATTACCCCGGCAATGTAAACAGCTTCTGCCTCTACATGTCCTGATGGTGTTAGGGTACACTGTGCACTAATATCAACTACTGCTTCATATTTTTGTGGCTCTGATGTGCTAGGCTATCGGATCTACACTGTCTAAAAGACAGGGGTTTTTTTCCTTCTTCCTGGCTAGAGGCAGGGCCCCTCTAGCCCTGTGTCCTGGGTTGATGTTATGACTAGCTCCTCTCCCTGCCCCCGCCATGAAGCTGCCAGCCGCCGTGGCAGCCCCTCCCCGGGGCAGCGTAGCTAGGCTGCTTCTGCTTGCCCCCGGCTTGCTTCTGCTTGCCCCCAGCTAGCTTCTTGCTGCCCCCGGCTTGCTACCCTGCTGGCTACCCCGGCTGCCCCTCTTCCTCTCTTCCTTCTTCTCCTCATCCCAAAAATTTGCACCGGCTCCAGAGGAGACGGATCTGAACCTCAGAAACTGCCTCTGGAAGTCTGCCAAAGAAGCTCTGCCGCCCTTCCCAGCAAAAATCAACCGAGTTCGTCCCTCTCTCTTGGTGAAATTGTTTTTTTTGGTCATCTAAGTCTGTGCTGGGAAGTGTTTCTCTTGTGTTTTGTTAATAAATAAGTTTTTTCCACTTTCCCCTGAAGAAAATTCTGAGCCCGGTAAAAAAAGAAATTCGGGCGGGGGGGACAGATGGGACTCCTTTAAAAGTCTTTCCCCAAATTTGTCCTAAACTTGAACACCCTGATTATAATTTTTTTTCTGGCCATACATACTAGAGGTTCTTTTAAGGGGATCTGACAGATTATCCTTCTTTTTGTAATACTCGGCAGTTCAGTTATGGGAGGCTGAGGCTACTTTCACTTTAATGGAAGTTCTTTGGTTCGTGTTTCTTTCTTTGAGTTGACGTATCTGTGCTGTTAGGACAGAAGTGGGTTTCCTATCCTACCTTTTCATGTCTTTTCGATGGTTGTGTAGAAAGAACTACCGATTAGCTTGTGGGATGTACCCTCTCTAGCTGGGAGAAGTTGGGCTCTGACTTTGGGGCTTGTGACTCACAATGGTGCTGCACTGATTTTCCTCATTGTTAGAGTGTGTAAAACAGAAGCCTCTTTGAGTCCCTCAGAGAGGAATGTAGGGATTGAATTAAAGCTTTTAGAGGAATTAAAATATATCGAGCCACACAGACATGAAGTAGAAGTGTAAGCTTTAGTTTTAAGTAAGTAGAAATATGTCGCTGACTGTGGGGTCTCTTTATGCCTGAGATCCCTCACAGCAGGACATTCGGTGGTTTTAGAGTCCAGGTTTTCCCAGCTGATGCACCGAAGAAGCAGTCACAGGCTGTTTTCTGAGGTTTCCAAGGTTGTTTATTCTTTCTTATCTAAAGAATTCTCTCTCTAAGTTACAGAGGTCTGTCTTGCAGGCTGGTCAAGGCACACTGACTGCCCTTGGGGCAGGACTTATCTTTTATACTATAAATTACGTACCTAATGTTTACAATTACTTTCCAATACGTGACACCTTTATTACACTGTCCCACTTTCTCCCAAACCAATCCAGTGGTGCCATCCTGGCCCAAAGATGGATGGCATGAAGAAGAAAAAAGAAAAGACATACCACGCCCAAAATCCTCCATCTTAGCTTTAAACCCCCTAATATAAGCATTTCTAAAAATTCACTTTTCTACCTCCTAGCAATCTAATTTATACTCTATTTATTTTTTGTGATTTGCAATTCTTCCTGCAAAGAGAATAATTTTTCCCAGGGGCTTAAATCCAGTCCATAGGGGTCCTGGGTACTGTGCCAAGGCCTCTGAGACCCCTGCCCAGGGGGTCTCGAGGCATCCAGGGAAGCCAGGGGAACACCCTGGACTCCCACAGAAATATTATTAAGCAGCATAGATATGAAGTAGAAGTGTAAGTCTTAGTTTTAAGTAAGTAAGAATATGCTTAAAATGCCTTAAAGAGAGTAAAAGGTCCTAGATTCTAGTGTAAAGTTTAGGCCTCATTGAAAGTTCAGGAACTTAGCCCCAGACATAATGAAAACATAGTAAGAACATTGCTTATATTTTCTAGATAGAACAGATAGAACCATTTATGTGAATACATAGAACTATATGCATAAGTTATGTGTAAGAATTAACACTATTTTTGTACTATAGAACTAGAGTTCTAATGGGTGAAGAAGGAATGTTTTAGGTTCGTGTTTTTAGCTCATTGGATGATTTACAAATAAAAACCTTGGAACTGGAGTGAAAAAATCTCCTCTACCCACCATCATCCTCATCACTACTACCTCACACTTGGAAGAAGAAGAAGAGACAGAAGAAGAGAAGAACAGAAGAAAAAGAAATACCAGGGAGCTGCTGCAGCTGCTTCTGCTCGGGACTTTATACCAGGGAGCTGCTGCTCCTGCCACTGCTCATGAATCTATGCCAGAAAGCTTTAACATGACTTTGATATTCTGGACTCTTTGCCTTTGAGACTGATGTGCTTCTACAATAAACAACTTTACAGCAACCAACAACTGCTCTTGTCTCTTTGAAGGCCTAGACCCAGGAATAACTCAACACCTCATCTCTTCTCTCACTACCTCCCTCATTTCCTTTTTGAGATCTTTAACCACAGCAGAGATTTGAGCCTGCATTGGGCTATTGACTATACTGTTATAATTTTTGAGCTTGCTTGCAATAGAACTTACTGTCTCTCGGTTGTTTTCTGCATTAATTCTTGCAATGAAGATGGTATATTGAGATGGCCCTAGCTTTGCTAGGGTCTACAACATCTGCTTTGTGTACTGGATCTTGTCAGGGTCATTATTATGCTGTCCACCCTTCTTAAAGAGTACTTCTAGTACCACTGCTTCTTTTAGATGTTATATCCCTTCTTTAAGGGTCTTCTATTGCATTTTATGATGGTACTCCTGCATTTTCTTTTTGTAGACAAACCTCTCTCTTACACTCATTAAAAGCTGCTTTCAGAGGGAAAGGGGCTTTGGCTCCCTTACGAATACCTGATCTACACTTGGGTTGTGGGTTAAGGGTCCCAAATTCCTTCCTTCAGTACTATGTAGTTGTACGCCTGTACTCATAAGGTCCCAGACCCAAAGTAACCAGGTTGTATAAGGCTCACGGCCCCTTTGTACATTTTTTTGCAGATTACAGAGAGTGTAGTATGACAGGGACTTGGTGATGAACTCAAACTCTGGCTCCCCTTGCTGGTTGTGAGGGCCCTCCTTTCTTACCCTTATTAACTGGGTGTACTGGTTTGATTTTAGACTCTATTGTTTCTACAGGGGCGACTGCTGCTGGCTGTGATTGCCCATGTAGCTCAACTGGAACTTGGACTGCTGTAACGTCTGTGGGTTTCACTGCTGCATCATTAGACTCTCCTTTGAGGCAGGTGGAGGGTTCCTCATCAGCTGGGGAAGTGTATTCTTTCAGCACTTGGCTCATCCCACGTATCTCCTTTACTAGAATCCCCACCCAATCTGAGTGGCTCATTTCTGAGGTGGGCTGTGGGTTAGGGTCAGGCTGTGAGGCAGGATCTTTAGTCTTTAGGGTAGTGTCAGATTCTTTGTCAGCATCTCTAGTTTTTGAGGTAGGCGTCAGGGTGGTTATCCAAGTAAATCTCCTCTTATCTTTGAATGCTAAATAGAATAGGTTTAACAGGCATATCAGTAACACCAGCTACTGTATGATAATATTAGCATTTAGAGAATATTTGAACCCTTCAAAAACTGGTGGGTTGGGCCCAAAAGAGCTGGGTGAAGGTCTGGGAGGGAATTTCCCCCAATGTTATTTACTCACAGTAGGTACTATTATTAAAGTAACCCTAAAAACATAGAGTTAGTGTGTGATAGCCCTGAATTTATGTGCCCGTCTTCTAGAGAAGGTAAAATTCTATTAAATTTTCACCTTATTAACCTGTAAAGAAAACTGGAATATAGCCACAGCAGTCTAAATTATAGGACTTATGTTTAGATAAGGGGCTGCAAATGGGAGAAATATAGCTGTGAGAACATACCACCTGAACCAGGGTGCAGTATGCTGTAACTCCTTCTTATCTATCCCTAAGAAGGAGCTAGGCACTGCATAGGATAAACAAAGATTCAAAAGAGGCTTCTTGCCTTTCTCAATGTTCGTAGTTTATTTCATGGTGGTCCCAGGGCAAAAGAGGAGGAGGATCTCAGATAACGGTCTTTTCTAGGAAAAGGTCAGGGAGGGGAATTTGGCTCTCTACCTATAGGATAGGGACAGGAGGGAAGAGTTAAAGCATTCCTTATACCTCTGGTATTGGGTTACAACATCTCCCTGTTTTCTGTTTATTAAGTGGGGAAAGATATTAGATTTATTTTGATTGGGATTATGATTTTGCCCACCATTTTTAATTGGTGGGAGAATCAGATTGTTCTATGTTTTTCATTTCTATGTGATTGACTACAGAGGTAGAAGGAATGATGCCATTAATAGCTTTAAAAACTAAGTGACGTAGGATCCCGAACGCCATTATTACAAGGAAAAGAATAATAAAGAATAACAAAATTGTTTTAACTATAGAAGTCCACCACCCTGAGAACCCCCAGCCTTTGAACAGTTCATTGAATCAATCTTCTGATTCTTGCTTCACTTGTCCAATCAAGCTGTTCATGTTTCAGAGGGCAGTGTGGACATTAGGAGCTTTTGAGGTCAGATTTATGCAGCAAAGTCCTTCAAATTCCTGGCATTCATGTCCATGCAGTAGCAGAAGAAAATCTATAGCAGCACAATTTTGGAGTGTGGCCTGCCTGGTAATTTCCTCATCTAGGAGAGAATTGATGGCGGTTGATGTTAAGTTTGCCTGTTTAACAACCCAACACTCTAGGTGGCCTAATTCACCTAGAGCTTTGGCTGCTGCGACCCATGGAAGAAACACGGACACAGCAATTCTTTTTGATTTGGCCCAATGGAAAATATCAGCATTACAGTTTGGATCTAGATTGTCAGCACTTCTCTTTTGCATTTTGTCAGCTGATTTGTTTTTGTGGGTCCAGTCACTAATTAAGGTTTCATTGGGTGCTAATAGGGACAACCGCCCGAAGGTACATGGCCCTCCTGGAAGCTGAGAAGGAATCCCTGCCCATGCCCGCTCTCCACAAATTAAAAAAAATCTCTTAGGGAGACTTTTGGGACTTGAATAAGTTGGGGTGTCCATTGCAATATGGTTTAGAATATTGCACCAATTTTTTGCCATGAATTCTCTACGAAATTGTCGTATGAGATGTAACTCATCAGTGTGAGTAGGTTTTGGGACGATATTAAAATGAATGCAGTATTGTGCTGGGTAGGAACCCAATAACTCTAATTCTTGGGGTTTCCAAGCTGCTTTGGGCAACTGTGGCAGCAACTCCTCTATAGGGTTTTTACTCATTATAGCCTCCTGCCTAGGATTTTTGTGAAATGGAATGGTGTATATCTCAGGAAGTTCATTGGGCTTTTGTGTTTCAAAGGTGGCTGAATATTCTCCAGCCTTCAATGGGACCCCTACCAGGCCGGTGGACATAGGATCTTTTGCTGCTGCAGTGGACAGACATATGTTTTCCTGTTGGAGCATCTGTGCCAGGGTCACCCAAATGTTTTGACGTGGCTGAGGGATGATCCATGCATCTGCCAAAATGTTCAGTGTTAACAAGAAGACAACTTGGAAGGGGTTCTTCATGGGGTTGAGTGGAAAGTAGGTTTTCTCTAAAAGGAAAAACAAACATTTTAAAACACATTAAAAGTCTCTGTCTGCCAGAATGTACTTCTTTATGAAGATTTTTTCTCTTCTTCCCGGCGGCGTCTTCTTTTTGAAGCAGTGGCTACTTGCTTCTCATCTTCTGCTGGAGCTGGATTTTTTGGAACAAAAGGTTTCACCCACTTTTGGGGAATCCACCGAGGGCCTGAGGGAGTGGATACGCACGCATAACCACGTCCCCAGGTAACAAGCTCATAGGGACCTTTGGTTTCCCATGTTTCTGGGTCTCTAATCAAAACTGGTGGATGCTGAGACAATTTGAACTGTTTACTGCTGTTAAAAGTGACATACCACAGGTGGACTCATGTTTTCAAATGAACAATTCAAGAAATTGATAGTGAACTGGGCTTTACAGAGCTTTTGCTGTGGAGACATCCACACAGTTGAACTGCTCTGTCTAGCCAGAACCTGTTTGAGCATCTGGTGGGCATGCTCAGTCACAGCTTGGCCTATGGGGGAGTGGGGGGGTGCCAGTTTTATGTTCCACTCCCCACTGCTGGACAAATTCCAGGAACTCCTTGGATATGTATGCTGGGCCATTACCTGTTTTGATTTACCTAGGGATCCCCAACACTGAAAAGGCTTGCACTAAGTGTTGTTTGGCATGCAAAGCCTTTCCTCCTGCATGGGCAGAAGCATAAATTGCACTCGAATATGTGTCAATACTCACATGGACATATTTGAGGCGACCAAAACTGGGAATGTGTGTGATGTCTGTCTGCCACACTTCACAGCTGCCAAGGCCCTGGGGATTAACCTCCATACCCAGTGATGGCATGGCCTGGAGCTGGCAGCTGGGACAGGTGGCCACAATGGCTCGAGCCTGAGTCCGTGTTTGCTGGAACTGACGGACCAGACCTGGAGCATTCTGGTGGTATTGCTGGTGGCTCAGCTTTGCCTGTTGGAAGATGTCAGGGAGGCGTGATTTCTCAGCTGGGGCTGCAAGGGAGTCTGCCACTCGATTCCCTTTGCGATTTCTCCTGGCAACTCGGTATGTGACCGGACATGCATCACATAGAATGGATGTTCTCGATGTGAAAACTAATAGATTAGTTTTGAGAGCAGCTTGAAGAGATGCTCGTTATCAATATCTTTGAGAACTGCCTGCTCCGCTCTAGACACTACTCCAGCAACATAAGTTGAGTCGGTTACCAAATAAATGGCTCTGAAAACTTCTCAAAGGCTCTCACAACTGCAGCCAGCTTGGATATTTGGGGCGAACCCTCCAGAAACTCAACATCAGCTTCCCAATGCTGAGTCTGTGGGTTTCTCCAAGTCATCACCAACTCGTGAGAGGCCCCTGATGCATCTGTGAACACTGTGAGATCTTCGAGGGGTCTCTGACTCCTCTTGTCATGAGGAATGAGGTGGAATTCCTCATTGAACAACTTATGAGTTGGGCCATGGACTGATATTTGTCCACTGTAGCTGTCTAGAGATATTTGGAGGCTGGCATTACTCTGGAGCAAGTGTTCAAGCATCTCTTTGGTCAGCCTTTCAGGAGAGTTCTTTCCCTTCTCAGAAAGTTTGACCGGAAGGTGAATGCATGCAAAGCCACAACCAGCCAGCTCACACAGTCTCATCCTTGCCTTCTGAATCAGCTGAGCTCTTGTGACTGAGTGATGGTTTTGGATCTTTGATGGGAGAGGAAGACGCACTCTATAATTGACAGTGAATCTCTCTGCCCCTCGATCCACTGGAATATTAGACTATGCAGGTGTGGTAGTTTTCTCAAAACAATGAATTTTAAAGGCAGCTTGGGCTGATAACAGTGAGCCTGCCTCTCTGCCAAAGCTTTCTGTAACTTTTTGATTGCAGTTTTTGCCTCTGGGGTCAGTTCCCTGGGAGAAACCAGCTCTCTCTCCCTCTTCAATAAATTAAAAAGGGTTTGTAGGTTTTCATTAGTGAGGCCTAGCCAGGGCTTTACCCAATTCAAAGACCCACATAGGGAATGGAGTTCTGCTAGGGTTTTGGGATTTCAATTGATTTCCAATTTCAGTGGGACAATGGTCCGTGCAGTAATCTCCAAGCCCAGATACTTCCAAGGCAGCATCCTCTGAACTTTGACTTCCTGCAATTGAAATCCAGCAGAGGTTAAAACTTTAACCACTAGGTCAAGTGTGTGTTGGAGTATCAGGTTATTGGGAGCACACACAAGCACATCATCTATGTAATGCAAGATTATGGCTTCCTGTCTCTGTGCACGCACAGGGGACAGCAATGAGGCTACATACCACTGGCAGATGGAAGGACTGCACCTCATACCTTGTGGAAGTACTTTCCAGTGGTACTGCTTCATTGAGGCTTCTCGATTTATCAAGGGAACTGAAAAGGCAAACTTTGGGGCATCTTCAGGGTGTAGGGGGATTTGGAAAAAACAGTCTTTGATGTCTAATACAGCCAATTGCCAATCTCAAGGTAACATCTTGGGGATTGCATCCCAGGTTGAGGAGACCCCATGTACTGAATCACTTTGTTTATTTCTCTGAGGTCATGTAATAATCTCCACTTGTCTTTCCCAGGTTTCTTTATTACAAAGACCGGGGAATTCCACGGGCTTGTATTCACTTCAATGTGGTTTTTTGCTAATTGCTCCTCTACAAGTTCTTCAAGCGCCTTAAGCTTTTCCTTTTTTATTGACCACTGTGCTACCCAAATTGGTGTGTCATTCAGCCATGTTAATTTCTGGACAGGGCGCTCCACAGTGGCCAGTTCTGAAAATACTGAGGAGTTTTAAAGATAATAATTTTAATTCCCCACTGGAACATGGTGCCTCTCCCCCATAAGGGACACTTGTAATCTATAACAAATGGACAGACACTAGCTAATTTTCCATCCAGCCCCTCAATTTGCACGATGCTTTTTGATATTTTTGCCAATTTATTTCCTTCTATACCTTGAATTTTTCCAGCCACAGGTTGCAGTTCCCAGTGTGAAGGCCATATTCTTTCCCTTATGAACGTCACATCTGCACCTGTGTCAAGCACTCCTACCACATGGAGATGATCTGATCCATGTATTAGGTTGCATGCCAAAGAAGGTTTTTCCTCACCCACCGTTTCTACCCAGTAGGCCTCAGGTGATTTTCCATCTGCTGTGACCTCCGCTGGAATGGGAATGGCCTGGGCTAAGATTTGCCCTTCACCCAGGTAGAATGGTGGCTGAGAACAGCATGCTAATATTATGAGGCAGGATATTTTTCCTTTCATGATCATGGGAGCTACTTCAATTTCTAAGGGTGTGTGTGCCATGGTTCCAACAACAAAATACTCACTCTCTATTTCCGTGTGAAATATGGTCATGTCTATTGACAAGTCCACTGTAATAATTGGTCAGTCAGTAGACCTGAAATTAAAACCTTTGGTAGTCTCCAGCCTGAAACGGCCACAAGGCTGCCGGACCTGGTTAATAGAACATTTGACATTTAATTTGTTTTGTAAACGCACACGTTTTGTCCCATTTTCCCCCTTTGTTTTTAAGAGAGAGGCTTTTGCCAGAGTAGTGCCCGCAGTATTTATATCTTTGCGCGTTTTTATGTTAATAGAGGGCTCGCGCTGTAAACTCAGGTTTTTTTGTTTGTTGGATTTCTTTTGTTTCTGGTTAAGAGGGCATTCCCTAGCGAAATGTCCTTGTTTTTTACACTGGAAGTGGGTGATATGCTGCAGCTGTTCAGGTGGCACTGGTTGCTTCTTTGCTCGTGGTGTTTCAGCTGCTGCAGGCTTGGATGGTGCTTGCCTTGGATTCCTTTCTGGTGCACTGAACAGTTCTGCTTTACTGGTGCAGGCTTCTATCATTTGTGCTAAAGTTGGTTCTGGATACATAGGAAGACATAGAATAACTCTGAGACACGCTTCATTGGCATTTCTTTGTGCCATCTCTTTTATCAATTTTTCCTGGGTTGTTGGGTCATGCACTTGTCTTTCCACCTGTGTGCGCAGAGGATCTACAAATCTTAAAAAGTTCTCAGAATCATATTGTTTAACAATAATATAACTACCAGTTACTTCAATTGTTGGTAATTGATTAAAAGCTTTCTTGGCTATATTGCAAATTTTATCTAAAATAAATTTAGATAACACTTGAGTTTTTTTTCAGGGCAATGCCAAGTCCCTTCACCACATAAATGAGTGTAATATCATTTTCTTCAGAATATTTGGAATTGTCAGGGCTTTGGTGAAGCTAAGTTAAAAGAAACATTAAAGAACGTTTCCAAATATTAAACCATAAATCATATTCTGAGGGAGTTAGCAAACACCTGAAAAGATCCTTTAAATCGTGAGGTATCATCTAATTTTAAGTAAAAGTTGCTTTCATCATACCTTTAAAAATTTCACTGCTTCTACCAAATTTTCTTTGTACTTTACAAATTTCCTTTTTATCCTGGTGTGATAGAGGTTGGTAATCTCTCTTGCCATTTCTCCTACCAACATAGACTACAGGACCAACTGATGGTATATAGTCTTCTAAGCTTTGAGCTTTAGGGCTAGGTGTCTCTTTATATGTCGACCTGGGAGATTGTGCATTCTCCCCTACTGCAGGGACAGAGTGTGTTCCCCAGCTTCTGTTAGCTGAACCTTCCCCTCCCCCATTTCCTGCAGCTGCTGGGTTATTACTTTTTCCTTGGCCTTTGCTGTAATTAGGAGGATTGGTATCTGTAACCTGTGCTGGAAAGAGGTGACTAAGGGAACCTGTGGGTGTAGGGTTACACGGGACCAGAAACGGGTTATGAGATGGGAAAGGGAAGGGGACAGGGAAGGGAATTGAGGGAAAGAAAGGGTTATGGGACGAATAAGCTGAAGCATGGCTGCTTCCATAGATCATGTGGTCCCCACTGTGAGACCAAGAAAAGTTACTTTTTGAACTATCATCACAGTGCCCTTGAGGTAAAATGGGTGAAAGAGACGGGTATAGAGGGGATTGTCTGACAGGGTGTTCAGAATTTTCAGAGCTTGGGTATATGGGGGGAGGAAACTTAGTAGCTTCCTGAGGTATCTCTTGTTTCTCGTCCTTTTCAGGGACAGGGAAATTTGGGGGATATGGGGGCGGGGAGGGGGGGGGTTTAAAGGATTTATCTGTGGCTGTCTTTTGTTCTCTGGTTCTAATAAGCATTTGCGTACTTGTAAAAATATTGAGAGAAATAGAGCAGCATTAGAGTCAAATTTCTCTACTTTAGATGTTAATAAATTTCCCACATTATCCCAAAATAAAACTGAATTTATATTTTGCAATTCACAGTCTGGAATTTCAAAAAACAGCCAAGAGACAAAATGCCTTAACAGTTTTTTAGAAACTGTAATTTTTTCGGCATGTAAAATTTCTTGAATCTGAGAAAATGCAGTCTTTTGATGTGCAGGCAATTGTGTGCCCATTATGACATTTTAAAAGTGATCTGCACAATATCCTATACTTCTACGCAACACTCACACAAACAAAAACTACTCTTTTCTGACCCGAAATCAAAAACCCCAGGAGGAAAGCGAATGCGAGGGTTTCTGTGATCGGGATGATGCAACCCCGAATACGTGTCCGGCGTTCCGCCGGCTGTGCCGGTCCCGGAATGGCCCTGCCACCTTGCACTTCTTTTGGGGGGACCCTGCGTGCCACGCAATTCTGGAGCTGTTCCCAGTGGGGTTTATTTTTCCGGTTTCCACGTGCATGGCGGGGAGCCGCTCTGCTCAAATTGTGGCTGCTGCTGTGTCGCTGCAGGGTCCTAGTACCCGTCCCTGCTGCCGCGCTACCGCTGGTCCGCTTGGGGGCCTTCCTTCCCACCACTAGGGGGAAATTTTGGGGTTCCTGCTTCCCACGTGGGACTTTTTACCTGTCCTGCAAACCTGGGCTGTTGTGTGGTTCGTGGAAGCTGTTTATCCTTGAGCTGACTTACTCTGGCGCTAGTGTAGAGTTCTAGGCTCAATCCTCCCTGCCTGGGGCTGTATAAAAGCAGCTGCCAAGTGTTGGGGGTAGTTGATAGAGCTAACGAGCGTAAAAATCTCCAAAGTGGGATTTTAGCTACCTGTGGGCTCTTGATTTTAAGCTGCACGTTGGGCGTCAACTGCAGTATGCTGTAACTCCTTCTTATCTATCCCTAAGAAGGAGCTAAGCATTGCATAGGATAAACCAAGGTTCAAAAGAGGCTCCTTGCCTTTCTCAATGTTCATAGTTTATTTCATGGTGGTCCCAGGGCAAAAGAGGAGGAGGATCTCAGATAACGGTCTTTTCTAGGAAAAGGTCAGGGAGGGGAATTTGGCTCTCTGCCAATAGGATAGGGACAGGAGGGAAGGGTTAAAACATTCCTTATACCTCTGGTATTGGGTTACAACACCAGGGAAAGCTAGACTGCATGTTGCCACTTAATGCGGTTTCTATATCTGGCACAAAAAAAAAAAAAAATAGCTTACTCAGGAGTTGTTTTTTTTTTTTTTTTATGCCTAACATAGGGCACCAAAATCTGTCTTGGTTTGAAAGACAGGTGTCTGTTAAGGAAGGCAGGAGCCTCCCTTGGAATGGAAAGTGTAAACCCCCTCCTTCCAAATTATTATAATGTTGAAATTAAGGGGCTCTCATGCAAAGATATGAGGATAGGAATAACAGTTCTTTACTAGTATGTGTAAATAATGATTATAAAGGCCAACTACATCTTAATAGGGAAATTAAAATAAAAATGCAGTAGGATAAAAACATTGACAGAGTCAGAGAACAACCTGACACTGTGTTTGTCAGGGTATTGGTACCAGTCTGATTAAATGATAACTACAGTCTTTTTGGAGTGACGGATGTAGTCCTGTTGAAGCAGTGATCCTGTAGAAGGGTTTAGGTTTTTTTTTGAAAGGTCTAGTGGTGGTATAGATGGATCTGATCTTCCTCTGGGAATTTAGTGGAAAAAGTCTGCTCCGATGTTCTAAATTTTAGATTTTATTTAGGAAGGAAATGCTTGGCTCCTCCCCTTGGGTGGAGCATCTCACAATGGGATGATGTAATTTTATCAGTCATGCAGTGGGACTCAATGGCCTACTTACAGAAGATATTTTTTGGACAAAGGATAGGTTGTGGAAGAGATAAAGAAAACTGCTCCACTTGGTTTTAAACACTGGCTTATTAACAGAGGATATCCCCTCTGGAGTTATGAGGGATGGGTTATGGAAGAGATAAGGCATACTGCACTGCCTGGTTTCAGCAGATGGTGATAGAAGATATACTTATGGTTGCATCTTGCATTACAGCCTAAGTCAGGATCATGTCATATTGCTTCATCTGATACTGCCAACAGTGCACTGCCGAGCTGGCAATTGGGACATATTGGTCTTCCACCTTCAGGAGGCCAGCTGCAGAAGGATTTTCTGATAGTGCAGGCAAGGTGTTCAATTCCCTAATTCCCTGTGCCTCCACATCAGCTATTCCAAAAGCCCACCAGAGTAGTTTTTGGTCTTTGTAATAGCCGTTCCAAAGGAAGTCTATGCCTGGAATAAATGGGGACTCTGGGCCAGTCACAGTGGGATGTTTCTGCCACTCCTTCCCAGTCAGGCTCACCATGGCTTCCAACAGGGTCAACTGCTGCCTTCCCCCATCACCCCAGCAATGGAAATGGATTCTGCCCCCACATGTCTTGATAGCATTAGGGTACACTGCCACCAGTATCAACGAATGTTTCATATTTCTGTGGCTCTAATGTGTCAGGCCATCAGATCCACACCATCCAAAAGACCAGATTTTCCTGTGCCTCTACATGGCTAGAGGCAGGGCCCCTCTAGCCCTGGCTGTCATTTTAAAGCTTCCTTCAAGGGGATCCACCATATCATCCTCTCTTCTGTTATACGTGGCAGCTCGGTCATGGGAGGCTGACGCTACCTTCACTTTAGTGGAACTTCTTTGGTTAGTGTTTTCCTCCTTGAGTTGATGCAACCATGCTTCCAGGACAGAAGTGGGTTTCCCATCCTACCTTCTCATGTCTTCCCCATGATCATTCAGGAAAAACCACAAGTCAGCTCGTGCTGGGGGATGTCATGCTCTGACTTTGGGGCCTGTAACTCGCACTGTTCTTCCTCACCTCCTCCCTTGTTGCATTAAACCAGACTGGAGTCAGTTTCTTCATGAAAGACAAGCCAATTCTTTATTCACATAACTCATTTTTATACAGTTTTCACAGACCTCGTGTTTAACTCCAATTGGCTAGTAGTTCTCTTGCCACTCAATTAATTGATTAGAAGGTGCTTTTGTGTGTACATGCTAAGATGTTTTCTATTCACAGGTGTTTACATTCTTTCTTTGTTGATTCTCATGGGACAGATCTTTTGTTATTACAGGTGCAATTTATTTTTCTCTACAAGAATAGGTCGTTATGCAAATGGACTCTCATTCTCAAGATTCTTTCCCTGATTTTATAAAGCTTTTCTTTTATAAGATTCCTACCTGTATGCAACACTCCCTCACTTCCCTAATCTCCTCTTTAAACTCCTCTTTGAGATCCTTAACCACAGGAGAGACATGGGTGTGCATTGGACCATTGACCATACTCATAATTTCTGAGACTGTTGGCGGCAGAACCCACTGTTTCTCAGTTGTCCTCGGCATTGATCATTGCAATGATGGTAGTGTATTGGGATGGCCCTAGATTTGTCAGCTTCCACAACATTTGCCCTGTGCACCTGACACTTTCAGGGTCATTATCATGCTGTCCGTCCCTTCCAAAGAGCACCTCCAATACTGCCACTTCTCTCAGGTGTTGGATCCCTTCCTCGAGGGTCTTCTAGCACATTCTATGATGGCACCCAAAAACATACACTTGGTGTGTGATAGCCATATATCCATGTGCCTGCATTCTAGAGGAAGTTAAAAATCCATGAATTCTTCACCTTATTGACCCATAGTGGGAACTGGATGGCAGCCACAGTAGCCTTAGTCATAGGACCCATGTTTAGATAAGGAGCTGTAAATGGGAAAAATATAGCCACAACCATGTGCCAACTGAACCAGTGTAACCTAGACCATATGGTGCCACCCAACAAGGTTTCTATATTCAGCACACAAAAAATTAGTTTACCTAGAAACTGCTATTCCTTTTTCACCCTTTCCTGTCAATGCACTCAGGCCCCATGTGTGGTGCCAAGGTCTGTCTTATTCTCAATTCTAAGGGATGTTACCACCTTCTTTGGCAGACACCTGTCTTTGAAACTATGATCCCCTTCCCTTTGAATTATTACAACGTTAAAATTAGGTGTTGCACTAGTTTGAAAGCAAATTAGTGGGAGATCCCAAGTCAGAAATACAATTTAATAGGAAAATAAAATTGATATAATAATGCAAAATTACTGACAGAGTCAGAATACAACCTGACACCCTGTTGGTCTGGGTGTTGGTAGCAGTCCGATTAAATGGTGGCTGCAGTCCTCTTGGAGTGATAGATGTGGTTCTGTTGAAGCAGTGATCCTGTAAAAGTGAGTAGTTTTATTCTGAAGGTCTAGTGGTGGTGTAGAAGGGTCTGGTCTTCTTTTGGGAATCCAGGGGGAAAAGGCTGACTGTGGTGTTCCAAATCTCAGATTATATCCAGGTAGGAATGCTTGGCTCCTCTCCCTGGGCGGAGCATCTAACAATGGGATGATGCAATTTTATTAGTTATGCGTTGAGACTCAGTGGCCAATTAACAAAAGATATCCCCCTAGAGGGAGGATGGGTCATGGAAGAAATAAAGAACACTGCCCCACCTGGTTTTAGCAGATGGTGCTAGAATACATAGTTTTGGTTATATCTTACATTGCAACCTAAGACAGGGGTTTTCAAGCATAGATATGGGAAAAGGAATACCAGTTCTTTTTTAGTATGTATGTGTATAACAAGGCAAACAAGGGACAACAATGGCAGCAATGACAAATAAACAAACAGAAAACTCAATAAACAGCCTCTTTCTTGCTCTTTCAGTAATTTCCCTTTGGTGTAGTTATGGTCACAGCCAGCACAGGCGCTGGTGGGCTCCTGGTGGGAAGGGTAGATGCGATGATTCTTCTGCATCTGCAGAGCGTGCTCCAGTGAAAGCTCAGAGACCACGTGGTTAATGCTGGCTTGGCCGAGACAGGAAGTCATGGGTGACAGCTGGTCACAGTTGCCAAGCTACCATGCAGAGGTGGCCCATACAGAGACACCCCACAGGTCTGCTCCCGACTCTGCCCCAAACAGCTGGGAAACAAAAAAAGAATTAGGCATATTTGCAGTCCATCCCTCTAATCATATTAATGGCCCTTCTCTGGACTCACTCTTACTGAAAACCATGAAATAAACTCTCCAACCAATTTGCTAGGTTAGAAAGCCAACATTAATTAGCTGTGCTGGATGCGTGGGGATTTGTCCTAAAAGCATACATGCCGAGTAACCTAACAGACCAAGGTATATTCCTGAAACTAATACATATTCATCACATTTCCCGAATACATGCATATATGCTAATTATTTGTGTGGACTTATTTGGATATGATTTCAGATCTGATGAATCTTTTCTCCTTTAGGCTATCCCAAATATGTAGTCAGGTCATAATGTACTTCTGTTACCATTCTTTCCTCTGGTACACAATCCCCCATTTTCAATGTTAAGGTATCAGCTCATACATATTAATCGCTAATAAAAGTAAACAAGGAGGCATTAGCTGGCACAAGACTTTTTAGTGATAGATATAGGGAGTTAACACAAGGCTGCCATAATCTCTGGCCTTTGTACTAAGCACTGGATGGTACAAAACTAAGCATTAACCATGAATATAGGGATCATACACTTCTCTAAATTTTAAATAATTTTCCAACATCTTCCCTCACTGCTGCATAGACTTCTTCTTAAAGAAATATAACTTGTTTAGTAACAACTCCAACTCAAGGAATAACTTTCCTGTGCTGAGGATCCCAGAGCTGGACGCAGTACTCCAGGTGGGGTCTCACGAGAGCAAACTTGTTTCTGTAGGGAGAGTCCAAACAAATTAGCCCATTTAAAAAAGGAAAAATACATCGTGCGTTAATTTTGTGTTTTGCATCAGTGCTATCGGTAGCTTCCCTGGCAAGTGGGCCACAAGGTTTAGTTAAAGTCATAGGTACAGTACTGATGCATAGTAGATCGAACATCACAGGCTATCATGTCTGTAATGTCATATATTATCTTTTCCCAGTAAGTGGAGTGCTAAGCTCATTTTTAAAAAATATTCTGCTTACAGGGCTTCCAATAGGCCTGTATTGATTATTTAATTGATGGAGAACTCTAGGAAGTCTCATATCTGAATGACCTTTGTGTGGTTTGAGATTCCTTTTCAATAAGCCATTAGCACTTTCTACCATTTCATTTGATTGAGGGTAGTATGGGGTATGGAATGCCCATTTAATTTCCTCTTGTTTTGCCCAATCTTGCACTTCTTTGCACAAAAAATGTGAGTCATTATCACTTTAGATAACATCAGGAGTAATTAATTTGTGAATGAAAATTATAGCCCTTGTACTATGTTTCACTGATTTTCTTTCTGACACTTAGTCACCATAAGCAAGCCAGAGACTACTTCCACTCCTTTGAGGATGTATTGATAACTCACAGAGGATTTAATAATTTTCCATGTAGACCATAATGTTTCCTCTTTGTTGGTATATAGAGGTGGTGCTTTAGCAGGGTGATCTGCTCTTAATTTCTATCTATGCTGGGAACATTCTGTAAGAATAGTTTCACAAGTTCTTTCTGTTTTTATTTCTTTTTATATTTCTCTATTTTGTTTCTATTTCTTTACTCTGTGGAGAAAAATAAAGTTCTTCTTTATGTGTGTGGCCTAGGTTTTGATGCAACCATTCTCCCAATAAATACCACTCAGGATTTAAGATGATTTTCCTAATTTTAGTTAGCTCATCTGCCTTTTGATTCCACTTTGGTGCTGGTTGATTAACCTTTGTATGAGCTTTTGCCCATCCCATCTTGAAAGGTGTTTTCCTGGCTTTATATAACAATGATTGCCAATTTTTGCTTCTCCAAACTGGGGATCTCTTCACTTCCTAATTCAAAGTTTCCCATTGTTACTGAATTTTTGGAACTCTCTCAATATGGACAAAGAGTCAGGTTTAGAAAGGAGACATTGTTTATTCTGCACAGGAAGTTTCCCAGAATTCAAACAAGCAGTGAGAGAATTGATGCATTGGAATCTACATAAACCCACCTATCTAATAAAGAGTCACCACCTATTAGTGCATAATTGTTTAGCTTGTGCAACCTTATGTAATATGTCTCACTGTACCTGTGTAGCCCTCTTTGAGGGTCTCTGGTAGTAGTTTGAGGAGGTCCCCCCCACTCAGTTTTAAGCAAAGTTCAGCTCAGGATGCATAGAATCCCAGGTTGAGTGCCAGTTCTGGTTTGCTGTCATCAGAATCACCCCAAATATCTCCATCCCAATCTTTGGGGACACCACTAGTTTCCTAATCTGTAGGAGCTTAGGGAATTGAGTAACCTGTAAAAGCATCATTTTGACCTGTTCTCAAGACTTTTGTGTTTTTTACTTTTCTTCCTGTAATTGTTTTTGCAGCTGTTTGATTTTTAAAGACAGCAATAACTCAGTTCCCTTCCTACCCTCTATTTCTTTCTCTAGGTCCTGCTCCTTCATTTGTTCTATTCTCCCTTTCTTTTGATGCAGCCCAGGATACAGTTGGCTTTCTGGATTCTGAGCATACCCTGCCAACTCACATTGGGCTTCATGTCCATCAATACATCCAAGTCCTTCTCCTCAATCCATTCTCCATCCAGGCTTTATTTGCACTTAGGATTGCCCTGACTCAGGTGCGGGACCTTGCACTTGGCCTTATTGAACCTCATGAGGTTTGCATGGGCTCACCTCTAAAGCCTGTCGAGGTCCTTCTGGCTGGCATCCCTTCCCCCCAGCATGTCAACTGCACCACACAGCTTGGTGTCATCTACAAACTTGCTGAAGGTGAACTTGATCACACTGTTGCCAACAAAGACATTAAGCAGCATCAGTCCCAATACTGAACCCAGAGGGATGCCACTCATCACTGGTCTCCACTTGGATGTTGAGTCATTGACTGCAACTCTTTGAACGTGACCATTCAGCCAATTCTTTATCTGTCAAATCCACATCTCTCCAGTTTAAATACAAGGATGTCATGCAGGACAGTGTCAAATGCACCACTTATATCCCCCTGTTCCATCACCAATCCTGTGAGCAGTTGCATGGGGAACTTCAGTCCAACCAGTGAGTGTATCCTGTGGCCCAACTCTGCTGCCCAAAGGTGGCACCTGCGCTTGGGCCCCTGAGTGCTCCCATTCCAGGATGACTACAGGCAATGCTTTGGCTCTTCCTTATCTCATCACCAAGGGAAACTCCATTCCCTTTCAGGGAGTCCTCCTGTCTCTGGCATCCCTGATTCCAGCCAATTTAACCCCTTCTGCAGTTGGGCCTTCTTTCCCTCCATTCCTGCCAGATAATATCTTGGTCACAAACTACCACTGCAAAGCAGTTACAATTTAAATTTCCCTTCCAAGAGGGAGGCTCTGTTTTCATCCAAAATATGAACAATAAGTGTTACTACTGAAATTGGGCAATCACTTAAGCCCCCAGGGACTGAAGTGATTTCAGAAAGCACAGTGTGTCACTAATCCCAAGTGAAACACAACAGCCATAAATACCATTTATTTTGAGAGATAAAACTTAAAATGTACCAATATTTTTCTGCAAACCAAGGACAGCTAATAATTCTACACTTAACTATAGCTCCCGGGGATTGGAGGTGTTCCAGCCCTGGGCTGCTATGAGAGTCCGAATAGCTCGGAGAACTCCTGAGGCAGGGCCAGCTACTCACTAGCAGAGATAGAGACTCTGACACCTGCTGCAGATGTTCCGAAGGTAATTTTATTTCTTCAAAGGGGAGTCCGCGTGCAAAGTCCAGTTATACAATATAACAAGGATTTTTTATAGCTTTCTAGAGGATTGAATTCCTAACCAATGAGAACTACAAATTGCAAACTGTCCAATTACCTTAAAATTCTAAGTAAAAAAAGACCAATCACTTAACAACTTTAAAAACCAATAGGAATCCTAAAAGATAACAGAAGTTTTGATAAGGAGAAGGGGGGCATGCTCTAAGGGGTTTCTTTGTCTTTAGGGAACCAGATCCCAGGGGCCCTGCTTGGGGGAAAATCTTCCACATTGTACTTTTGCAATGTAGTGTTGTAATAGACCAGCCAGGACTCAGTTTCTTCGTCCAGGGAAAAGCCCCTTCTTTATTCACATAATTCATTTTTATACAGTTTTTACAGACATTGTGTTCAACTCTGATTGGCTTGTAGTATTCTTGCCACCTAACTCATTGGTTAAAAGGTGTTTTGTGTATACATGTTAAAACACTCTTTTTCACTCAGATGTTTACATATATTCACTGATTCTCATGGGACAGATCTCTTGTTTCTCCCAGGTGCAGACTGCTTTTCTTATGAGAATATTTTGTTGTGTTAACTGGCTTTTTGTTCCCAAGGTTTTTTTTTTGCATGGGAACTTAGAAGCTACTGCTAGCATAGCTAGAATAGCAGGGCCTAAACCGTATTTTATAAGACCTTTCTTTTATAATATCTCTGTCTGCAACAACCGAGTCCAAATACTAACATCATAGTGTCTAACTCTTAATAATCAGCTAAGAACTTCTAGAGCAAACATTAAATAAACTCTAAACTTTGCAAGTGAGCATCCCCAATCAAAATTTGGGCTGTTAACCATGTTGTCCACCAGGGTCTTTCAGCTGTCATCTCTGGGCTACTCCTGGGAAAGCTGAATAAGAAAAGCAGGTTGGCTCTGCACAGGGTGGCCTGAAAGCCCATTTCCAGAGCTGTGCTAACCGAAATGCTGCTTTTTTAGCTTTGTTACTGGGCTTGCATCCAATGTTTACATTGCATTACCAATATTTGCTCTATATTGCTTCTTTCGCAGTGTTTCAGATAACATACATTTTTATTTTATAGCTCTCCTGCTTGTCTCTAATTTATGACATTTATTGAAAATAAACCCATTTGCTTGCAGACTGTCAGGCAAAATAGTTAAATCACAGGGGCTTAGCATCTGTGAAATATTTTGCTATCCACTGGAGTGGTATCAGGAAAGCAGTGATGGAAAGCCATAAACTGCCTGAGATTAGAAGTGTATTCTGCAGGACCCCAACTTTCATTAGGAAGGTTAAGCACATTTCAAGCACTTCCTAAAATAAAAACAAAGGCCTGTCCAGAATGGACAGTTTGATGCTTTCCTAATGCATTTCATTATTGACTTTTCAGTCTTTAAAAAGCATTTCTATCCTTTTCTTCATGCCTCTACTGCTCATGCAACTCACAGTCCTCCTTAATGGATACTAGGTGCTTGCACAAAGTGTTTCAGAGCAGGGGAAGGATTTAGTATGCTTGCCAGGAGAAGGATGGGACAGGCCTGAGGCTGCTTGTCTCGGAGTATGCTGTTGCTGCAGATATGCCTATAACAAAAGTCTCTTCCCACCCAGACTTTGAGCTAAGCAAGCTCTACCTGAAAGTGCCTTTTAAGAGACTAGGCATTTTCCCAGGAGTTTAGGTGGAAGCCAAGACTAGATTGAGTAATCTGTGGAGGTCAACCAAAGGTAAAGCCAATCTTGTGCCTGCTGTCCCCCACCCCACTGGTAATACTCTGGAAGTATGCAGTGACAAATACATGTGCAGTTTCTTTCATTGGGGGCCTTTGCTGAATATTTTTGCTTCTCTGGGTGTGGCAGAACAGAAATCCCATGAGAGCTTCCCTGAAATGGCCGCAGTCTTCAAACTGGCAAAGGGCTGACATACAAAGAGCAATGAGGTCAGTGGAACAGGCTTATTTACCTGGCTACTGAGCTCTGGTGCTTATGCTCTCCTGCTAGCTATTGACAACTTATACAAGTTCTAACAGTCTCGGCACCAGTCAGAAAAACCACAGCATCTTTACTGAACCTGAAGGCTTGGAGTTGGAGGGCTTTCAGATTCTGGCATAGGTATGTTTGGAACATGATTTTCAAAACATAACCACAACCCCCCTTCCCCAACAAAACATAATCAACAACTACAGTGTAGAAGTTGACAGTGGCATTTATGTGTGGTCCATAGAACTGAGAGTTAAGGTTACATCCTTGTAAAACATGAGATTCATGATTGCTAGGGTTTATTGGAGGCTCAGGATAATACCATTTCATCAATGTTAAGCTGGGATGGGGAGAGGGAGGAGTAGCGATGGGGGGAGGGAGGGAGTGTGACTTGCTTCCATGCCCTTGATAAAAGATATACAAAATCTGGATGCTATAAAAGGAAGAGGAAAAAAATTGAAAACTGATCCAGAACACTGCTCACACCATTGTTAAGGCAACTCCATCTGGTATGAGATACCATGGAAGGCTACCATATGTAATCACGATTCCTATACTGGAGTATTCCCCCACTGCAGAGCATAAATACCTGATTGGTGTGAGTAAAGACGTCAGAGACAGACTCTTCTCAGTGCTGCTCACTGACAGGATGAGAAGGAACAAACTGAAGTATGGGATATGCAACTTAGACTTAAGGAAACACTTTTTTTACTGTGAGGGTAGCCAAACACTAAAACAGGGTTCCCAGAAAGGTTGTGGAGTATCCATCCTCAAAGATATTGAAAAAACCAACTGGATATGGTCCTGAGCAGTATGTTCTAGCCCATCCTGCCAACCTCAACTATCCTGTGATTCTCCAACTGTAAACAAATTCAAATGATGCAGTAAAAATTGGGTGAGTTATGTTCCATTTCATCTCACACTATGCATTGTCCTGCTTCCTTTGAAGTAGAAAATTCTGTATCTTTTCACAGGCATGCAAGGTTTTTGCTTATTAATATTATTTTTGTATTGTTTAGATAGCTGTCTGATTTATTGTCACCTAATTTGGGGGAAAGCTTACATGCTGATTTATTATGTTACTTTGGTTCTGATGCCTTTTCCTGGTCTTAAAAAATTGAGAGTCAGACATGGTTAAGGGATAAAGGGTTTTTACATCGGTATTTTAATAAGGATGCTTATTGGTGCACCACTTCACCAAGGTGGAATGTGTCGCAATGCACCCACACAATGGATCGCGTATACAATTTATAGACCTTACGAATTAGCATATCTAACAAGGATGCCCCAATGGGAGGCCTGGATGAATGGCGTGATATCCCCCTATTCGAGAAATTCCCCCCTGGATGGGCCAAATCTCTAGTTTACAGGATATGTTCTTGAGAGGACCTTGGTTTCCCAAGATAGTGAAGGGTTTTCCAGCCTGCTACTACTAGGCCTTTAGGATGTTTGGCCTCCTGGCCTAACAAAATACTAGGGCTATGCTAAGTTATCAGACTTAAGGAATTACAAGTATGCATGCTAATGTTATAAATACATATTATAAAATTGGCTTTTCGCAAATATTAAGGTGAATGCTATATGTATAATGTAAAATAACTTTGCTGTAAAGATACAGTTTTCATTTCTGCTATTAACAAAACTTAGACATGGTAGTGGGATAGCTGATATATAGTTCTGCTTGCAATTGAACTGCCTGTTTGATTGGGATAACATCCAGTGAACATATGATGAGGACCCTGTTACTTATATGCCAAGTATCACCACCTGCTGTCTAAAGAAAGTATGGACCAAGGCCCAAGCTGGAGGTGATAATGAGAACGGACTAAAACCATAGCCAAGAAAAATGCATGCTCTAAGAAGGCGTACCCAAGTAGCAGCCATGCTAAACACATCCTATAATATGTAAACTAGTTTGTAGAAAAGTTTGAATATGCATAATGGTTTATGAATATGCAACAGGTTTATGCAATAGAAGAAGCATTTAAAGAGTGACTCCAAAGACACTAGATGTGCTTTTGGCTAAATGCCAAGCACCCGGTCATTAACCCTTTGCTTTATTATCTTTGTCTCCTATTGCCTTTTAATAAACTTTTTAAATTTTACCAGGAGAGTGAACCTCATTTTTCACACTAACAATACTGAGGATACATAAAAATTATATAAAAGGTATATAAAAGGTAAAAAACATCTTTGCATCAGTTCTAGTCCTGAAACTTTTATGTCCCAGTCTGGGGTTCCTCCTCTGCCCCGAGATCACCCCAGAGGGACACGAAGGGTGGTTCAAAACCTGGTTTCCCCCGAAGCCGCCGAAGAGAGACTGCCGGAGACAGTTTTCTCTTTTTCCAAGGACAGTTTATTGTTTCTTATCTCTGGGACACTTTGCCTGGCCAGCAGCGGTCTGCTCAGCCTGGCATCCATGGTGGAATCTCCCTGGTCAAGGCAGGGCTTATCTTATATAGTTAGTACTACGTATTACATGTTTACAAAATTTTACCAATACAATACAATTTTATTAAATGGTCCAGCCCTGACCCCAACCAATCCAAGAGGCCAACGTGTCACCCAACATGGATGACATGGAGAAGAAGGAGGAAAAGGTGTCCACCCCCCAAATTCTCCATCTTGGCCACATGTCCCTTATCATAAACATTCAAGAAAACCTATTTATCTACGTTCTAACATTCTAATTTACACTCTATTCATCATTATTTTCTGTGTCTCTTCTCTCAATGTGGGCAGATTCTCCCAAGGAGCCAAATCCAGCCCCTGCAGCTCCTGGGCAGCACTCAGGGGTCTCTGAGGGGTCTGCCAGGGAGGTTTTTGCACCCCCAAAGGAGCCAGGAAAAAACCCTGGACTCCCACACTTTTATATATTTTGACTGTCTAATTATTTGAAGAAATTAGGAAGCCATGGCAAATCAATTGAAAAATTATGACATGATCCTTTTCTTATCAATGTAATTTTTTCTTGCTTCACAATTTCTAATTTTAATTTGATGTACTGTCCTTAATTATCTATGGCAAAGGTATGTTACATTGCCAGTATACAAGTAATGAATCAGTGTAATTAGTAAAGCAGATGGAGCTATGCTATTGTAAAGAGCAAAAATGCAGAAATAGGAATAGAATAGAATTTAGCAAAATTAGCTAAAGGAAATGCAGGCTAAATATTGCAGAAAAGTTCTCAAGTGTTTGATTTTTTTAGATTGTGCTAACCCAAAGAATTAAGGGGTAGGTCATTCACTTGAGTGGTTTCAGAATATGCTGGGTATTAGACCATATCAAAAATATGGTTTTGGGAGAGATTTACCTAGATGAGGTCAGGAAATTTTTTGTCTATCTATTAAACAGCCACTACTGGAAATTTTTGGCACTGAAAGCCTATGCCTATAAATGCCACTGTGCTAAAGTATACTTGAGTTTGTCACATTTTGTTTGAGAAAACACAAAGCTGGTGTTAGGAAATAATTTCATCTCAACACTTTATAAGTTTTCCAGTCTACAGAAACAAAAGTAACTGGTTCACATGACACTTCAGTTGTTTCAGGGAGCATTATGTTATGTCAGGATCAAAAGCATCTACAAGTATAGTTCATCTGTGAATTATTGCTTTTCTTTCTATGTATTAGATTGAGCTACTTGTCTGTGTTCAACAAGAGAGCTATAAATACTGGTTTAATTTTAAGTAATTGCAAAGATTTGTAAATCCCAGTTGATGCCTTGAGGAGCTGGAACAGAGACTACATAGAGTTAAGGAGAATAAAATGGGTATTTAATGAAAGGCCTTCAAAGGCCACACCCTGGCAGTACCAGTGCCACAGTGTGGTCCCTGCCCTGCCTGGATGGCTACAAGATGGAAGCAAAAAAGGGCTTGGTCACATGATCTCGCATCTTCATAGACTTTAGTCTATTTCTATACAGGAGTGAACCATCCAATTAATAGTATCAAATTATAAGGTTTCATCCTCCTTGCCTGCTTGCAGGCCTGACCTCTTCTTTTCACATTGTTTATGCTTAGAGCCTGGAGTTGAAAAACTGTCCTTGAGTCAATAGCTGAAATCGGACTATTTTGTCTTCATCACCCTAAACACAATGGAAAAGCATATCCAAGCAGAACAGAAAATTCAGAACTTAAGGCATCACAGTAAGGTAAATAATATCTGAAAGTTTCCTTCTAAATGGTGCTATAGGTTAATGGTAGTGACAAAACCTTTGAAAATTATTTTAAATTAATGCTATCTCATTAAAAAAAAAAACAAAACAAACAACATAACTCGTAGAATACTTTGGTGGTTCCCGAAAATATATACTTGGACTTTAAATATTCAGAGGAAAGTGAGTTCTTAAATTCATGCTGGTTCACATCCTGCAGATTCAGATGTCTGCATTAAAATGGCTTTGTGACTCTCCATGCACAGGCATTTTCAGGATGTGTTCATTTGGTTCAGATGTTAGCTGCAATATAATATTTCATTTCACTTGGCAGAACTTAAACACATAACTTGGGATCAGTATTGTTTTCAGATGCTGTTCAAAGGATACAGTGATATAATCCTAGGGGGTCTCATCCTTCCATTTATGAATAGGCACTGTATACTTATGTCCTGGTCTGAAGGACAGGTGTCTGCCAATAAAGGCAGAAGCTTCTCTTTGAAATGGAGAATGTAAATCCCCTTCCTCCAAATTATTATGATAATTTTGAAATTAAGGGGTTCTCAGGCAAAGACATGGGAATTAGGCATAACAGTTCTTTACTTGGAAAATTAAAATAGAAATGCAGTATTAGAAAGAACAATCCCAACCCTGACAGAGTCAGAATACAACCTGACACCCTGCCAGTCAGGGTGATGGTAGCAGTCCAATTAAATGGTGGCTATAGTTCTCCTGCAGTGGCAGATGCAGTTCAGCTGAAGCAGCGGTCCTGTAGAAGGGTGCAGTTTTCCTCTGAAGGTCCAGAGATGATGTGGAAAGGTCTGGTGTTCTTCTGGAATCCAGTGGAAAGATGGATAACTTGCGCTTTAAAATCTCAGGTTTTTTATCTAAGTAAGAAAAACTTGGCTCCTCTCCCTAGCTGGAGCATCTCCCAATGGGATGATGTAATTTTATCAGTCATACAGTGAGATTTAATGGCTCAGCAGCAGGTGATATCTTCCTGGAGGGAGGATGGGTTGTAGAAAAGATAAAGATGATTGCCCCATGTAGGCCTAATAATGGCCCATTCGCAGATAATATGTGCCACGAAGATAAGGAATCACTACCCCACCTGGCTTCAACAGATGGTGATAGAATGCACATTTCTTGCCACATCAACCCATTATCCACCCCTTATTCTATTACCATCTGCATAATGAAAACCTTACGCGCAATTCTCACTTAAGATTAGGTTTCCCTGTGGTACACAATGGGTTTCCCCATTTTTTGACATTACCTACCAAATGTAACCAAATCCTTGAGAAAAGACAATCCTATAGATGGGTTTGTCCTTGCCGGAGGTAAGACTAATCCAAACAGACTTTCTTAAAATGCCTATTATGTGTACTACAGGGACTTTATCTCCATCCACTGTGTGCAAGGGTTCAGATTGGGCAGGACCAGCTCGATTGATGGACCCTTGGGTGTTGACCATCCAGGTGGCCTTTGCTAAGTTTGTTTCCCAATTCTTGAGGGTTCCCTTACCAAGCGCCTTCAGGGTAGTCTTGAGTAGGCCGTTGCACGGTTCAACTTTCTCGGCAGCTGGTGCATGACAAGGGATATGACATATCCATTCAATGCCATGTTCTCTGGCCCAGGCGTTGATAAGGCCATTCTTGAAATGAGTCCTGTTGTCCTACTCAATTCTCTCAGGGGTGCCATGCCTCCAAAAGACTTGCTTTTCTAGGCCCAGGATGATGTTCCGTGCAGTGGCATGGGGCAGAGGGTAGGTCTCCAACCATCCAGTGGTGGCTTCCACCACGGTCAGCATGTAGCGCTTGCCTTGGCGGGTTTGAGGCAGTGTGATGTACTCAATCTGCCAGGTGTCTCCTTACTTATATTTGGACCAGCGCCCCCCATACCAGAGGGGCTCGTCCCGCTTGGCTTTCTTGATGGCAGCACATGTCTCATAGTCATGGATAACCTGAGAGATGCTGTCCATGGTTAGATCCACCCCTCAGTCTCGTGCCCATTTATAAGTGGTGTCTCTGCCCTGACAACCTGAGGCATCGTGGGCCCATTGAGCCAGGAACACTTCTCCCTTGTGTTCCCTATCTAAGTCTATCTTTGACACCTCTATCTGTGCAGCCTGATTTACCTGTGCATTGTGTATGTGTTCTTCATTATCCCGACTCGTGGGAACATCAGCATCCACATGACGGACTTTCACGGGTAGCTTCTCTACTCGAGTGGCAATGTCTTTCCACTCATCAGCAGCCCAGATTGGTTTTCCTCTACGTTGCCAGTCAGCCTTTTTCCACCTTTCCAGCCAACCCCACAGAGCATTGGCTACCATCCATGAATCAGTGTAAAGGTAGAGCTTTGGCCATTTCTCTCTCTCAGCAATGTCCAAGGCCAGCTGAACAGCTTTGAGTTCAGCAAGTTGACTCGATCCACCTTCTCCTTTGGTAGCTTGTGCAACCTGTCGTGTGGGGCTCCATACGGCAGCTTTCCACTTCCGGTTCATCCCCACCATGTGGCAGGAACTGTCGGCAAAAGGACACTAGCATGTTTCATCTGCTGGCAATTGGTTGTATGGTGGAGCTTCTTTGGCCCAGGTCACTTGTTTCTGCTCCTCTTTGTTCACGAGACCAAAATCTTTACCTTCTGGCCAGTCTGTAATTATCTCCAAAATCCCAGGGTGATTCGAGTTGCCAGTACGGGTACACTGAGTCATAAGAGCAATCCACTTGCTCCATTTGGCATGGGTGGCGTGGTGGGAAGACGGAACCTTTCCTTTAAACATCCACCCCAGCACGCGCAGTCGGGGTTCCAGGAGGAGCTGTGCTTTCGTGCCAATGACCTCTGAGGCAGCTTAAACTCCATAGGCAGCCAGAATTTCCTTCTCTGCGGGAGTGTAATTGTCTTCAGACCCTCTGTAACTTTTGCTCCAGAATCCCAGATGTCGGCCTCAAGTCTCACTAGGCAACTTCTGCCAAAGGCTCCAGGACAGAATTGGGTTTCCTATCCCATTTGGCCACGTCTTCCCCATGGTCATGCAGAAATAACCACAGGTCAGCTCGTGAGGTGTACCCTCTCTCCCTAGATGGGGGGCATTGCACTCTAAATTTGGGGCCTGGGACTAGTGCTTGTACTGCATTGATCTTCTTGATCTCCTCCCTCATCCCTCTCATCTCCTATTTAAACTCCTCTTTGATTTCCTTAACCACGGGAGAGACATCAGTCTGCATTGGTCCATTGATCGTACTCAAAATTTCTGACCTGATTGGCAAGAGAACCCATTGTCTCTTGGTTGTTATCAGCATTAATCATTGCAATGAAGGTGGTGTATTGATATGGCCCCAGGTTTGCCAGATTCCTCAACATCTGCCCTGTGCACCTAACCTTGTCAGGGTCATTGTCATGCTGTCCACCCCTCCCAAAGAGTACCTCTAATATCGCCACTTCTCTCAGCTGTTGGATCTCTTCCTCAAGGGTCTTCCAGTGCATTCGACGGTGGTGCTCCTGCATTCTCTCTCTGTGGACAAACCTCTCTCTCACACTCATTAAAAGCCGGTCCCAGAGGGGAAGGAGGCCTTGCTCCCTTACTAATACCTGATCCAAACCGGAGTCCTGAGTCAAGGGCTCCCAAATTCCTTGCCTCAGTACCATCCAGTTGTACACCTGTTCCCGTAAGGTCCCAGACCTGGAGTAACCAAGTTGTAAAAGCCTCACGGCCCCATGGTACAATGTTTTTTCACAGATTGCAGAGACTTTCTTACGAGAGTGACTAGGTGACCATTTCAACCTTTGGCTCCCCTGCTGATGGCGAGTGCCCTCCTTGCTGATCCTTATTATCTAGGTGCTTTCTTTTCATTTTTGATTTTCTAGTTTCCACAGGGGCAACTGCTGCTGGCTAGGACTGCCCCTGTGGTTCAGCTGGAACCTGGACAGATGTAACCTCTACGGGTTCCACTAGAACAGCATCCGACTCTCCTTCTTTAGGGCAGTGGGAGGATTCCTCACCAGCTGGGGAAAAGTGTTCGTTCAACATCTGCCCCATGTCACGCATCTCCCTCTGCACAACCCCCACCCACACCGTGTCGTTCCTTTCTGCAGTGGGCTGTGGGGCAGGGTCAGGCTCTGGGGCAGCATGTCTATTTCCTGGGGGTAGGTATCAGGGTTGTTATCCAAGCCAATATCCCCTTGTCTCTGAGTGCTAAGTAGAACAGGCTTATCAGCAACACCAGCCACTGTAGGGTATCATTAACATTTAGAGGAGATATAAACCCTTCAAAAACTGGTGGGGTAGAGCCAAAAAAATAGGTGAAAGGTTGGAAGAAACTTTCCTGGTACCATTCCCTCACAGTAGGTTCAATTATTAAAGTAATCCCAAAAACATACAGTCAGTGTGCGATAGCCCTGAATCCATGTACCCGCCTTCCAAAGGAAGTGAAAAATCCTCGAATTCCTCACCTTATTAATTCATAAAGCAAACTGGATAACAGACGTAGTAGGCTTTGTTATAGGGCCCATTTTTAGATAAAGGACTACAAATGGGAGAAATATTGCAACGACCATGTGCCACTCAAACCAGGGTAAGCTAGACCACATGATGTCACCTAATGAGGTTTCTATATTCAGCACACAAAAATTGGGCTATTCGAGAATTGTTATTCCTTTTATCCCTTGATGCCCTCATGCCTCAACTTGGGTGCCTAAATCTGTCCTGGTCTGAAGGACAGGTGTCTGCCAATAAAGGCAGAAGCTTCTCTTTGAAATGGAGAATGTAACACCCTTACTCCAAATTATTATTATAATGTTGAAATTAAGGGGCTCTCAGGAAAAGATATTGGAATTAGGCATAACAGTTCTTTACTTGGAAAATTAAAATAGAAATGCAGTATTAGAAAGAACAATCCCAACCCTGACAGAGTCAGAATACAACCTGACACCCTGCCAGTCAGGGTGATGGTAGCAGTCCAATTAAATGGTAGCTATAGTTCTCCTGCAGTGGCAGATGTGCTTCAGCTGAAGCAGTGGTCCTGTAGAAGGGTGCAGTTTTGCTCTGAAGGTCCAGGTATGATGTGGAAAAGGTCTGGCTTCTCCTCTGGAATCCAGTGGAAAGAGGGTAACTTGCTGTCCAAAATCTCTGTTTTTTACCTAGGTAGGAAAGAAAAAACTTGGCTCCTCTCCCTGGCTGGAGCATCTCCCAATGGGATGATGTAATTTTATCAGTCATACAGTGGGACTTAATGGCTCATCAGTAGATGATATCTTCCTGGAGGAAGGTTGGCTTTTGGAAAAGATAAAGACGATTACCCCACCTAGTCTTTAAGATGGCCCATTAGCAGATAATATGTTGCATGGAGATAAGGAATCACTACCCCACCTGCTTTTAACAGATAGTGATAGAATACACATTTTTGGCCACATCAACCCAAGGTAACCTAAAGATCTGTGAATAAAATCGGAAGCATGCTTTGGGTCAATAGGGCTTCATCATTCCTCTTTTTCTTTGTTTAGAATTATGAAGGGCTGGGAAAACACCATTATTCTTACCTCATCTAGCTATTAGAGGACAAAATGGTAATTTTTTTAATGGAGGGAAAAGAAAAAAGATAGTTACTTGATTCCAAATTCTCATCTAACAGAACAAGCTGATCACTAGCATTGATAATGTTAGAGAAGTTTAGTCCTAAGACATAGCATACTGATCTTCCTATAAAAGATTTAAAACAGTACCAATGGAACATCCTCAATATTTAGCCAAGCCTTTTGGTGATTTCTCTTTGAGTCTAAAATGTGAAGTGCTGAGTAGCTGGAAGTACATCAGGACAAAGGATTTCTAACAACAAAGGGAGCATCACAGTGTATGGTTCGTATATTACTGGACACTTAGGTAATATGTTTCTATACCCATTCATCTTGCCTTGGAGCACTGCTACATGCTAACACAACCCTTGTGTTTTGCTTCCATATGGCACAGCTATTGACTGTGGTTGATTAAATGAAGTCCTGTAATACTGTGATACCGAAATCAGCCAGATAGAAACTTTTTAACACAGTTCTTGTATTAGACAGCAGGCATTCTTTATTACAGCATGTTGGTCACTGGGAGGATCCTTCCTCTAATCAAGTGCCCTGAGCATCAGATGAACAATTTTTATAATACACACTGATTAAATATTCATTAGCTATCCCTGCTTACTTGACTTTATTTTGCATAGTTAAACCTCTTTTTGGAAGTCCTTATATGGTTCTTTGGGGTCTGTCTTCAAGTCCAGTGTCCTTTTTAGGTAGCTGTTCCTTTCCCCCTGCTTTTAAGTAAGCTCAATATTGTCGTTTTGCACAACTACTTTGTCAGCCTTGCAGAGCTGAGCTGGCATCCTGCTTGCATTTTGCAATACTTCTATTTGCCTGTTACAACCATTATTTCTCCAAGGTTGTGCTGTTCTGTTCTACTGTCCTTGATAAGAGTAAAATGTTGTTTTGTTCTACTATCCCTATCAAGTGAGTAAAATACTGTTTGTTCTACTGTCTGTATCAACTTTTATTATTTTGCTTCTTTTTTTCCAGCTTTAACAGAGCATTGCTGATCTCAGTCAGGTCAGACACAGTCAGAGCCCAGTCTTGACACATCAATGACAACACATATCAGAACAGTCAAAAGTTTACAATGTAATAAAAACTGAAGTCACACATGCTATCATTTTGTGGCCTGAGTGGGATTGTAGGCAGCCAGTGATTTGTAGGCATCAGTGAGTCTGTGATTTATTTTTATGGCTTCAATACGGCATTATGTTCAAACACAAGAATTTAACTAAAAAATATATGGAGCCCTCTGCTGTTTATGTGAGTTCTCATTTGCCTCAACAAGTTATCTCGGACAGTGGTCTGATCTAAAAAAACACCACCAAAAAAGCACCTCACAATAGACAATTATGATCTAATTTGCTTTAAAGGGACATGTATTCTTTCCTCTCACATCCTGAGATGTAGCCTAGAGGAAGAAGGGCAGTCTGGTAGAGAGAGACCTAGACAAGTCACCTAGACTGGCCCATTGGCAAATAAGGATTGAGATCTCAAAAGCAGATAGGATTTCTGAAATGTGTAAACTGCGTGTTTACATGGAAAATTAATCCCCAGAGCTCAGCTGTGTTATTAGGACAACTGCTAGTCTTTCATTAAAAAAATGTGCAGGTTACTTTAATTTTCCCTTCAGTTATCAGTGAGAACATATTGTCCCTTTGTCCTTTTTGCCAGAATCATCACATCACACCACATCATCTACTTCCTCTTCAAATAGGTTATTCTGAATTCAATTTGTGTGGGAATGGCATTGATAGGGAATGAGTTAGCACTGATGTCCATTCAGGATGGCAGGAAGGACTGATGGGAAGTCCTCTGTTGGGTAGCTTGTTGCCTACAGCATACATCCCCATGGGCTGCTGTTTGCACCAGTATAGCCAGAAGGAAGTGGGTCAGTAGTAATCCTTGGTTAAACAAGACTTGAAGTAGGACTTGCTTTCTTTCCCTTGCTATTCGTTTACCTTTTGGTTTTGCACAAAATTGGCTGCAACACAATTACCATAAAAAGTGGGCCCCATGATCATGATGCTTGATCAGCATGAAAAGATCAAATGTGTAAGTTAGGAACCTTTTCAGTTGCTTCTCTAGAAAATGTTAGACACCATCCCGATCTCAATAATTATACCATAAATGTCATCAATATTTGGGTGCGTAGGTGAGCAATGGGATTTCATGGCTGTGGGAACTAGGATGATGCACATTTTAAGCAACTGTCACGTGGTATTTGCTTCTTCTCTGTATTGGAGTGATTCTGAATCAAGCAGCAGCCAAGTCTCTTTATTCATATCTGGTTTTAATTTGAAGCTTTACTTAATAAAATGAAGGATGAGGAAATACTTGCAAAAAGATAAATATTTTTTCCAGAAGTCTTTAGATAGGATTTTAACCTACTTTACAGAAACTAGAGGTGGATACAATCTAGCTAGTCAGTCGCATCTGTGCAACCTGAAAATGTCTTCCTTTTTTTCTTTGACGTGTCACAAAAATATTTTGTCCAATGTGTAGAGATAAGCTGAAAAAACTTGGTGGTTACTTTAAGACAACCCTAAATCATCTGCACAATTCTCAGATTCTCCCACTTCATCTGTAGTTTAATGTGTCTCAGTCCCTTGCCAGTTTGTAAAAGGTTGTTGCTTCTTTCTACTCCCACACTATACTTCATTTCTGTTTGATAAAAGGCTTTCCGAGGGAGACTTTTACTTCATTCCAGATGAGCATCTGAGTATCAGCCTGAGCAATAAGCCTGAGTTACTCTTACAAAAATCAACTACCAGCGCCAGACCCTGTAAGGTAATCAGTTATTGATGCCAAGGAGTGGAAGAGGGAGGCAGTCACACGTGAAACTCTAAATAGGCACATTTAAATGGTCAAGACTGCTACACTCACCTCTGAAATTGTGCAAAGCATTTGACACTGTCACTCATGACATCCTTGTCTCTAAACTGGAGAGACATGGATTTGACAGATGGACCACTCTTGCAGTGGATAAGGAATTGATAGGATAGTTGCTCTCAAAGAGTTGTGGTCAATAGTTCAAAGTCCAAGTGCAGATCAGTAATGAGTGGCATGCCTCAGGAATCGGTATGGGAACTGGTGCTGTTTAACATCTTTGTCAGTAACATGGACAGTGGAAGTGAATGTACCCTCAGCAAGTTTGCCAATGACACCAAGCTCTGTGGTGCACTGAACATTCTGGAGGGAAGGGGTGCCATCCAGAGGGACCTTGACAAGCTTGAGACATGGGCCTCTGTAAACCTCATGAAATTCAACAAGGCCAAGAGCAAGGTCCTGCTCCTGGGTCAGGACAATTCCAAGCACAAATACAGCCTGGGGGGAGAATGGATTGAGAGCAGCTTTGTGAAGGACTTTTGGGGATGTTAGTGGATGAGGAGCTTGACATGACCCATCAGTGTGCACTTGCAGCCCAGAAAGCCAACTATGTTCTGGGCTGCATCAAAAGAAGTGTGATCAGCAGGTTAAGGGAGGTGATTTTTTTCCCCTCTCCTCTGCTCTTCAGACACTGCACCTGGAGTACTGCATCCAGTTCTGGGGTCCTCAGCACAGTAAGGACATTGACCTGTTGGAGCAAGTCCAGTGGAGGGCCACAAAGATGATTAGAAGGATGGAGCACCTCTCCTTTAGAAAGGCTGAGAGAATTGGGACAGTTCAGTCTGCAGAAGAGAAGGCTCTGGGGTAACCTTCATGTGGCCTTTCAGTACCTGAATGGAGCCTGCAAGAGGACTGGAGAAGGACTTTTTACAAGAGCATATGGTGATGCCTTTTTCTCTTGGCCTAGAATTGTGAGCCAGACACAGTTAAAGGATAAAAGGGTTTTTATCTCAGTATTTAACAAGGGTCCTTATGGTGCAAAAATTCATCAAGGTGGAATACACCAAAATACACACATCTGGAATACTGCATATACAATTTTATAGACCTTGCAAATTAGCATATCTGACAAAGATTCCCAAATGAGAAGCTTAAATTAATGGTGTGACATCACCCTATTCTAAAGTATTCCCCCCAGATGGGGCTTGAACCTAGTTTACAAAATATGTTCCAGAGAGTCTTGGTTTCTCAAGATAGCGTAAGGCTTTCCACCGTCCAACTGTGAGGCCTTTAGGATGTTTGGTCTTCTTGCCTAGTAGAATACCAGGACTAAGCTGAGATATCAGACCAAAGAACTACTGTTGCATATAGGTAAACCTTACAAAGAGAAGGCCTTGTAAAATCATGGCTTAGGCCTGCTACTTCAGCTAAGCAGAAAAGGACTATGGGAAAGTGACTCAGCTGAATTAGAGACAGAAAAACAAGTTATATAACCATCGCGTGCTCACATTGTGTTGAATGGTGGTTGGTTGAATTATGCTTGTTATGATTTAAAATTATATAGCTGATAACCAGCTAATTGCTTAAAAAGGCCAGGTTTTTGGAATAAAGCGGCTCTCCTTTGCACCTGCCAGGGGACTCTGCCTCTATGGACCCTCACTTCACAAATTACAAGCATGTATGCTATGAATATTGAGAATACATAAAATATATATAAAAAGAAAAGGCAAAAAATCATCATGGCATCAGTAGTGATCGGATGAGGTGGGAACAGTTTCAAAGTGAAAGAGAGTAGGATTAGACTAGATATTAGGAAGACTTTTGTTACTGTGAGAGTGGTAAGGCACTGGAACAGGTTGCCCAGAGAAGTTGTGGATGCCCCATTCCTGGAATTGTTGATGGTCAGGTTGGATGGGACCCTGAGCCAACTGGTCTAGTGGAAGGTGTCCCTGTCGATGTCAGGGAGTTGGAATGAGATCATCTTTAAGGTCTCTTCAAACCAAAACCATTCTATGATTCTATGAATTTTCTAGAGTGGTGTTTCTGGCCCATAAGACTGCATGCCATGGATATTCCTGAAGACATGAGCCAGCACAGTAGTTGCTGTGGCCAGTGTGCACTGTCCTGGGTAACCTGAGGGCTGTCCCACAGTGAAACATATAAATAGCTCTGGGAAAGCACTATTTTAAACCACTGGTTGAATTTAATGTCTTCTTTTTCCTCTCTGTGCTTGCAGGTCAGAAGATTCTTCACCACAGAAGTGATGTCTTAGAAACTGTAGTCCTAATCAATCCCTCAGAAGAAGCAGTCAGCACTGAGGTAAGTCAGTCAGAAATATTTCACTGGATGTGTCATAAAAGCTCCATTAAGTGAACAGGTTGAGAGAAGCTCCTAACTGCAGGCAAAAGGACATGTTAGAAGCAAATATCATTAAAAGCATAAAAAAAGACCCTTGATTTTTTTCCTGTTTTCCTGGACTTCTGATAAAACTTCAAAGACATAGGACAGAAACACACCATGTAGCCAGCACTCATTTCCTCATAACACACCAAATTCTTTTCTTGAAGTGAAGACAGCTGTGGTGAAACTACAGCTGGTTTTCTTCTGTTCCTCCATTGTTTCGTAGCTCTGGCTGCCTTTTTTGCATATGAAAAAGTGCCTGAAAAGAAATTCAGTTCCTTGAGATAAATGAAGGTCCTAAAGAAGAATGACCATCTATGTGGTGGTGACGCTAGGTTGCTCTATATGATCTGTCCTTCAAAAACTGTGTGACATGATCAATGGACTCTGAAGTGTCCCAGAAGAGTTCTGTCAATTCCTCATGAACTTGCTAGAGTAGAGCCCAAGAACTGAGGATGTTGTTCAAAGAAAAAATTGACAAATTTAGCTGGCGATATTGAAGGTTGTAAAAATTAGTGACCATTACATTGCTAGCCAGTGCTGAGAAGCACTGACATAGTACAATTTCTTTTGGGAAATGAAATTATTCTGTGTGATGCTTTGACAGTTTCCAGATGCCAGGCACTCACAAAATACACTCACTCACTCACTCACTCACTCACCCTTCTCTGCTACAGCTGGACAGAGGAGAGAAAATGTAATGAAGGCTTCATGAGTTGAGATAAGGACGGGGAGAAAACACTCAAAGGGCAAAACAGGCTCAACGGAGAGATATAAAGTGAATTTATTACTAGCAAAATAAGAGCAGGATGATGAGAAGCAAAATAAGCCCTTAAAAGCACCTTTTCTCCCCCCCCCCTTCCTACCAACAGTGCAGGGAGACAGGGAGTGGGGGATTTGGTCATTTATCACCCATAGTTTCTCTCACTGCTCGGGGAGGTCAATCATTCCACTGCTGCACTGTGGGGTCCCTACCATGGGAGACAGTTCTCTGTGAACTTCTCCAATGTGTCTCCATCTAACGAGCAACAGTCCTCCCAAAACTGCTGTAGAGTGGGTCACTCTTCCACAGGGTGCAGTCTTGCAAGGACAGGCTATTCCAGCCTGAGAGCAGGGCCCCTCTCTCCATGGGTCTCCCACAGGATGACAGCCTCCTCCAGGCATCCACTTGCTCCAGCATGGGCACCTCCTCCATGGGCTGCAAGTGAATCTCTGCATCCCCCGTGGACCTCCATGGGCTGCAGGACAGTCTGCTTCACCATGGTCTTCACCACAGGCTGCAGAGGAATCCTGGCTCTGGTGCCTGGAGCACCTCCTCCCCTTCTATCTTCACTGACCTTGGTGTCTACATAGTTGTTCCTCTCACATGTTCTCACTCTGCTCTTTTCTGGCTGGAATTTAAACTGCGTAACAATTTTTTGTTTTTCTTTCTTCTTAAATATGTTATCACAGGGGCGTTACCACCATCTCTAATTCACCCAGCCTTGGCCAGCGGCATGTCTGTCCTCAGAGCCATCAGGGATTTGCTCTGCCGGACATAGTGGAAGCTTCTAGTAGCTTCTCACAGCAGCCACCTCTGTAGCTCCCCACTACCAAGAACCAGGCTGTGGAAAATCACATCCTGTATTGCAACCTGTTGTATTTCATTTATGTGGTTTGTGTAGCACTGAGAATGGTATCTCCATAAACTCCCCTGTACCCTATCTTGTGGTTTGGCCCTTTCCCCTCCCCCTTCCCCTCTGCCCTGAGCTGATTGACTGGGGTCTGGGTTCCCTCTGCCCCCAGTGGGAGGTCTAAAATACCACAGACAGCCAGTCCCACTTCCTCTTTCCCCTTGGAAGCCTCCTGGAATAAAGCTTTGGAACTCCTTCGGGGGAAGGATCCTCTTTTGGTCTTTTATCTCGTTCCTGCAGGGCTCTGGACTTCTTAGTACTGAGCTAGCAAAGAGGAAGGTCCAGGAAGCTACTGCAGCAACCTAAGACACAAACCAACACACTCTGCTTGCAGTACTTTGTTAAAAGTTCTACTTATTTGCCAACATGAAGTGATATCAAACACAAACAGGAAGAAACTTTCATGGTTTGACCCCAGCAGCAACTAAGTACCATGTTCTTAGGATCCAATTATTAAAAGATGCCTTCACCCAAATTAAGGTGCAAATGCGACCATAAGCCAAAGCAAATAGTATGGATTTTATTTAACAGTAAATGGGGTGCGGGGGGAGAAAGAGAGAGACAGATTAAGTAGAAAGATAGCCACCATCATATGCGTCCCTGTGGCATCCTGCTGGCCTTTCCTCTTCTGGTCTTCTCAGTGGTGGGGGTCCACTGGTTTTCTTCTGGAGGTATCACTTATACAGTCCAAATCCCAGGTATCCACAGAGCATAGATGGTGTTCCCACAACTTGGGCTGGCATGTGTACACAGGCTTCCTTCCTTTCTCAGAGTTTGCCATGGTAGGAATTTTTGTCCACATAGGTTACTCACATCTGCCTCACCAGGCCTGACATTTTCCTTTTCTTGACATCTGCGCTTATCACAAGTTTCTGCAGTACAATTTTGTCTAGTGTCCTAATTCCAAACCTTTTCCTCCATTTAGGCTTGGAATTAACACCTTCCTGTTTGCCAGTTGTGCCTATTTTAGTGGCTTATCTTATGGGAACTTCCTTCTTTGACAGTGTTTTGATACATTTCACTGTATTCTTTGTCTTGACACATGCAGCCACTCACTCCACACTGGGGAAAAAGTGAATCCTAAAAAAAAAAGTAAACCTCATGGATAGAAATAAGAACAGTTTAATAATTGAAACAAAATGACATGCAATAAAATAATAGTAACAATAATAACAGTAATGAAAAGGAGAGACAGAATAATAAAACCCAAGAGAAAGAAGTTATCCACAGTACAATTGCTCATCATCTGCTGACCAATGCCCAGTTAGTCCCCTGCTGACCAGCTCCCCCCAATTTATATACTGAGCACGATGTTCTATGGTATGGAATATCCCTTTGGCCAGTTCATGTCAGCTGCCCCAAACTGCAGTCTCTGTTCCTACAGTGAATGGACTACAAGATGGGGACTGGAAGAGCAAAGTCCCTCCCACTGTAAGAGAACATTAGGTCCGTGATAGCCTAAAGAACTTGAACATATATAAGTCTATGGGACCTGATGATATGCATTCCAGAGTCCTGAGGGAATTAACTGATGTAGTGACCAGGCCACTCTCCATGATATTTGAAAAGTTGTGGCAGTCAGGTGAACAAGAAAAAAGGAAAAATCACACTCATCTTAAAAAGAGTAGAAAGGTGGACCCCAGGAACTACAAACCTCATCTTTGTGCCTGGGAAGATTATGGAACAGATCCTCCTAATATCTATGCTAAGACACATGGAGGACAGGGAGGTGATTTGAGATAGTGTCCTGGTTTGAAAGGACAGGTGTCTGCCAGTAAGGGCAGAAGTTTCCCTTTGGAATAGAGACTTTGGTTCCACTCCCCCCCCCCCAAGTATTATAATTGTTTGAATCAAGGACTCTGAGGCAGAGATAAGGGGGTGGGAATAACAGCTCTTTTACTAATATATCTAACTGTAGAAGCAGAAAACAATAACAGTTAAAATTGCTAACAGAACGAAATAGATAACTCGGTGTCAGTCCCTTTAGATGCAAGCACGCTGTTTCTGTGCTTAGTCCACAGACTGGATCTGCCGAGGGCAGACGGAAACGGAGGCAGGAGGGAGGGGGGTGCGGCGGCAACGGCCACGCCGGTCTCGGTGGGAAAGGGCTTGAGCGGCGGCTCCTCGCTCACCGGGTGTGTCCGGGTGATCAGCTGTGTCCGCAGAGGCAGGAGGCTGGAACGGGGCAGATGCAGGGCAGGTGATCACAGAGGGTCTGGCTCTCCTGTGCTCCGGCCGCGTGGCTGAAGATCCCAGGCGTCCTCCTCCCAGCTTGCCGGAAACGCGAGTCCCCTCCCGGAAGCCTCAGAGGCCCCTCCGGGAGCAGTTCCCACCCACCCCTTTTGTCTGGACTCATCAGGGACCCTGGGTGTCGCCCGGCCAGCTCCATTGGCATGATAATGGGAAAAATTCTTTCAATTGACACAGTAACAGAAAAACACTCAACCCCCAGCAGATAGCCAGCACAGCTTTACCAAGAGCAAGTCCTGCCTGACCAATCTTGTGGCCTTCTATAATGCAGTGACTGCATCAGTGGACAACAGAAGGGCTATGGATGCCATCTATCTGGACTTCTGTAAGGCTTTTGATGCAATCCCTCATAACATCCTTCTCTCTGAATAGGAAATATGGATTTGATGGGTGGACTGTTCAGTGGATGAGGAGTTAGTTGAATGGTCACATCCAGAGGGTAGTGGTCAACAGTTTAATGTCCCAATGGACACTGGTGACAAGTGGTGTCACTCAGGGATCTGTATTGGGACCAGTGCTACTTAATATCTTCATCAATGACATAGTGGGATTAATGTCCCCTGAGCAAGTTTGCAGATGACACCAAGCTGAGTGGTGCAGTTGCCAAACCTGAAGGACAGGATGCCACCCAGAGGGACCTGGACAGGCTTGAGAAGTGGGACCATGGGAATCTCATGAGGTTTAATAAGACCAAGTGAAAGGTGCTGTACCTGGGTACAGGCAACCCCTGGTATAAATAAAAACTAAGGGATAAATGGATTGAGAGCAGCCTTGCCAAGAAAGATTTGGGGGTGCTGGTGGAAGAGAGGCTGAACATGAGCCGGCGATGTGTGCTTGCAGACCAGAAAGCCGATCATGTTCTGGGCTGCATGAAAAGAAGCATGACCAGAAGGTCAAAGGAGGTGATTCTGTACCTCTGCTCCACTTTTGTGACACCCCATCTGGAGTACTGCATCCATTTCTGGAGCTCCCAACATAAAAAGGATGTAGACCTGTTGGAATGAGTCCAGAGAAGGGCCATCCAGAAATGCCAGTAGGATGGGATGCCACTCAGAGGGACCTTGACAGGCCTGAGAGGTGGGCACTGTGCGTACGAGCAAACCTTATGAAGTTCAACAAGGCCAAGAGAAAGGTCCTGGACCTGGGTCAGGGCAATCCCAAGCACAATATAGGCTAGGCTGATGTGGACTTGGAGTTGTTGATTGACAAGAAGCTTGACGTGACCTAAGAATGTGCACTTGCAGCTGAGATAGCCAAACATATCCTGTGCTGCATCAAAAGAAGCATTACCAGCAGATTCAGGGAGGTGATTCTCCCCCTCTGCTCTGCTCTCGAGAGACCCCACCTGTCCTGGTTTGCAGGACAGGTGTCTGGCAATAAAGGCAGAAGATCCTCTTTGAAATAGACAATGTAAGCCCCCTCCCTCCAGAGTATTATAATTTTTCAATCAGGAACTCTCAGGCCGAGATAAGGGGGTAGGAATAACAGCTCTTTACTAATACATCTAACCGGACAAACAGAAACAACAGCAGCTATGAAAATGAACAACAAAACAGAACAAATAACTCAATTCCAGTCCTTTTTTTCAGCACAGACACACTCTGCCTGCGTCCAGTCCCGGTGGTGAAAGGCGGGGGGCAGGGTCCGCGCAGCTGCGGAGGTGGCAGACGGGAGCGGGGGGAAGGCGGCAGCGGCAGCTGTGTCCCATGTAGGACAAGGGTGGAGGAAGGGCTCTCCGCTCACCGTTTGGATTTTTGGTGGTCAGCTGTGGTCTCAGAGGTAGGAGGCTGGATGCGGAGCAGATGCAGGGCACTGTCCGACCGCAGAGAAACCTCGCTCCCCGGCATTCGGACCGCGTGGCTGGAAACGGGCAGTCCTCTTTCCTCAGACCTCGCCGGCGAGTGAAAAAACCCCGAAGCCAACCCCCACCTACCCCTTTGTCTCGAGCCCTGAAAAGAGCCTGGGTGTAACCCGCAGGCTTCCTTAGCATAATAATGGGAAAAATTCTTCAAACTGGGACGGTAAGGGAACAAACCCCAACCCCCAACACCACCTAACCTAGAGTACTGCATTCAGCTCTGGGGTCCTCAGCACAGTAAGGGCATCAGCCTGTTGGAGACAGTCCAGAGGAGGACCATGAAGATGAGAGGGCTGGAGCACCTCACCAATAAAGACAGGCTGAGATAATTTGGACTGTTCAGCATAGAGAAGAGAAGGCTCCTTATAGCAGCGTTTTGGTATATAAAGGAAGAAAAGAAAGTTGAAGTGTGACTTATAACAAGAGCATGAAGTCATAGGATACTACATACAATATGTCATAAAAAGGCTTGGTGAAATCATGGCGGCCACTGAAGGTCAACTCAGCACATTTACAAAAATTTTACTGTACAGTACAGAAGTATACAGAAGTATACTGAATATATGGATTTTTCTTAGCATGTGAGTAAATCTCCCTCTGGAGGAAAACAGTAATTATTACTAGCTATAATGAGGGTAAAATAAAATAACAAAGCTCTAGTTTAAAATATTTAACAGTTATTTCAAAATGCAAAAGTTTATTTCTTCATTGTAAGTTCCTTTGAGCCATCAAGTATCTACATAATTTATTACTGATTTGAAAAAGGTCTTGGGCTGGTACACTTAAAAAGTTATAGTGTTCATAGTTAGTGGTATCATGAGATGTAAATAGTACATGTGACTCTACCTGAGTGCTGGATGATATTTATGGTGAAAGAGAAATATCCTTAAAATTTGTAGGGAATTGAACAGAATGGCAGTCTAAATATGCAACTTTTATGTGTGATTTAAGGCTGTTACTTTTTAGTGACAGCTTTGTTACAGAATGACAAGTAATGTTGTACACTGGGAAAAGAAAATTTGCCTTCCAAAACCAGTCTGACATTAGCATCTAGGATACAGCTGCTCAAGGGTGTCCTGATACGGTGTTATTAAAATTCAACAAGAGTTAGGGAAGGAATATATACTTTTTCATTCAAATTTTGTTCTTTTTTGCTCCTTACTCAATTTTTCCTTGTGTCATTACTTTTATTTAGTTTCTTTTTTTTGCTTACCAAGGTTTTACCTCAACTGGCCACTAAGTATCATGCAGCCACTTGCATGCTTCCCCCCACCCTGGTGGGATGGGGCAGAGAATCAGGAAAAGAAAAATAATCATGGGTTCAGATAAAAACAATTTAATAATTGAAACTAATATAATATAATAACAATAATATTAATAATAATGGTAGCAAAAAGGTGAGACAGACTTCCAGCCTTCTTGGAGTTCTTTGCTCTTCAGGACTGCCTCCCAAGGAACTCTCTCAACCAGTCTCCTTAACAAGCCAAAGCCTGCCCTGCAGAAGTCCCAGGTGGCAGTTCTGCTGACACCCCTCCTTACTTTTCTGAGAATTGAAAACTCAATAATTTCATGATCGCTATGCCCAAGATAGTCTCCAAACATCGCATCACCCATGAGTCCTTCTCTGTTCACAAACAGCAAGTCCAGGGAGTGCCTTCCCTAACTGGCTCCCTCACCAGCTGTGTCAGCAAGTTTTCTTCCACGCACTCCAAGAATCTTCTAGGCTGTTTTCTCTCTGCTGTATTGTATTTCCAGCAGATATCTGGTAAATTGAAGTCCCCCAGGAGAACAAGGGCTAGCAGTTGTGAGACTTCTCCCAGTTGCTTATAGAATATTTCATCTGTCTCTTCATCTCGGTTGGGTAGTCTATAAGAGACTCCCACCAGGATATCTGCCTTGTTAGCGTTTCTCCTGATTCTTACCCATGTTATAAATTCATGAGAAATTGTGATCTCTCTAATGACTATTTATTAATAGAAAAAGCAGCAAGCAAACAGCGTTGAGTGCGCCGGGGAGTCACCGTTCCACTGACAAGGCACATCACTTAGCATTAGTTCTGCTCTTTTATTCAGTCTGAGTTTCGTTTTCCTGGTAATCCCCTCCTTCTTTCGTTTCCTTGATTCCACATCAATGGTCGTCTTCTGTGCAGGTGTTGGCTGTTGCTAGGGGGTTGTTTGCCTTCTTTCTGTGGTCTTTTGGATGAAGGCTCGATGTCTTCCTCAGTGTCTTTTTCCTGACCTTTTCTCTCTGCATGCGTAGTTATTAGCTATTTATATAACTATAGTTATTTGCTTAATACAATTTTCACAGTTTCCTTAATTTTTGTTCTATGCAAGCAGATATAAGAGCAAGTTCCTTATTTTTATGCAAGCAGACATAATCACAAGTTATCTTAAGCAAGCATAACCACAATTTCTCTTAGGCAAGCATAACTACAATTTCTCTTTTCTTTTGTTCCATGCCTTATTTGACTTTCTTTAAATTGATTCTTATAATCATCCCAGGCACTCATCACACAGCATTCGCATGGTTTTATTTTTACTATCACATCGTAACACGAATCACACATACATTTCTCACACCCATAAACACTCAACTCTATTTGTGCCATCATCAAGCTCCAGAGAATAAAAACACTCCATAACTTGAAAATGCTTTGACAGTCCTATGGAGGCTTTGGTGTAAAATATGCCTTAAATTAGATGAGGCAAACCTTATGTTCTCAGAGGAATGTACAACCACACGATAATTCCCATTACTGATATGTTTCTTCTCCTTAGGTGCGCTTAATGATCACAGATGCTGCACGACAGAAGCTCCTTGTACTAACTGGACAGTGCTTTGGAAACACAGGAGAACTCATTCTTCAGTCAGGGACCTTCTCCTTCAATAATTTCATTGAGATCTTCGCAGATCAAGAGGTGTGTTCAGAAAAGTGTTTACCATATATTGTCATGTGATTGCGCAGGTTTTTAAGACTAAAAATGGTCCTCTTGTTAGAATTAGCATTAGCTAACTACTGCTGATGCTTTTTACTCTTTAATAGAGTCTTTATTTAAAGACATTTAATTTACTTCAGTTTTGACATAAATTGCTTTACAACGGAATTACATTTTAATTTGGGGAATTAAACTGCAGTTTCAAGAAAGAGAAAACCAAGGAACATTTTGACAATGGAAGGAGACAGTGTTGTGTTTAAAATATTCAGTTTGTTTATCTAAGGTGCACATACAAAGCAGTTGAATTTGACAGCAGGTTCTTCCCTGATGGCAGTTCAGTAATAAGTAACATGAAATAAGACAGACTATCTGCTGGAATGGGTGTAGTTTTTTGCACGACCTACCTGTTTGGCTTCTTTACTGTTGTTGGGGGTTAGGTTTTGTTCTCTTACTGTCTCAATTTAAAGAATTTTTCCCATTATCATGTTAAGGGGGCCTGCCGGGTTACACCCATGCTCTTTTGAGGACTAGACAAAGGGGTAGGTGGGGGGCTGGCTTCTGGGGGCAGGCTGCTCACTCATCCTGCGAGCTCAGAGGAAGAAGACGCCCCGTCTCCAGCCCACGTGGTGAGAACGCGGGGGAGCCAGGCATACTGCCGTCAGACTGCTCTGCATCTGCCCCGCTCCAGCCTCCTACCTTTGAGGACACAGCTGACCACCAGGACTCAAACGGTGAGCGGGGAGCTGCCCCTCCACTCTGCTCCCACCTGAGACACAGCGTGGCGGCTGCCGCCCCTGCCCCTCTGCTCCCGCCTGCTCTCCGCAGCTGTGTGGGCCCTGCCATGTTTTTCACCACCGGGAACAGACACAGGCAGGGTGTGCCTGCGGCTAAAGAAAGGACTGGAACTGAGTTATTTGTTCTGTTTTGTTGCTAATTTTAATAACTCCTGTTGTTTCTGTTTGTATGGTTAGATATGTTAGTAAAGAGCTCTTACTCCTACCCCCTTATCTCTGCCTTAGAGTTTTTGATTCAAACAATTATAATACCCGAGAGGGAGAAAACTTAAATTTTCTATTTCAAAGAGGAACTTCTGCCTTTATTGGCAGACATCTGTCCTTCAAACCAGGACAACTGTATTGTTTAACATTTTTATAGTAAAATCTGTAAATCTTGCTTGATTTAAAGAACAAAAGTACAAGAATTAAACATACCAACATTTAATGCTGTTTCGTTCATGACTTGTTATTTTGCTGTCTTGCTTAATTTCTGAAAGTCCCAGTAGGGCAGGAACCCATATTAAACAAGCTGTCACACTTAATTTGGCTGCTGTGTAATGTATATATATTTAAATAATCTATATGACTGTGTCCCTATGATGCCTGGAACGGCTGACCTGGAACAGAGACTAGACAGAGCAAAAGGAACAAAATCGGTATTTATTAAAAGGGTAAACCTCAGGCAGTGCAAGAGCCTGGCCGGGGCTACACCCAAGTCCAATCCAAGATGGATCCCAGTCACGAGTTTTTGCCCTTTTATAAGTTTTGATTTGTCTACACATTGGGGTCAGTTATCCAACCACAGCCCCAGGCCACAAAGTCTCAGTCCCCTGGCTTGCCCCCTTTCCCTAGCCGTTTTTTATGCTTTTTGGGTAACGGGTGTCCTTGATTCTCTAGCTAGGAAGGTATTGTTTTGTCTAACTACCCTGTGAAGAGGACTTACTAACACCTAATATGAAGTTTCAGAGTTAGACACTAAGCAGCAGAGAATCTGAAAAATATAAAAAGCTAAATCCCAAGGCATCATTTCCCCCCTTTAGAGGCTTGACAAGGCCTTTACCTTGTCAAGTCTCTATTCTAAATATCTACTAATAATAGGTATTTAATATCAGTTAAGTATCTGACAATAGTAACTAACAACAGATAACTATCAAATGGTAAATAAATATCTAACAATGGATAAGTATCTAATAACAGTACATATCTCTAACAGTAAATATCTAATAATAGATAAGTATCTAACAATAAAGAACTAATAATAGCAATAAACAATAGTGAACAGTAATAAATACATAACAGTAGTAGTGTCTTGTACAGTCGGATATTATGCAAAGAAAAATAACTATTATCATAAATAGTTCTTTAGGCACAGAAGAGGAATCATTTAAAACATGTTTTTGCCTGTATCAGTCTCTGGTTTTACAGTTGTTTCAGGAGTAGAAGCTTTCTTAATTCTGGAGTAGTGAATCCAGGGTCCTTTGCAAGCAACTTTGACTGCAGTTGGGGTGGTCTGCAGAACTTGGAATGGTCTTCTCTACTTGGCTTGTAGAGGCTCACCATCCCACCAATTAACATAGACCCAGTCTCCAGGCTTGAAGGAATGTGGAGTTGTGTCCTGTCCTATAGGTCTGGATAGCACGACGTAATTCTGGAGCTTCTGCAAAGTGGAACCTAAAGCCATTAGATATCTCTGTAAATCAAGTTTCCCCTTCATGTGGATTTCACCTGGAATATGCCAAATCTGATATGGTCTGCGGTACAGTATTTCATAGGGATTGATGTTATCCCTCTCTCTCAGCTGTATGCGGATTCTCAGTAAAGCTATAGGCAAGGCTTGAACCAATGTCATGGATGTTTCCAGACAAATTTTGCTTATTTGTGTTTTGAAAGTCCCATTCATACGTTCAACTTTACCACTTGCTTGGAGTCTATAAGGTATATGCAGATCCCAAGTAATTCCCAAAATCCAATAACCTCTTTAACTACGGTTGTAACAAAATGTGGTCCCCTATCTGATGACATCCCCAAGGGAACCCCAAACCTCAGAATTATATGATTGAGCAAAACTTTCACCACTTTGGTGGTTGTATTAGTGCGACAGGAGTAAGCCTCTGACCATCCACTGAAGGTGTCAACTAATACCAGTATGTACCAGTATCCCTCTTTGCATGGTAACTCCACAAAATCTATTTGCCAGTAATCTTCAGGAAGATCTCCTGCTTTTGTCACTCTGAACAACTCTTTTCCCCATCTCAGGGTTGTTTTTGCAGCAGATTTCACATTTGTTCACTCTTGATTGTACTATGTCAGTCATTCTTTTTCTTATTACTACCTTTTTTGATGTTTCAGAAGATTTTCAACCCCAAAATGTGTGTTTTCATGTTCTCTCTGAGCTAGCTCCCAAAGGATCAGGGGTGGGACTACAACCTGATTTGCTGGTATAACAGCACATCCACTTTCTGCGATCTCAGCTTTAAGGAATTTAATTAGTTTGTGGTCTGTTTGGTCATATTTTGTGGTGAACCCTGACAAATCAATGTCTTTTTGTTGAATTACTGCAAGAATACCTTTTTCTGCAATTCCTCTTGTTGCTTTATCAGCAAAATGATTTCCCAGTTCTGGAGTGGTTTTCCCTTTTTTATGACCTCTACAATGCATGATAGCTACTACCTCTGCAGGTTTTTTAATGCTCTCTGAGGGCAAGTATTTGTTCAGTATGTTTAATTTGATTACCTTGAGTGTTCAGAAGTCCTCTCTCCTTCCAGATGTCTCCATGGGTGTGGAAAACACTAAATGCATATTTATAGTCAGTCCGTATATTTACCTTCTTTCCTTTGCTCAGGTCTAGGGCTCTTGCCAGTGCAATCAATTCAGCTTTTTGTGATGACACACCTGCTGGCAGGGCCTTTGCCTCAATCACTTTGTCTTGCATGGTTACTGCATAACCTGTCATCCTTTTACCATTTTTCATGAAGCTGCTCCCATCTGTAAAAAGATTCAATATGGATTTTCCAAGGGCACATCTTTTAGGTCTTGTCAGCTGGAATAGACTTCTTCAATTGTCTGTAGACAGTCATGCTTAGGCATACCAGCAATTAAGGTGAAGGACAGAAACATGGCAGGGTTAAAAACAAAACTTATTTTCAAGGTAACATCAACCTGCTCTAATAACAGTGCCTGATATTTAAGCATCCGGTTGCCAGACAGCCAATGTCCCCCCTTTTTTTCAAGTACAGCTGTTACTTTATGGGGTACATATACTACAGTGTTTCACCCAAGGGTGAGTTTTCGGGCTTTCTGGATCAAGATGACAGTGGCTGCCACAGCCTTCAGGCACCCTGGCCAGCCTTGGGCAACACTTTCCAGCTGTTTGGAAAAGTAGGCCACAGCCCTCCATTGGTTTCTGAGGCACTGTGCTAGTACCTCCAAAGCTAGATTCAGTCTTTCATATGTAAAAAGTTCAAATGACTTAGTCAAGTCTGGAAGTCCCAGTGCTGGAGCTGTCATTAGTGAGTATTTCAGCTGTTAAAAAGCTGCTCTACTGTGTGTAATTATTTTCTTGGCTGCCTTTAATCCTCCATATAGGGGTTTTACCAGCAGTCCATAATTTGCTATCCACAAACGACACCAACCTAGCATTCCCAGGAAAGCTTGCATCTCTCTCGCTGTATGGGGCTCTGGGAGTCAACAGATGGCATCTTTCCGTTCTTTGTTGAGCTGTCGATGTCCACGGAAGATGCCAAGCCCCAAGTAAACTACTGCTTCTTTAGCAATCTGTGCTTTGTCTTTAGAAACTCTGTACCCACTCAGTCCCAAGAAGTTAAATAAACTTACATTCAATTGTATGCAGTCATGTCTGATTCTAGTCACAATGAGGATGTCATCCACGTATTGAAGAATAACTCCTTCTGACTCCTGTCTTTTCCAGTCCTCCAATTCCTTTGCTAGCTGGTTTCCAAAGATTGTTGGGCTATTCTTGAAACCCTTGGTAAAACTGTCCAAGTTGACTTTTCCTCCCTGTATTGGGATTTTCCCACTCAAAAGCAAAAAGCTCTTGGCTGTTTTTGTGTACAGGAATGCAGAAAAAGGCATCCTTCAGGTCTTCAACAGTAAACCACCCTAATTCATCTGTCAGTGTGGTCAAAAGGGTGTAGGGATTGGCTACTGTTGGGTGTATGTCCTCTGTAATTTTGTTAATTGCTCTTAAATCATGTACTAATCAGTAACTCTTACCATCTGCTTTCTTAACAGCTAAAATGGGGGTGTTGAATTTGGACTCACATTGCACTAACAGACCATGTTGTAGGAATTTTTCAATTATAGATGCCAATCCCTTACAGTTCTCAAATTTCAAAGGGTATTGTTTTTGCCTTACCGGTGTGGCTTCTGGTCTGAGTGCAATACTCACTGGTTCTGCCCGTTTGGATCTTCCTGGGATATCACTGGCCCATACTATTGGATTGACCGCATTTTCAACTTCAATGGGAATTTCACAATTTTTTTCCTGTGTAACAAGTGCAGCAACTTCAACAAATTTAGATTCAGGAATTATCACTCTTATACCCTCCCCCTTTTTAAATTTAATTTCTGTTTCTAACAAATCCCTCCCCAGCAATGCTTATGGGGACTTAGGCATATAGAGGAATGGATGGGTTACCCAGTGCTTCCCCAGTTTGAATTTTAAAGATTGGAAGAAAGGTCATGTTTCGCTTACTCCAGTCACCCCAACAACATGTACAGTATTGTGACTCAGTTTCTCTTCTGACGTATTTAACACAGAATATGCTGTTCTAGTATCTACTAAAAACTTGATGTCATCTTTCCCCAGTTTACCAATAACCAAAGGTTCCGCCAGGGCGGTAGCATTCAGTCCCCATCATTTAGAACTTGAACCGCTTGAGGCTTGTACTACTGGGAGTCGGGGAACTGAGGATTTTTCTTTCAGTGCTAAACAGTCCTTCTGCCAATGTCCCCATTTCTTACAGTAAGCACATTGATTCTTCTCCATATGGGAAGTTTTCTTGGATGACTTTTCCTGAGTTGCCTTCTTACTAGGTTGGGATTTAACTTTTTCAGTTGGGCCCCTGTGTTGAAACACCCTCCAGGCTACTTCTAGCATTTTATCTATGTCTCGAACTCCCTCTATCTTTTGCAGCTTTCTTCTTATATCATCTGAAGCCTGACCCATAAACAACAGAATTAGATGGGCTTTACCATCATTTGACTCGGGATCTAAATCTGTATATTGAATTGCAGCTTCTCTTAATCTGTTAAAAAAATCACTGGGTGATTCATGATAATTATGCTTTATTGCATAAATTTTTGACCAATTTATAGCTTTAGGAACACCATGTTTTAACCCATATACCACAAGACTTTGATATAGTTTTAGCCTCGCCATATGTTCTGGTATATTTGGATCCCAGCCAGGATTTTCTAGGGGAAATATCTGAGACAGTGCCTTGAAGCAGCCCAATAGCTATGCTGGCCACTACTGATGTTGTGATAGCTTTATTGGCCATTTGTGTCTCAGTGGGATCAAGTAATGTGTCTAACATAGAGTTCAAATCAGCCCAATCAGGGTTTTGTGTGTTAATTGCTCTTTCTACTAATGTGGCCACTTTATCTGGGTTCTCTTCATATTTCTCCACTGTAGTTTTCCATTGCTCTAACTGGATAAGGGAGTAATGAACCTTTAAATATATCAGCCCTTGGTTGTCAACTGCTTGTCATAATGGAGCTTGTAAAATTGGTTCTTTTTCTTTTTTTTTTTTTTATCTAGTAGGTTTCACTATTGAATTGCACTCTTTGATGGCCTTTTTAGCAATCTTTCCGCTCCTTCACTTTCTCAAAGCTGCAATTACTGCATCAATTTCATCCTCCTCCTCTTCCTCAGAACCACCCAAGCAAGAGCTGTCTGACTCTGTATATTCTGCTGTAATATTAGATCTGCTTCAATTAATCTTAATTCTAGAAAGCGCTAAGCAAGGTTTATACCATATTGGAGACTCACAGGCCTATGAGCAGAGGAGGCAGTACTCCTCCCGTGGGAGGGCCCCTCTCTGCCCTCTCAGCAAAAGTCCCCTTCCCCCAAGCCTGCCTCTTTCCCTGATGACAACAGTGAGGATGGCGGCGGATGTGGGCGGTGGTGTCTGTGCCTGCCAAGGCTCGCCTTTCTCCTCCTTTACTGACTGGGACCCTGCTAGGGGCATGCCCCCCCATGCCCCCCTTGCTCCGCCGGAGACAGGAGTGGAAGAGCCTCTCCCCAATCAGACCGGGGAGGTCCCTGTTCTCAAATCAGGGGCGATGAGGTCTAACTCGGCCTCCTTCTTGTTTTTATATTCCCTATTCAATATTGGCTCTCCTTTTTTACTTTTCCTCTCTTTTTTTTTTTTTTTTTACGACCAAGATATATCCTTCCTTTTTGTTTGCTGCTGGGCTTTGTTGACATGCTAAGATCATAAAAAGCCTAGCATATTCTAATTCATCAGGGTATCTGTATTTGCGTATACGGGAAATCAAACTTGATATTAATTTCTTAGGAAAACTACTGAATTTTGGCCACACCTCATGTTATTAAGTTCATAAGTAGGCCAGATATTTTTGGAGAGTCTGAAAAGTTTGTTTTCAAAAAGCAATGACTCCCCCCCAGTTACGTCCCCCCAATTTTTCGATACTAATCCCAAAGGACTATCTATGGGAATATTATTATTACAACACATACAAGAGAATATACATCCCATATGTTAACAGTTATGAGTGAGAAAGTCCATGGAGATCAAAAGAACCAGGGAGAAAGAAACCAAAGAATAAGCCAGAGATGGATTTCGAACTCCTGCCTTTCAGAACTGCAGCACGAGAACTGACCCACTGCTGGCCTCAGGCCAATATCTCTGCAATCGAACCCCGATTTTCAGAGAGCATCCTCTCTTACTACTAGCAGGGAGGTGAAGAGCATCAGCAACTCCACCTGGACTCCTAGGGTCCTTCAACACTAAACAAAATTACAAGAGATCTCTAAACACCTAACTTAGGTGCTAAAGCAGAATACCACTTATCCAGTTACTCATGAGTCTCTGTACCAGTCCCAGGGGTTCTTGGGCTCTGGTACCTTCTGGACTGCAGCTGGGCCCCCCCAGAGTGCTGGCAGGAGTGGGGGGGGGACGGGGGGGGATGGGGGACAGGAGCTGAATGTTCCTCAAGTCCAGGGGTTTTCCAGATGCCTTAAAGTCCTTTTGTGGTGGCCAGAACTGATGCCTGGAAAGGCTGACCTGGAACAGAGACTAGACAGAGCAAAAGGAATAGAATAGGTATTTATTAAAAGGATACACCTCGGGCAGTGCAAGAGCCTGGTTGGGGCTACACTCAAGTCTAATCCAAGATGCATCCCAGTCACGAGTTTTTACCCTTTTATAAGTTTTTATTCATCTAAACATTGGGGCAATTGTCCAATCACAGCCCCAGGCCATGAAGTATCAGCCCCCTGGCTTGCGCCCTTTCCCTAGCCGTTGTTTATGCTTTTTGGGTAACGGGTGTCCTTGATTCTCTAGCTAGGAAGGTATTGTTTTGTCTAACTACCCTGCGAAGAGGACTTACTAACACCTAATATGAAGTTTCAGAGTTAGACACTAAGCAGCAGAGAATCTGAAAAATATAAAAAGCTAAAACCCAAGGCATCACCTAGGTATTTAGTTCCCAAAATTAAATAGGAACATTTCAGTGGGGTGAATTTTGAAAGTTCAGCACTGAAAAAGAAAAGTTTTCATGAGCCCCTGTTTAATGTTTTATCCATTTGGGGTCAGACTTTTTAGCAGGGCCTGTTGAAATAGAATAAGGCATAATGTTTTTAAACTAAAAGAGCGATGATTTAGACTAGATATAAGAAATATTTTTTTTTTTTAGTATTGTGAGTGGTGAAACACTGAAACAGGTTTTCCAGAGAGGTTGGAGACCTTCTATAATAAGGTCACCCAACTAGTGGGTGAAGGCAGGGCGATGGATGTAGTTTTTCTGGATTTTAGTAAGGCTTTTGTTGCTGTCCCTCACAGCATCCTTCTGGAAAAGTTGCCCAGCTATGGGATGAGTGGGCTTAATGTGGGCTGGCTGAAGAACTGGCTGAAGGGTATGGCTCGAAGGGTTGTAGTGAATGGGGCTATATCTGGCTGGTGACCAGTCACTAATGGACTTCCTTAGGTCTCAGTTCTAGGGCCAGTTCTGTTCAATATATTTATCAATGATCTCGATGCAGGATTTAAATCTACCTTTAGCAAATTTGCTGATGATTCCAAACTGGGAGGTGCTGTTGATTCTCTTGAGGGACTAAAGGCCTTGCAGAAGGATCTACATAGATCAGAGCATTGGGCAATGAAGTTTAACAAGTCCAAATGCTGAATTCTGCACCTGGGACAGGGTAATGCCAAATGTGAGTATAGATTGTAAGATGAGTGGGTGGAGATCAGCCCTGCAGAAAGGGATCTGGGCATGCTGGTTGAGACAAGTTTCGCTTTTTTGATTTTATTTGCTTTACTTTTTTACAGACAAAGCCATGTCTGACATAGGAGTGAGATTTATTTATACTCATATCAATGGTTTCAATACAACAAAGATAGAAAATATGTATTTTCTGCTTTATTTAGTTATTGGTATGTGTAATGGTTTGAAAGCAAAACCAATGAGAGACTCCAAGTCAGAAATACAATTTAATAGGAAAAAAGAAAAAAATAAAATACATGCAATAGTGCAAAAGAAAAACTACTGATGGAGTCAGAATGAAACCTGACACCCATCTAGTTAGGGTGGTGGTAGCAGTTCAGATGAAGTGGTCTTGATGAAGTAGTGATCCTGTAGAAAGGTCTGATAGCTCTTGTCCTCTGGAAACCAGTGGGTAAGGGCTGCCTTAGTGTTCCAAATATCTGGTTTTATCTAGGTAGGAAATGTTTGGCTCCTCCCCCTTGGGTGAAGCATCTCACAATGGGATGATGCAATTTTATCAGTCATGCAGTGGGACTCAATGGCCCATTAACAGAATATATCTTCCTGGAGGAAGGATGGGTGGAGGGAAAGATAGAGCATTGCCCCACCTGGTTTTTAACAGATGGTCCATTAGCAGAGTATATCTCCCACAGAGATAAGAATCACTCTCCCACCTGGTTTCAGCAGATGGTGATAGAATACATACTTTTGGGCACATCTTTACATTGTAACCTAGGACAGTATGATAACTTTTCTTTTGATTACAGCCATTGTTTTTGTTGCATTTTATTATTGGTAAGTGCTGAAAATAAATTATGTAATGCAAAGAAAGGAAGCAAGACATAGACAGAGGACCACAGAGATCTACTTCAATCAAGCATCTCTTTTTATATATCAATTTCTTTTGCTGATTCAGTTTGTAGTCCAAGACTTTCAAATTATTCACCTGCAGTCTAATCTATATTACCTTTATGAAAACTGCTCCTATAGCTTGAACTACTAATTGAGTGTCTGCAAAGAAGGTTGTACTATTTTGCATTATACCACGTGGGTATATTTTGCATTGAATTTTACATCTGAATTAATTCTATAAAGTTTATATAATTTGGTGGTCTCTTTGATAAGTGCAAATAAAACAAATGGGCTACATTTGACCTATTTTCCTGTTAAAAAAAGTCACATTTCTTTGGAATTGGAATAACATAGAAAGTAAATCATACCTCTTCATGTTTGTGTACTAATATGGAAACAGAAAATATTGGGTTTTAGTTCAGACTGGAATAGAGCAATACCTCTTCATACTATGGCATAGAACTTTTTGTTTTCTGTGCCTTTATTTCAGTAAATTGTGTTAGTACTATCATGTTGCCTTTTAGGAATGGTACTCCCGAGTTTAGTGTCCCCACCAAGACTCTCCCAAACCAGACACTGCACTCTCCCCCTCCACCCCCACTGAAAGCACAAAAGGCAAAGATCATGGGTTGAGAAAAGAACACTTTACTGGAAACAGCAATAAGATAAGAAAACTAACAGTAACAGCAAGAATATTAATAATAAAAGCTATAAGACAAATAAACTATTTATATGGAAAACTGTGATAAATACTGACTGGCTCTTCCTGACCACATTTTTCTCCTGACTGGAAAAAGGTCATCCTCCTCTTCTGAAGCCAGACTCCCTTTCCCCCATCCCTATCAATGACATAAGGTGGTATTGAATAGCATTAGGGTCTGGCCATGCCCCCCCTCCTGACTACTGTAAAAAATTAGCCCTGTTCTGGCCTAACCTTGGACACATGTTTTCAAACACTGTCAAAATTAATGGAGTTATTATAGATTTTCACTTTTGTGATCCATGAGTTGAAAATAAAAATAATGACAAGATTGTTTTTAATCCTAACACTTTTTTCTGGCTTTTTCTTTAGCACTGAATTTATATTTTTTTATTTATAAGACTATATATATAAAGCATTATAAATATATTTAATAATATGATATATATATATTTTTAAATATATTTGTCATAGCTTAACCCCAGCTGGCAACTAAGCCCCACATAGGGGTTTACTCATTCCTCTCACAGTAGGATTGGTGAGACAGTCAGAGAGGGAAAAATGAGAGAACTTGTGGGTTGAGATAAAGACAGTTTAATAGGAAAAGTAAAAGCCACACATGCAAGCAAAGAAAAATAAATAATTCACTGCTTCTCATGGGCAGGCAGGTGTTCAGCCATTTCTGAGAAAGCAGGGATCTATCATGAGTAATGATGACTTGAAAAGACAAACGCAATCACTCCAAACATCCTTCCATTCCTCTTTCCTCTCCTAGCTTTATATGCTAAGCGTGACATATGGTATGGAATGTCCCTTTGGTCAGTTGAAGTCGGCTGCCCCATCTGTGTCTCCTCCCAACTTCTTGTGCCCCCACAGATGACTCATTGATGGTGTGATATGAGAAGCAGAAAAGGCCTTGATTCTATATAAGCCCTGCTCAGCAACAGCTAAAACATCCATGTGTTATCAACACATTTTTTAGCACAAATACAAAACACACCCCTATAATAGCTACTATGAAGAAAATTAACTCTCTCCCAGCCAAAACCAGAAAAATAGAACATATATAAATATATTTGCCTCACAATCTCACAAATACAAAACATGTGACTTTTTGCATTTTTGATGGAATAAATAATTTCTTAGTGTTCTGCAAAACTGTCCTGCGGTCTGGGAATCAGGACCCAGTCTGCAGAAAGAACTGTGGTATGAAATACATTCTGTATAAGGAGAGGGTGGGGAAGGCAGCTTCTCCAAGAGGATGTTAGCCTCCTCTGGGCTGCAGTTATTCTTTCTGCCTGTTTTGAAGATGTGCTGTTTCACTTAGATATTTGTCTGGCTCTTCTGAATCGACAGGGGCAGCAGGGAGACTTGTGAGACAATGGCAGAGATAGTCACTGCTCTGGCAACATTAGCTTCATAGTCCTCATCCTCTCTAAATTAAAACTTGCACTGTCCTCCTATAAAGGGTAAAGGACGGAGGGGAGAACCTTGGGGTACTTTCCCCCCTTTAGATAGCGAAGGTGGGACCTTTCCTCATAAGCTGATCCTTTGTATTTTCAAAAATACAGTAGAAAATTAATTGTGATAGCTGGTTCTTTTAGTTTCTAGGATGGGTACTCAACAGTGCAGAAGCCAATAAAAAAGGTTTTATCTGATCAGGAACTATTATGTTCTGATATTAATTGTAATTTAAAAATGAATTTACATGCATCTTTTGGTTTTTTACAATCTTAGGTTGGTGAATTATTGAGCACCACACACCCTGCCAACAAAGCCATCTTAACTCTTTTCTGCCCTGAGGAAGGAGAATGGAAAAGTTCCAACCTGGACAGACACAACCTTCAAGACTTTATTAACATTAAGTTCAACTCAGCTTCCCTATTGCCCAAAATGGAAGGACTCTCTGAATTCACTGAGTATCTGTCAGAATCAGTAGAAGTGCCATCACCCTTTGACATTTTGGAACCTCCAGCTTCAGGAGGCTTCTTGAAACTCTCCAAACCCTGCTGTTATATTTTCCCAGGTGGAAGAGGGGACTCTGCATTGTTTGCAGTGAATGGATTCAACATGCTTATCAATGGAGGATCTGAAAGAAAATCTTGCTTTTGGAAACTTATCCGGCACTTGGACAGGGTAGATTCCATTCTACTCACTCACATTGGAGATGATAACCTGCCAGGAATCAATAGCATGCTTCAGCGAAAGATAGCTGAATTAGAAGAGGAACAGTCCCAAGGGTCTACTACCAACAGTGATTGGATGAAAAATCTGATCTCACCTGATTTAGGTGTTGTATTCCTTAATATACCTGAGAACCTGAAGAACCTGGGTCCTAACTTCAGAGTAAATAGGAGCATAGAAGAAGTTTGGTTTACTCTTCAATATTTAAATAAATTGTCTATGAAACCAGAACCACTTTTCAGAAACATAGGAAATACCACTGACCCTATCATCTTATTTCAGAAAATGGGAGTTGGCAAACTTGAGATGTATGTGCTTAATCCTGTCAAAAATAGCAATGAGATGCAATATTTTATGCAGCAATGGAGTGGTACTAGAGAAGATAAAGCTGAATTCCTGCTACCAAATGGTCAAGAACTAGACATTCCATTATCCTGTTTCACCTCTGTCTCATCCCTCATTGTGTGGCATCCAGATAACCCTGTAGAAAAAATAATCCGTGTTTTGTTTCCTGGAAACAGCACACAATATCATATTCTAGAAGGACTAGAAAAACTCAAACACTTAGACTTTCTTAAACAACCAATGGTTACACAAAAAGACCTAACTGGAAACATTGCTAGTCCAGCTGTGAAACAAGCAAAGCTGAAACAGCGAACAGATAGCAAGGAGTGTCTGAAGCCTGCTGCAAAGACACCAAACAAGACTGTCAGAAAGGAATCTAAAGAAGAAACACTGGAGCCTGCAAAACCTAATCCAGGACCGGAAAAGATTCTGAAATTGGAAAGCAAAGAAAAAGTTCCAGTTAAAAAAGAGAAACCAGCAAAAGGGGAGACCAAATCTATAGTGGCAGAAAAAGATGTTAAAAGTAAAGAAGAGCAAAAATCTGAAACTCCTGAAAAACAAGCTACAGATGTAAAAGCAAAAGTGGCAAAGGACAAGCCAGTGAAAAAGGAAGTCAAAGCAAAACCTGAAGAAAAGAAAGAGGAAAAAGAAAAACTAAAGAAAGATGTTTATAAGAAAGAGGAGAAAAGACCCATCAAAAAAGAAGAAAAACACAAAAGAGAGGAGATCAAGCAAGAAGTTAAAAATGAGGTGAAAAGGGAAGAGAAGGAAACTAAGAAGGAAGTAAAGACAGAAGCTCCACCAAAGGAAGTTAAAAAAGAAGGTAAAAAAGAAGGTAATAAAGAAGAGAAGGAAATTAAGAAGGAAGAAAAAGGAATCAAAAAAGACATCAAGAAGGTTCCTAAAGGAAAAAAGACATCTGCTGCTTCAACTGAAATAAAAAAGCCAGCAGCAAAGCCTAAACCACAAAAAAAGCCAGAACCTACTAAAAAAGAAGCTGTTTCTGCTGAAAAGCCAAAGGAAAAAGTTAAAATTAGGCCTGTCAAGGAGATTAAAATCAGTGGAGCTCAAACTGCCCTTACAGCAGTTGGAGCCATTACCGCAACTATAGCAGCTGCAGAAATTGCAGCTAGTGGAAAAGAACTTCAAGTTGAGAGATCCCTTATGTCTTCACCAGAGGATTTAACAAAGGATTTTGAGGAATTAAAAGCTGAAGAAGATGAAACAATAAAAGAAACGAAACTTCAAGTTGCACTCATAGAGAATGAACTGAGACTCACTGGCACAGAACAAAGAGAGACCTTTGAAGTCCAAAAAGAAAAATTAGATCATGAAGGACCTGTTGAGTCCTCTGATGAAGGCATAACTACCACAGAGGCAGAGGGTGAGTATGAACAAACACCTGAAGAATTGGAACCTGTGGAAAAGCACAGAGTTGATGACCATGAAAAGCTTGAAGATGAGGGAACTGTCTTGGAAGAATCATATGAAGGAGGAAATTATGAGGAAAAGGCAGAGACAGAGGAAGCTGAAGAGCAAGGTGAAGATGCGGAGGTAAAGACACAACTGGTCACTACAAAACCATATATTAAGAAAGCAAGAAAAATGCAAGAGAGTTCAGAAGAAATAATGCCTGATATTAAAGCCAAAAAATATCTTGAAAAGGCAGATGATGAAGCATCAGATGAACAGGCTGAGGAGGACATGGAAGAAGCAGTAGAAAAGGCAGAAACTGAAGAGACTGATGAAGACAAGGAAGATGAAGCAAAAGACATTAGAGATGAAGAGAAGACAGAAAAAATAGAAGCTGAAGAAGATTGTGTGATGGCAGTAGTAGACAAAGCTGCAAAAGCTGGTGAAGTTGAAGATAATTATGGCCTACTTATACTTACACCAACAAAACACTCAGAGCCTCAGTATCCAGCAGTTGAACTGGCTGCTTCTATACATGATGAAACATTACCTGGTGGCTCAGAAAGTGAAGTCACTGTTTCTTATGAAGAAGATAGAGAAAATCCACCTGAGGAATTCACTGCTACTTCAGGTTATCTACTGTCTACCACTGAACTATCCAGTGAACCAATTCCAATGGATGAAACATCTATGCCCTTGGATGTCATGAGTGATAAAATTAACAATGAGGAAAGTGAGTCACCTTCTCAAGAGTATAAGTACATTACCAAGTATGAGACATCATTGTACTCTCAAGAATTTGCTAGACCTAAACTTTCTCCACTTCCAGATGCTTTTATTGGATTATGGGAGGAATCCAAAACAGAGGCCACAGAAGGCAAAGACTATAATGCCTCAGCTTCTACCATCTCACCACTTTCTTCATTAGAGGAAAACAAATTATGTAAATCTGCATTCCAAGATGTATATTGTCAAAAAGGAAGTGAAATCCAAGGAACTGACAAATTAGAAATCAAAGAACCCTATCCAGAAGATGGTGGAAAACATACAACAGCCAAGAGTCCATCTAAGAGTTTGTCCCCTCCATCACCTGTTGCCAAAACACCACTAAGTGAACGCAGTGTGAACTTTTCACTTACTCCCAATGAGATCAAAGTCTTGACTGAGCCAGTCCCCATTGCTACATTGTCTGATGTACATCAAAAAGTTGCCAAAGAGCCCTGTGCAAGCCCTGAAGATAAAAAATTGCAAGTAGCATCTCCCTCACAGTCTGCTGCAGGTAGTGCTGGCCACACACCTTATTATCAATCCCCCATTGATGAAAAATGCAATCAGCTTTCCTCTGAAACCAGTGAAAAGTCAACAGAAGTTCCTGTTATCTTGGAACTCAGTGAAGACAAAGATGAGTCTGCCAAACCCAGAATTAGCCCTATGGATTGGCCTGTGCCAGATTCAGAATCTCCTATTGAAAAAGTTCTCTCACCTCTATGGAGTCCACCACTGATAGGTTCAGCGACCAGTTATGATACATTTTTGAGTGCTGATGTAAAGTCTCCCACCAGAGATTATGGAAATCCTTCCAAGGGGAAACCCAAAAAAAAAAAATCACCTTTTCAGATGAACCCAGCTTCTGAAGCCAGCTCTGTGAGCCTTTTCCAAGAAAAACAAAGTGAAAAAATTATGGAGTTTATGGTAATTAATGAAGGTTTCAGCCTAGAAAGGAAAATGGAGGATACAGTACCCAGCCGCTCTCAGTCTTCACTGGTCTTGGATGAGTGGAAGTTAACAGGTGATCTCTCATCAACTCAAATAGATATTGGTCAGTTTGGTTCCTTAAAAGAAGACACCAAAATGTCAATTTCAGAAGGCACTGTTTCTGACACATTTGCAACTCCAGTTGATGAAGTTGTAGTAGAAAATACCTATTCCCATATAGAAGGAGTAGCTTCTGTCTCTATAGCATCTGTTGCTACTAGTTCATTTCCAGAACCAACTAGTGATGATGTATCTCCTTTGCGTGCTGAGGTTGAATCCCCCCACTCTACTGAAGTTGATGATTCCCTTTTAGTGTCAGTTCTACAAACACCAACAATGTTTCAGCAAACAGATATGTCTCCATCTAAAGAAGAATGCCCAAGACCCATGTCAATTTCTCCATCAGATTTCTCATCTAAAACTACAAAATCAAGAAACCCAGTGCACAATCACAGATCTCCTGAGCAGTCAGCTATGTCAGTAGAATTTGGTCATGAGTCCCCTGAGCAGTCTTTAACAATGAACTTCAGTAGGCAGTCTCCAGAGTCTCCTACTGTAGGCACTAGTGTATACCATATATCTGAAAATGGACGGACAGAAGTAGATTATAGCCCTTCAGATATACAGGAACCTATTTTTGCATGGAAGACTTCCCCTGTGGAGCAGTCATCTTGCTCTCAGGAGAAGGATATTTCAGAAATTATTTCAGTTTCTCAAATTGAAGCTTCATCCTCAACTTCATCAGCTCATACACATTCCCAGTTAACTTCACCACTGCCAGAAGAAACCTTTTCAGGTGCTGTTCCACCCAAACATATGTCACTACATTCCTCTTTTGCTTCAAAAAAGATGCAGAGCCTAGGAGAAAAGCTTTCACCAAAGTCTGACCTGTCTCCATTAAATCCAAGGGAATCTTCTCTGTACTCTCCTAGTTTTCCAGATTCACATCCTGCAATCATAGAAGCTGTGTCAGCTACTCACACATCTTCATTATCTTTGCAATTGTCCTCTGTCAAAGCATTTGGTTGCCAAGAACTCCTAACAAAGCACAGTCCAGAACCTTTAATCAGCCCAGAAAAAGAAGACTTAGAGAAAAGCAGCAGATCACAAGAAGAACCTAGTTATTCTTACAAGGCCTCAGAGAAAACTGTTAGGTCACCAGAGGATATTAGCTACTCCTATGAGGCAGTTTCAACATCTAGATCACCTCAGTCCACACATTATTCCTATAAGATGACAGGGAAAACGATGGGGTCACCAGGAGTCACAGATTATTCATATGAGATAATTGGAAAAGCTGCCAGATCACCTGATGCTATGGATTACTCCTTTGAGACAACAGGGAAAGCCACCAACTCACCTGAAGCCACAGATTTCTCATTTGAGACAACTGGGAAAACCACCAGGTCATCCAAAGTTACTAGCTATTCCTATGAAGCAAGTGCACATTTTACTCCAGAAAAATCTTTAGCAGCGTCTCGTCAAGATGTTGACTTATGCCTTGTGTCTTCCTGTGAATGTAAACATCCTAAAACTGAACTTTCACCATCATTTATCAACCCAAATCCCCTTGAGTGGTTTGCAAGTGAAGAACAGTCTCAATATCAAAAGAAAACATTAACTCAATTTATAAGATCTCAGCCACCTTCTGGGGGAAAGCAGCAAGGGAGGCAGTGTGATGAAACCCCTCCCACATCCATGAGTGAGTCTGCCCCATCTCAGACTGATTCAGATGTTCGCCCTGAGACTGAGGAATGCCCTTCCATCACTGCAGATGCTAACATTGATTCTGAAGATGAGTCAGAAACCATTCCAACAGACAAGACAATTACATACAAGCAAATTGACCCACCACCTGCTCCAATGCAGGATCACAGCCCTTCCCCTAGGCACCCTGACATCTCCATGGTTGATCCAGAGATTATGCCCACTGATCAGAATTTGGGTAAACCTTTGAAGAAGGACCTCAAAGAAAAGACAAAAACAAAAAAGCAGGGTACTAAGACCAAGTTGTCTTCTCCTTTAAAAAAAAGTGATGGTAAATCAAAACAAGTCGCTTCACCAAAACCAGCTGTACAGGAATCTTTGAACAAAAATTCCAAAACAGTTTCTCAAAAAAAGGAGTCTGTGGAGAAAGCAACCAAAAATATCTCTTATCCAGAAGGAAAGTCTCAAGTGGAAGAGAAAGATAAGGACACCAAGAATGCAGCAAATGCATCAACACACAAGTCAGCAAAGACTGAAACCACAGGTAAAGACAGGAGTTTCCTAATGTTAAGATTTTCTTTGTTGTTGCAGTGAAGTTAGGTTGCCTTTACATCAGCTGACAATGTGGTTTGTAGCAAACCCCCAAGGAAAATTCATGTTTTAAATATAAATCTGGCATATTATAGCTACATTTAAATTAATGAAATTCACGGAATTAAATTTTGCAATCTGATAAATTTGATGTATCAGTTTGCTCAGATGCAAAGAATTAGAGAGGGTACATCAAATATAAAAAACTTAATACTGTCTGAATTGTTAACTATTAGAATTAAAGGTACCACTTCTGTAGGTGAAACAAAATTACTTTATTCATAGTAATAATTATATGGGCATAATGTTCTTAACATAAACGAATGCAATTCAATATTGTGAGAGGCATAGGTATAATCAGACATTGGATGCTTTTATTACTTTGCCTGATGAATTTTAAAAATAGTATTTAAAAAAAATTATAACAATAGTAAGAGCACTTTCAGTGAGCTGAGCATGTACATCACATAATCCAGTTGTGGTTGAATGACCTTGGCTGGACACTAGGTGCCCACCAATCTGCTCTACCACTCCCTAGCTGGACAGGGGAGAGAAAATCAGATGGAAAACAACTCATAGGTTAAGATAAGGCAGTCTACTAAAGTGAAAGCAAAAGTTTGAGCACACACAAGCAAAGAGAAAAAAAGAGTTTATTGTCTACTTCCCATCAGCAAGAGATGTTCAGTCACTTTCTGGAAAGCAGGGCTTCAGCTCATGCAGCAGCTGCTCTGGAAGGCAAACATTGTAGAATAACCAATGACACCAGTTTCCTCCTCTCTCCCTTAGCTTTTATATCTGAGCCGTTGTCAGATGGTATGGAATATATTCCTTTGGTCAGTTTGGGTCAGCTGCCCTAGTTGTGTCCCCACCCAGGATCTTGCCCACTTCCAGCCCTTTGTTGGGGGGCAAGAGAATGTTAGATAGCTCTGACGTTGTGCCAGCGCTGCTCAGCATTAGCCAAAACATTGTTATGTTGTCAACACCTTTCCAGCTACAAATGCAAACCACAGCACTGTGAGGGTTGCTATGGGAAAATGAACTCCAGCTCAGCCAGAACCAATACACAGATTAAGTTTTATGCCATCAGTGATGACTAAACATCCAGAAAACGAATGTAATTTTGAATTACTCTTGCGTATTCCAAGTAGCAATAAAATATGAATTAGATTACCAAAGGACACATTGTGCTAATATTTGTTTCTGGCACATCTTGTTGGAGAATATTCTGGGGATACTTGGATTTTGCTGTTTTCAGGACTGATGTTTTATTAAAAACTTTTTCAAGGAGCAAGTGTAGGATTCAGTACAAGAAAACCAGCATTCAGGTCTCGGTAGCTTCATAATTTTAAGTGGTCCACTATTCCTTTCTTACATAATTATTTGCATGTCACTCCTAGTAGATGTTTTTCAAAGCAGCAGTGCAGTTCCTCATGCTGTACATTTCTCCAGCACTTCATTTTTATATTATTCTTCTTCATTGAGGCATACTTCTAAGGTATATTCTAGCACTGAAGACAAGGGTCTATTCAATAATGACATTTAAGTGTAATATCTAATAAATTATGCAATGTTAGCATATACAATTCAGAAAGGTGCATCACAGTTTTTTATGATAAAAGATTGTAAAAGGGTTTTTTTGTATACCCAATAGTTTAAAACTCTCTAATTAAGGGAATCTTATCATATTATGATGCTTATTTGACATATTGCCCTGTGATGAATGGCAGGTCCCACTAGGCAATTATATTGGACTTGCCTGTATTTTCAATATGTAATCCTAAATAGAGTGCATTGTTCAGATAATTTAGTTTACCAAATGTGATGGGTTGACACTGGCTAAATGTCAGTGCACCTATGAAAATTATTTATTCATTTTCTTCTGCTATAGTTAAGCAGAGGAGGGGGAAAGAAAATTCATGAGGTGAGATAAGGATTAGGAGAAAAACACTTTAAAGGCAAAACCTGCTTAAAACTTTAAAAGGTATAAACAAAAATTTATTAACAGGATTGAAAGAGGAAATAAGAACTAAAAATAAACTGTTAGAACACCTTTTTCGTCCCCTCCCCCCCCATTCTTTCTTTCTCACCAACACTGCAGGGAGATAAAACATGGGATTTTTAGTCACTTTGTCACTTCTAAAAATTTTTCATTTGTTTACTTAAGGAAAGAAGTCTCTTTTGTTATGCCATGGGGTTTCTCCTACAGGAAACAGTTCTCTGTGAACTTTTCCAATGTGGTGTTAATTTTCACTGCTAACAGTCCTCCCAGAACCTGCTTTCAACGTGAAGTCCCTTCCATGGCTTGCAGTCTTCCCACAACTGCTTTTCATGGGCCATTTAGCTTATGGGTGCAGTTTTTAAAGATGAGTTGTTCTAGTATAAAAGCAAGAGTCCTCTTGCTCTATTTCTGAAAGCAAGGGTTTTCTTTCTTTCTGTTCAACCTACTCACCCAATTGCAGCTTTTCAGTATCCACGTGCTCCAGCACCGGTGCCTTTTTCTCATGGGCTGTGGGGTGAATGCTGCATCCCCCCCATGCACTTCATGAATTACAGAGAAACAGTTTCCTGTATTATAATCCTCACCACAGATTGAAGAAGAGTTTCAGCTCTGACGCTCGGAGCACTTCCTCCTCCCCCTCTCTTTTTTGCACCAACCTTAGTGTTGCCATATTGTTCTCCTCATGCGTCTTCACTTTTTCCTTTTCTCTGACTTAGGAGAGAATCAGTGTTTGTAGGTTCATTTGTTCTCAAGTTCTATCAATTGAAACAGTTTTTATAGATCTCTGCAGCGCTGAAAGGTTAAGTTTGTCCAGGCTCCACAATCGGGGAATTGCTTGCCATGCTTCTCTCTCTATTGGTCACGTGGTGTCTGCAGGCACTGCGCAAGCCACACTGGCTGCTGGCTCCACTCCACGCCTATTCTTCATGTGGGACGCCGAAAAAAGAAAAGCTGCTGCTGCTGCTTTTGTCTTTCTGTCAGCAGCATGGATAGTTAAAAGCAGCTAAGTAAATATAGTCCATTGCAAGCCATGCTGAGACAAACTGCGGCTGTGTGGCGCTGCCCTGGCTGCATGGTTGCTTGCGGTGCTGGGATGGCCCCCAGCAGCATGGCTTGGCAGCCGTGCCAGGACAGTGTCCAGTGGCCCCTTCTGGGAAGGGGCCCAGGCCTGTCTCTCCACCCCTCTTTTGAGAGCAGAGTGTTGTTGGATACTACTGGGAACCAGGGAAAAAGCAGCCTTGAAGCTCTGCCCTTCTCAAGCTGCTTTTTCCCTGGTTCCCAGTAGTATCCAACGACAGCAGAGAGCAAGAGAGTTTCCCGCAGTTATTCGTTTTTAAATATATTATGGAGGTGTTATCAGCTTTTTTCTAATTGACTTAGCAGTGTGCTAGTTGTCAGAACTAGCTAGCAATTGGTTTTGCCAGGCACGGAGGAAGCTGCTAGCAACTCCTCACAAAAAATCACTTCTGTGGCTTTTTCCCTCTTCACCACAAATCAATTAATGCAAAACCAGCACGCCAAACTTCATCCTCTGTAACATCATGAGGAGATCAATTAAACATAAATGGTGATCATCTAGATGAAATTAGTGGCTGAATCCTGATTGTCAGTTCACACCATGATTCAGTGTGCAGCAAAAGCAGCTATTTTTGACCTCTTCTTAGAACAGGTGCTATGCTATGTATAGCAGAAAAACATGTTTCCTTCTACTTTTTGTGATAAGTGGTTAGTTTGCGCATGCAAATAAGGAACCAGCAGACAAACAAACACTTGTTCTCAGTTTCCTGCAGTAATTGCTTTAGGAAGTTACTCTTTTCTCTCAATTTCCACTTTGCCCCTCCTTTTGTTCACATGTAGCATCTTCCTGATGCACCTGTAAGACAGTTTGAACATATCAACAGCTACTATGTCTTGGTATGAGCTGATACCCCAAATCTCAGGACCACTTCTGCATTGCTCCCTGTGTGACCCTAGCCTTTATAATCATGCATACCTGAGACTTTCAAAAAGTTGTACTTCTTAAATTGGAAAATAATACTGCCATTTACTGAATGGTAATTCAGTAATCACGGTCCTGCATAGTAATTGTTGGATAATAGTATAATGCTGGGAAAGGTTTGGTCAAATGTTGGTTATGCAGTAGTGAGGTTTTTTTATTGTATTATATAGTTAGCTATTTTTATTCAATTTTTTCCTCCCAGTCCAATTGCAACTGGCAAACAACAAAGTTGGAATGTGTTATTAGTTGTAGGAGGGTAATGCCATAACTGTTTCAGGGGACACAGAAGTACAATTGTAGCTATGTATTGTTTAACTAAGACAAGCAATTTTAAGAATTTAATCTCAGCAGTTATAGTGGTAATTAACAAATGCATGTTTTAACTAGCCTGTGATATCTTCTTTTGTTGTTTGATTTCCAAAGGAGCTGGGAATATTAAGTCATCAAAATCTACATCAGTGCCTCCAGGACCTCCAATGTATTTGGATCTGGTATACATTCCCAACCACAGCAATAGAAAGAACGTTGATGTTGAGTTTTTCAAGAGGGTGCGGTCATCCTACTATGTGGTGAGCGGAAACGATTCTGCAGCTGAGGAGCCAAGCAGGACTGTTCTGGACTCCCTGCTGGAGGGCAAGGCCCAGTGGGACAGTAATATGCAGGTAGGCTCTTCACTAGTATGTCCCATCTCTGAGGGTCTCTTCAGGTGTGAGACCTCCCCAGAGAGGGTAAGCAGGTGGTCAGAAGTCTGGTTCTCTCGGAGGCACCGGCAAGAAAGCAGCTTGAGACGATCTTGTGTTGTTTCAAGGCAGTTTATTTATCTTATCTTTAAAAATGTTTCTGCCAGTCTGACACAGGCCCGCTCTGCAGGTCGACGATTGCAGAAGAACCCCTGGCTGGAATGTGCCAAGGTCTTTATACTCTAAACTACGTATACAATATTTACAAATTTTCCCCAATGCCATGCAACCTCTTTACAATGTCCAGTCCATTCCCCATCCAATCTGTGGTTCCCAGGGTGCAACTTCAACATGGATGACACAAAGAAGAAGGAGGAAGAAGCCCACCAAACCCAGGATCCTCCATCTTGACCACATGGCCCTAAATATAAACAATCTAAAAACCTACATATACTACATTCTAATATTCTAATTTACACTCTCCTCATCATTATTTTCTGTGTCTCTTCTCTCAACGTTGGCAAATTCTCCCAAGGAGCCAAATCCAGCCCCTGCAGCTCCTGGACAGCACTCGAGGGTCTCTGAGGGGTCTGCCGGGGGGTCTTTGCATCCCCAGAGGAGCCAGAGAGATACCCTGGACCCCCACATCTCCCCCTCTGTTTGCACCAAAAAGACCTCCTTCATGGTTGTGTCCAGAGCCCTTCTGTTGGGGGTTGAGTGTTTTTGTGTTACTGTGTCAATTGAAAGAATTTTTCCCATTATCATGCCAATGGAGCTGGCTGGGCTACACCCAGGATATCTGATGAGTCCAGACAAAGGGGTGGGTGGGAACGGCTCTTGGAGGGGCCTCTGAGGCTTCCGGGAGGGCACTCGCGTTTCCGGCGAGCTCGGAGGAGGACGCGCGGGATCGTCAGCCACGCGGTGGAGCACAGCAGAGCCAGACCCTCTGTGATCACCTGCCCTGCATCTGACCCGTTCCAGCCTCCTGCCTCTGCGGACACAGCTGATCACCCAGACACACACGGTGAGCGAGGAGCCGCCGCTCCAGCCCGTTCCCGCCCGGGACCGGCGTGGTCGCTGCCGCCCCTCCCCCCTCCCTCCTGCCTCCGTTCCCGTCTGCTATCGGCAGATCCAGTCTGTGGACTAAGCACAGAGACAGCGTGCTTGCATCTAAAGGGACTGACACCGAGTTATCTATTTTGTTCTGTTAGCAATTTTAACTGTTATTGTTTTCTGCTTGTACAGTTAGATATATTAGTAAAAGAGCTGTTATTCCCACCCCCTTATCTCTGCCTCAGAGTCCTTGATTCAAACAATTATAATACTCGGGGGAGGGGGAGTGGAACCAAAGTCTCTATTCCAAAGGGAAACTTCTGCCCTTACTGGCAGACACCTGTCCTTTCAAACCAGGAGAGATTTTGGCGCCCAGACGTGGGACAGAGGGCACTGAGTTGAGAGTTAAGACAGGAATAACAGCTCTCTTAAATGGCAATATGTTGTCTGGTTTAATCTGGTTTGTGTTCCATGTGGTCACAGCCATCTCCCTCCCATTTGCAAGCCCTTTTTTGAATTTGGGCCCCTCACCAAGGTTGCTGTGGCTATTGTCCAATTGGTTTGGTGGATTGATTATGTCAGGAATTCATGGGTTTTTAATTTTTTCTGGGAAGCGGTTGCATGGATCCGGAGCTATCATACTCTAACTGCATGTTTCTGGGGCTATTTCAGTAATGGTGCTTACTGTGAAATAACGAGTGCAAGGGAAATTTTCTCCCAACCCATCACCCAGTTTTTTGAGGCTACCCCACTGGTTCTCAAGGATTTCAGATCTGTTTTAATTGCCAGTGCTATTATACAGTGGCTGGTGTTGCTGGTAGGCTTGTTCTACTTAGCATTCAGAAACAAGGGAATATTGGCTTGGACGACAACTCTGATACCTGCCCAGGGACTAGGGATATTGCCCCCGAACCTGCCTCTGCCCCTGGGACTAGGGATGCTGCCCCAGAGCCTGCCCCTGGGACTAGGGATGCTGCCCCAGAACCTGCCTCTGCCCCAGGGACTAGGGATGTTGCCCCAGAACCTGCCTCTGCCCCAGGGACTAGGGATGCTGCCCCAGAGCCTGATGCTGCCCCACAGCCCACCGCAGAAATGAGCCACCCAGAGTGGGTGGGGGCTCTAGTGAAGGATATAGGCCAAATGCTGAAAGAGCATAGCCAGATGATGAAGGAGTATTTTTCTCCAGCTGGTGAGAAACCCTCCCCCTGCCCTAAAGAGGGAGAGTCAGATGGTGCTGCAGTGGAACCCGTAGATGTTGTATCTGTCCAGGTTCCAGCTGGATCACAGGAGCAGCCACAGCCAGCAGCAGTTGCTCCTGTGGAAACTAGGAAATCTAAGATTAAAACGAGGCACTTAGATAATGGGGATCAGCAAGGAGGGTCCTCACAACCAGCAAGGGAGCCAGAGGTTGAGATTGTCACCGAGTCCCTCTCATACGATAGTCTCCGTAACCTGCGTAAAGACATTGCTCGGCAGGGCCGTGAGCCTTTTACAACTTGGTTACTCCGGGTCTGGGACCTTACGGGAACAGGTGTACAACTGGATGGAACTGAGGCCAGGAATTTGGGATCCTTGGCCCAGGATTCAGGTGTGGACCAGATATTCGTAAGGGAGCAAGGCCTCCTTTCCCTCTGGGACTGGCTTTTAATGAGTGTGAGAGAGAAGTTTGTACACAGAGAGAGAATGCAGGAGCACCACCATAGGATGCGCTGGAAGACCCTTGAGGAAGGGATCCAGCAGCTGAGAGAGACAGCAGTATTAGAGGTACTCTTTGGGAGGGATGGACAGCATGACAATGACCCTGGCAAGGTCAAGTGTACAGGGCAGATGTTATGGAATCTGGCAACCTGGGGTCCATCTCAATATACCACCTACATAGCAATGATTTATGCCGATAACAATCCAGAGACAGTGTGTTCTGTTGCCAACAAACTCAGAAATTTCGAGAGCATGATGAATGGCCCAATGCAGGGTAATGTCTCTGCCGTGGCCAGGGACCTCCAACAGGTCGAAGATAGGATGAGGGATATGAGGGAGGAGATGATGGAGGAGATGAGGGAGGTGAGGGAGGAGGTGAGGAAGATCAGCGTAGCACCAGTACGAGTCACAGGCCCCCAAGTCAGAGCTTCACGTCCCTCAGCTAGGGAGAGAGGGTACACCTCACGAGCTGACCTGTGGTTTTTCCTGCGAGACCATGGGGAAGACATGGGAAAATGGGATGGGAAACCCACTTCTGTCCTGGCAGCACGGGTGAGTCAGCTCAGGGAGGGAAATGCTAACCGAGGGAACCACACTAAAATGAAGGTAGCCTCAACCTCCCACAAGCAAGGTGCAGGGTATTACAGCAAGGAGGATGTTCTGTCAGATCCCCTGGAAGGAACCTCCACTATGTATGCCCAGGAAAGAAATAATAACCAGGGCTAGAGGGGCCCTGCCTCTAGCCAGGGAGAGGCATGGGATGACAGGATCTATTGGATAGCGTGGGTGCTATGGCCAGGCATGTCAAAGCCACAGAAACATAAAGTGTTAGTTGATACTGGTTCACAATGCACCCTGATACCATCAGAACATGTGGGGAAGGTACCTGTTTCCATTGTTGGGGTGACGGGGGGATCACAGGAATTTACTTTGCTGGAAGCTGAGATTAGCCTGACAGGGAAGGGGTGGCAGAAACATCCAATTGTAACTGGCCCAGGGGCACCGTGCATTCTAGGCATAGACTTCCTCAGGAACGGCTACTACAAAGACCCAAAGGGGTTCAAGTGGGCTTTTGGAAGAGATGCTGTAGAGACAGAGAGCATTAAGCAGTTGAACACCTTGCCTGGACTGTCAGAAAACTCCTCTGCAGTAGGACTCCTGAAAGTGACTGAGCAACAGGTGCCAATTGCCACCATGACCGTGCACCGCCGGCAGTACCGGACAAATCGAGATGCTGTGATCCCCATCCACAAAATGATCCGTGATCTAGAGAGCCAAGGGGTTGTCAGCAAGAGCCACTCACACTTCAACAGTCCTATCTGGCCTGTGCAGAAATCTGAAGGAGAATGGAGACTGACTGTGGACTATCGGGCATTGAATGAAGTGACTCCACCACTGAGCGCTGCCGTGCCGGACATGCTGGAACTTCAGTACGAGCTGGAGTCCAAGGCAGCAAGGTGGCATGCCACCATTGACATTGCAAATGCATTCTTCTCCATTCCTTTGGCAGCAGAATGCAGGCCTCAATTTGCTTTCACCTGGAGGGGCGTGCAGTACACCTGGAACCGACTGCCCCAGGGGTGGAAGCACAGCCCCACCATCTGCCACGGACTGATCCAGGCTGCACTGGAGAGGGGTGAGGCTCCAGAACATTTGCAGTACATCAATGACATCATTGTGTGGGGGAACACAGCAATGGAGGTTTTTGAGAAAGGAGAGAAGATCATCCAGATTTTGCTGGGAGCCGATTTTGCCATTAAAAAGAGCAAAGTCAAAGGATTTGCCCGAGAGATCCAGTTCCTGGGAGTGAAGTGGCAGGATGGATGGCGCCAGATCCCCACTGAAGTCATCAATAAGATCACTGCAATATCCCCACCAACAAGCAAGAAGGAGACACAAGCTTTTCTAGGTGCTATCGGCTTTTGGAGAATGCACATCCCTGAGTACAGCCAGATTGTGAGCCCTCTCTACCAGGTCACTCGCAAGAAGAACGATTTCCATTGGGGCCCTGAACAAAAGCAAGCCTTCGCCCAGATCAAACAGGAAATCGCTCATGCAGTGGCCCTTGGCCCAGTCAGGACAGGACCAGAGGTAAAGAATGTGCTCTACTCTGCAGCCGGGAACCATGGTCTGTCCTGGAGCCTTTGGCAGAAGGTGCCTGGTGAGACCCGGGGCCGACCCCTGGGATTCTGGAGCAGAAGCTACAAAGGATGTGAAGCCAACTACACTCCCGCAGAGAAGGAAATCTTGGCTGCCTATGAGGGAGTTCAAGTTGCCTCAGAGGTGATTGGCACAGAAGCACAACTTCTCCTGGCACCCCAACTGCCAGTGCTGGGGTGGATGTTCAAAGGAAAGGTTCCCTCTACTCACCACGCCACCGATGCCACATGGAGCAAGTGGATTGCCCTCATCACGCAGCGCGCCCGTATTGGTAACCCAAATCGCCCTGGGATTTTGGAGATAATTACGAACTGGCCAGAAGTTGAAGATTTTGGTCTCGCTGATGAAGAGGAACAGAAGCAAGTGACCCGGGCTGAAGAAGCTCCACCGTACAACCAGCTGCCAGCAGATGAAACACGCTACGCCCTTTTCACCGACGGTTCCTGCCGCATTGTGGGGATGAACCGGAAGTGGAAAGCTGCCGTATGGAGCCCCACACGACAGGTTGCACAAGCTACCGAAGGAGAAGGTGGATTGAGTCAACTTGCTGAACTCAAAGCTGTTCAGCTGGCCTTAGACATTGCTGAGAGAGGGAAATGGCCAAAGCTCTACCTTTACACTGATTCGTGGATGGTAGCCAATGCTCTGTGGGGTTGGCTGGAAAGGTGGAAAAAGGCTGACTGGCAACGTAGAGGAAAACCAATCTGGGCTGCTGATGAGTGGAAAGACACTGCCACTCTGGTAGAGAAGCTCCCCGTGAAAGTCCATCATGTGGATGCCCATGTTCCCAAGAGTCAGGCTAATGAAGAACACAGGCACAACAAGCAGGTAGATCAGGCTGCACAAATAGAGGTCTCAGAGATAGACTTAGATTGGGAACACAAGGGAGAACTGTTCCTGGCTCGATGGGCCCACGATGCCTCAGGCCATCAGGGCAGAGACGCCACCTATAAGTGGGCACGAGACCGAGGGGTAGATCTAATCATGGACAGCATCTCTCAGGTTATTCATGACTGTGACACGTGCGCTGCCATCAAACAGGCCAAGCGGGTGAAGCCCCTCTGGTATGGGGGGCGATGGTCCAAATATAAGTATGGAGAGGCCTGGCAGATTGACTATATCACACTGCCTCAGACCCGCCAGGGCAAGCGCTACGTGCTGACCATGGTGGAAGCCACCACCGGATTGCTGGAGACCTACGCTGTGCCCCACGCCACTGCTCGGAACACCATCCTGGGCCTGGAAAAACAAGTTCTCTTGAGACATGGTACCCCTGAAATAATTGAGTCAGACAATGGGACTCATTTCAAAAATAGCCTTATAAACACCTCGGCTAGAGAACATGGCATCGAGTAGGTATACCAGATTCCCTACCATGCACCAGCGGCTGGGAAAGTCGAACGGTGCAATGGTCTGCTTAAGACCACCTTAAAGGCACTTGGTGGGGGGAATTTCAGGAACTGGGAGATCAATCTACCAAAGGCCACATGGTTAGTGAATACCCGAGGTTCCACTAACCGAGCAGGCCCTGCCCTGTCAGAGCGCTTGGGAGCAGCAGATGGAGATAAGGTTCCAGTGGTACACCTGAGAGGCAAATTAGGGAAAACTGTCTGGGTGAACTCTGCTTCCAGCAAAGACAATCCTGTTCGTGGGGTGGTTTTCGCTCAAGGACCAGGTTGCACTTGGTGGGTGATGCAAAAGGATGGAGAGACCCGATGCATACCCCAAGGGGACCTTGTTCTAGGGTGAACTATCTATGATACTGTGCCTATAACTACATGTATGTATATAATTTAAAGTTTTCAATATGATGTAGCATGTTGGCATGGAAAAAATTCGGGGTGGATAATGTTGGAGGTTGAGTGTTTTTGTGTTACTGTGTCAATTGAAAGAATTTTTCCCATTATCATGCCAATGGAGCTGGCCGGGCTACACCCAGGATATCTGATGAGTCCAGACAAAGGGGTGGGTGGGAACGGCTCTTGGAGGGGCCTCTGAGGCTTCCGGGAGGGCACTCGCGTTTCCAGCGAGCTCGGAGGAGGACGCGCGGGATCGTCAGCCACGCGGTGGAGCACAGCAGAGCCAGACCCTCTGTGATCACCTGCCCTGCATCTGACCCGTTCCAGCTTCCTGCCTCTGCGGACACAGCTGATCACCCGGACACACCCGGTGAGCGAGGAGCCGCCGCTCCAGCGCGTTCCCGCCCAGGACCGGCTTGGCCGCTGCCGCCCCACCCCCCTCCCTCCTGCCTCCGTTCCCGTCTGTTATCGGCAGATCCAGTCTGTGGACTAAGCACAGAGACAGCGTGCTTGCATCTAAAGGGACTGACACCGAGTTATCTATTTTGTTCTGTTAGCAATTTTAACTGTTATTGTTTTCTGCTTGTACAGTTAGATATATTAGTAAAAGAGCTTTTATTCCCACCCCCTTATCTCTGCCTCAGAGTCCTTGATTCAAACAATTATAATACTCGGGGGGGGGGGGGGGGGGGGAGTGGAACCAAAGTCTCTATTCCAAAGGGAAACTTCTGCCCTTACTGGCAGACACCTGTCCTTTCAAACCAGGGCACCTTCGAATGCAACGAAAAATACAAGGTAGAACAATAAAAAAGACAACAAAGAAAATAACAATCCCTACTAATACATAAAAACCATCTTTCAAGATCTCTCTCCCTAAGAGTGAGAGGTCAAAAAAGTCGAACAAACCATGCATCCATGATCCAGTGACTTCTCCAAGTTTTGCCACACCTTCCTGTAATTGTCTTATATTTTCATGAATCGATTTTGAGTGATCAGACAGGTTCATGCAGGACATTCCTGCAAATTCCTCACATCCGTGTGCATAAGTCAGCAATAGATAACTGCTGCTCTGTTTTGAAGGGTCGCTTTCCTCACACTGTCGACGTCTGTTAACATGTCACTCAGTGCATTGGAGATAGCTTTGGAGTTTTTGCTCAGCCAACAACCCAAACGATCCGATTGATTCAAGGCCACCCCTGATGCTGTTTGGGGAGAGAATATCACTACTGAGATTCTCTTCGCCTGGTCCCATGCATAGAAATTGTCATCACAATTTGGATCGTATTGTTCAATCCCTCTTTTCTGTCTATGTTTAAATTCTCTCAAAATTTTCTGATCTGGTGTTAACAACGTAAGTCTCCCAATGCTGCATGGACCTCCTTTGATGTTTGCAAGGATAGCAGGCCAAATTCTGTCCCCACAGACGAAAAAGACTCCTTGTGGCACTCACACAGGAACTTGGGAGGATGGTTTGTCTGAAATCAATGTGTCATTACACCATGAACTATCATTTTTATAAACATACTTGTTTGGAGTGACATCTATCTGTATTTTTGTCACCTCCGAACCTTTAAATTTCACACAGAAATCCATTTTCATTGAACCAAAGATTTCTAGTTCTTCTGGTTTGAAAAAGGCCTCAGGGAGAGAGTGAACCCACGTATACCATTCATCTATCTTTGGGGTTGCCCATTCCTCCACTGGAACCGCCACCAGACACGTTGAAAACTGCTTTTTTGGCCTGGAGAGTGTCAAACAAATCGTGTTCAACCCCGCTGCCTGTGCTAAACTTTCCCACACATTCTCCCTGGGCTGCATCATCGGTAGATCCATCTCATTACCCAATATTTTTGCCAAAAAGATCAAACGCAGTGTCACATAAACAAACATGATTCTCTTTAAGTCCTTTAAGTTTTTTCTGCTTCACTTGAAGAATTTGCGCCGTTGCTCTTTGTCTTGATCCGCAAGTCCCTTTCCTCACTCTCAGGGCTGGTTTCTGCTTGTGTTGGAGCCCCGTACAGTTTGATGCATTTCGCAGGCAACCACTTCAGACCTTTATCTGTGGAGACACAAGCAAAACCTTTCCCCCAAGTGATTCGTTTGAAAGGTCCTTCAATTTTACCTGTTTCCAGATTTTTTGCCATAACTAAAGGATTCTCCTTCAGTTTGGCTCTCTTCTCGTTCATAAAGTGTCTTATAATGGGTGGTGTCAGCTCTGAAAAAGATCTATTCAAAAAATTCAGTACATATAATGCTTTATACAATCTCATGTGAGGCATTGCCTCTGACTCCCCCCTTTTTTGTTTTTCAAGGAATGTTTTCAAAGTGTGATGAGTTCTCTCTATAATTGCCTGTCCTGTGGATGAATGTGGAATGCCAAACGTGTGTCTGACACCACATTTTTTCAAGAACTTGTCTAGACCTTTTCCAATATAAGTTGGCTCATTATCTGTTTTTACTTCTTGTGGCACACCCAATGATGCAAATGCTTGTAGAAAATGTCTACATGCATGCTGTGCCGTTTTGCCTGTATGTCAAGATGCGAAAATTGCCCCTGAAAAGGTGTCAATGGAAACATGAATATTTTTTAATTAGCCAAAGAGCGGATATTTTGTAACATCTGTCTGCCATAGCTGAATACTTTGCAATCCCCGTGGGTTAACTGCTCCCATGGAGATTGGTGGTTGAATCATCTGGCAATCTGGACAAGTTTGTACTATTTCTTTTGCTTGAGTTTTGGAAAGGTGGAAGGATTTCATCAATGCCTGCACATTTTGATGAAAAAATTCATGACTCAATTTTGCTTGTTGGAAAATATCAGGTAAAGTTTGCAGGACCGTCATAGTTAACTTGTCTGCTTACGCATTTCCTTCCGCTAGTGTCCAAGTTTAGGACAAATTTGGGGAAAAAGAGCTCCAAAGGCCCCCCCCCCCCCCCTTTTCTTTTTCACAATTCCTTCCTTCACAGAGCTCAGAAAGAATTGTTCTTCTGGTGAAAATGGAAAAAACTTTTTTATTAACAAAAATACAAAAGAAACACTCCCCAACCCAAACCCAGATGAGACGAACCCAGCCGGTCCTCGCCGGGGAGAGCGGCAGAGCCTTCGAAGCTGACCTCCAGCAGCGGCCCCCGAAGTCCAGATCCTCGTCCTCCGAGTCGGTGCAAATCCCTGGAGCAGGGAGAAGGGAGAGAGGGGGAGGGGCAGCCGGGAGCAGGCCCAAAGCAAGCCCAAGACAAGCTAAAGCGAGCCCAAGACAAGCAAAAGCAAACCCAAGACAAGCCAACACAGGGGCACAGACAAAACAGCTGGGGGAAAAAGGAAAAAAAACGGCCAAACCAGCCAGGGGAGGGGGTTACAGATGAGCAGACGGCAGAGAGCAAGACACAGCCCACAACCGAAGCGCAGCAAGAGAGAGAGCCGGAAAACACCAGCCTAGATAAAACCGTCCGAGGGAGGGACCGGCAGCTGCACGGGGGAAGCAAGGAGAGGAGCCAGTCCAAACATCAGCCCATAACATTCCACCCCTTATCCCATATCGTGATCATTGACACACGATTGGGATACACACTCACTAAACACGATATGAAAATTTTCTCTGACTTGCTTAAACCTTCAATACTTACACATTTCTTTCTATTTATAGAATCCAGTATACAATGGTGGCAACACTCAACAATAACATTTGTCTATACTTCATCCTATAGTCAGATCTCCCTGAGGTACACAGCGGGTTGTTCCATCCTTCTGCATTATCCACCAAGTACATCCTGGTCCTTGAGCAAAGGCAATCCCACGAATGGGTTTGCCTGTACTTGAGGCAGGATGAATCCATACTGTCTTCCCTAGCAACCCTCTGACATTAGCCACTGGGACTTTGTCTCCGTCTACTACATTAAGGCCTTCAGACTGGGCGGGACCTGCTCAGTTGGTGGAACCTCGAGTGTTGACTAACCAAGTGGCTTTTGCCAGGTGCTGCTCCCAGTTTTTTAGAGATCCCCCACCAATGCCTTTAATGTGGTCTTCAACAATCCATTGTACCTCTCCACTTTACCTGCAGCTGGTGCATGGTAAGGGATATGGTACACCCACTCAATACCATGTTCCCTAGCCCAGGTGTCGACAAGCTTATTTTTAAAATGAGTCCCATTGTCTGACTCAATTCTCTCAGGGGTACAATGCCTCCAAAGGACCTGCTTTTCCAGGCCCAGGATGGTGTTGAGGGCAGTAGCATGGGACACAGGGTAGGTCTCCAACCATCCAGTGGTGGCTTCCACCATGGTCAGCACATAACGTTTTCCCTGGCGGGTCTGAGGCAGTGTGATGTAGTCAATCTGCCAGGCCTCCCCATACTTGTATTTGGACCACCGTCCACCATACCAGAGGGGTTTTACCCGCTTGGCCTGCTTGATGGCAGTGCAAGTGTCACAGTCTTGGATGACTTGGGTAATGCTGTCCATGGTAAGATCCACCCCTCGGTCTCGTGCCCACTTATAGGTGGCATCCCTACCCTGATGGCCTGAGGCATCATGGGCCCATCGAGCCAGGAACAACTCTCCCTTATATTCCCAATCTAAGTCTATCTCTGAGACCTCTATCTGTGCAGCCTGATCGACCTGCTTGTTGTGCCTGTGTTCTTCATTAGCCCAACTCTTGGGAACATGGGCATCCACATGACGGACTTTCACAGGGAGCATCTCCACTCGAGTGGCAATGTCTTTCCACTCATCAGCAGCCCAGATTGGTTTCCCTCTACGTTGCCAGTCAGCCTTTTTCCACCTTTCCAGCCAACCCCACAGAGCATTGGCTACCATCCACGAATCAGTGTAAAGGTAGAGCTTTGGCCATTTCTCTCTCTCAGCAATGTCCAAGGCCAGCTGATAATAGATTCATCAGGTCTCCGGGTGTAATCTTTTCTTAATCCACGAAGATCCTTCAGGGAAAAGGAACTCATTATTGGTCTCTGCTTTCCCACCAGTTGTCTTGACTCCTAATTTTACATCAGGAGGTGTCGAGGGTCCCTCTCCAGCATCATCATCATCATCATCATCCACCGGCCGATTGGTCTTCTTGGTACGTTTCCCACTTCTTGTACTGGTAGCCACAGCCATTGGTTGGGGCTTATTATCCAGTTTAGCTGCTGGGTTTCGGCCTAGGGTGTTGGCAACAACCTGCGTAACTGGGATAGGAGACAATTTATCTCCCTGTTCCCTCTCCTCTGTCTCCTGCTCTATAGTGCCTAGCAGGGTGCGATATGCATGTGCCAGGGCCCAGCTCACTGTAATAATCCTTTTCTCTTTAGAACCATCCTGGCACTTCCCCTTTAAGTAGCTTGCAACCTCGATTGGATCCTGAATCTTTTCAGTTGGGAATTCCCAGATTATGGGGTCAGAAATTTCCATTAAAATCTGGCCCATTTTCTCCCATTTGCCATTCCACTCAAGATTCCTCCTGCTGAGCTTGACTCCTAAATCAGGAGTCTTCCCAGCCCCTTTAGAAATCTCAGCCTTCATTCTATATAGACTGCAAATGGTGCAACAAAGACTTACTAAATTAATTGCCATAAAGATGATTTCCTTAATACTCAGGGAGTTCTGAATGTTTTCTAATAAAGATGTAACCGATTCAGAGGAGAGGAAAGGAAATAAAGGCAGGAAATCTTCTTTGCCTGCTTCTCCTCTAATAAATAACACAAACCATGATTTATACATTCCTGAAGCAGATTCCAACATTCTCATAAATCTCCTGTAAGCCATTGCAACCAAGCCTAGCCCGATGAGCATTTTCGTCAATATCCCTTTCATACAAAAACTACGCATCAAAGACAACACCGGAGCTATCTCCGGATGAGTAAACAGACCCATTGACCACAAAGGCATTAAAACGTCAAAGAAACCTAATGAGCCGACATGCAAACAGGCCCCCACAACGAAAGACATTATGGATTTAAGAAACTTAGCCATGCCGACTGCTGAAACCAACATAGTATTAGATAAAAGTTTTTTCCACTTTTTTCTGGTGCTGATAATCTGAAGGTCGTGAGTTCGATCCTCACATGGGGCACCAAAAAGTATGTGCAAGTTTAGGACAAATTTGGGGAAAAAGAGCTCCAAAGGCCCCCCCCCCCTTTTCTTTTTCACAATTCCTTCCTTCACTGAGCTCAGAAAGAATTGTTCTTCTGGTGAAAATGGAAAAAACTTTTTTATTAACAAAAATACAAAAGAAACACTCCCCAACCCAAACCTAGATGAGACGAACCCAGTCGGTCCTCGCCGGGGAGAGCGGCAGAGCTTCCCAAGCTGACCTCCAGCAGCGACCCCCGAAGTCTAGATCCTCGTCCTCCGAGTCGGTGCAAATCCCTGGAGCAGGGAGAAGGAAGAGAGGGGGAGGGGCAGCCGGGAGCAGGCCCAAAGCAAGCCCAAGACAAGCTAAAGCGAGCCCAAGACAAGCAAAAGCAAACCCAAGACAAGCCAAAACAGGGGCACAGACAAAACAGCTGGGGGAAAAAGGAAAGAAAACGGCCAAAGCAGCCAGGGGAGGGGGTTACAGCTGAGCAGACGGCAGAGAGCAAGACACAGCCCACAACCAAAGCGCAGCAAGTAAGAGAGCCGGAAAACACCAGCCTAGATAAAACCGTCCGAGGGAGGGACCGGCAGCTGCACGGGGGAAGCAAGGAGAGGAGCCAGTCCAAACATCAGCCCATAACAGCTAGGAATCCTGGAAGTGATGAGTGGGCTCTAATGTGTGTTATAAAATATTTGTGTGTCCTGTTTTCCAACATTGTTTTCATGCATGATAAATAAGAACATAGAAGATCATTATTTGTTTCTCTCAAAAGCGATCCTTCCAACCTTTTAACTACATTTGCTACATATGCCAAATCTGTGACCAAATTAAGTGGTTGTTGGAATAATTAAAAAACTCTGACTACTGCCGCTAATTCTACAATTTGTGGTGATCCCTGTACTATTTTTGCTTTTGATTCCCATTTTCCTGTAATTGAATTTTGCCATGTGATTGCTGATTTGCCTGTTTTCCCAGAACCATCAGTGAATACTGTGATTCCATCCAATGGTTCCTCACTTACTTTTGATTTTTCTCTGAATCTCAATTTTACGTTCAATAATTTGTGACTTGGATAATGATTTGAACAACTGTCTGTATAATCTAAAAGTGCAATCGCCAGGTCCTGCGATTTTTGAAATGCCCAGTCAAAATATGTTTTCTTCAAGGGTAAGTATATCATTGACAAGTCCTTGCCCGCCATTGTCATCAACCTCGTTCTTTCCTTTATTATCACTTGTGCTGTCATTTCTAAGTCTGTAAGAATTGTCCTTGGAGATCTGTAAGATAGGAAAACCCATTCTATAATTAAAAGAGGGTCTTTTTTGTGTTCGTCCCACTGAAAAATCAAACCATATAGCTGTGTTTCTTCTCCCAACACTGCTAAATTCAATGGTAAAGAGTCCACATATCAGTGTGCTTGTCTGTCTTGTATCATTTCTGCGACTTTTTGCAAGCTTGCTTGTGCTTCTGGTGTAAGAGTCCTGGGGGATTTGACGCTGTCATCTCCTTTCAGAAGATCGAACAAAGATGAAAGATCTTCATTCGTCATTCCCAAAATCGATCTCATCCAGTTGATCTCTCCAAGGAGTTGCTGCAGGTCTTGGAGATTGTTGACTTTTGAGCTGATCTCTAATTTTTGAGGTTTAATTGTTTGTTCGGTGATTTTCCATCCAAGGTATTTCCAGGGTGCGATTTCTTGAATCTTTAAAGTGCTGACTTCGAGTCCCGCTTTTTGTATTTTTTCAATCACACAAGCATGGACTTCTTGTAGTTATTGATCTGTTGATGCAGCAATCAAGAGATCATCTATATAGTGTATAATTTTTTCTTTGGGATATTTGTGTCTTGCTGGAGCCAAAGTTTGCGCCACATACCATTGACAAATCGCTGGCGAGTTCTTGAGGCCTTGGGGTAAAACAACCCAATGATACCTCTTCATCGGCTCTTCTCTGTTCAAGCTTAGAACAGAAAATGCCATTCGGTAACCATCGTCTTTATAAAGTGGAATACTTAAAATGCAGTCTTTGAGGTCAATAATAACAAGAGGCCAGTCTCTGGGAATCATCGTGAGTGATGGAAGTCCTTGATGAAGAGGTCCCATCTCCTCCACTATTTCATTCAATTTTCTGAGGTCATGAAGCAATCTCCACGATCCAGAAGACTTTTTTCGGATGACAAGCACTGGAAAATTCCACGGGCTGTTTGTCGGTTTTATGTGTCTTTTTCTAGTTTTTCTTTCACCAAAGTTTTCAATGTACTCAACTTCTTCTTCTCCAAGGCCCACTGATCCACCCAACGAGGTGTATCAGTTTTCCATGTCAATTTTGGAGTGGCAAGTGCTGCAGTGAGCCCTACTAAAAATCCATTGTCAGGTACATGTTCCACTGTGAAAGGAGATCTCTTCCCCATACAGTGAATGGCTTTTGCACTATAAATGGACGAGTAATAGCTGTCTTCTGTCCGGGTCCTGTGAATGTTATTGAATTTTTGCTTTGGAGGCATACAGAACTTCCTCCAATGCCTGTGATTTGGCCCAAAGGTACAATCAAGTTCCATTCTCGTGGCCAGAAAATATATGAAATAAGTGTCACGTCAGCTCTGGTGTCCACCATCCCTGTGATGGTTGTTTTCCTGTTATTATATATCAAGTCACAAGTAATAGTTGGCTGTTCACGGGTTATGTACTTCAACCATAACGCGTGTACTTCGACATGGTCATTGTAGTGTGGATGCTTTTCGCCCATCGCCGGCATTACTTGATGCTCCAATGGATGCGATGGCAGAGATATCGCTTTTGCCATTTGAGTATTTTGTGGAATTGTCAATGGGGGTCGAAGAGCCCTTGCTAAAATTGTCAGCTCTTCGAAGCAGTCTGCTGAAACAACAGTAGGATATATTATCAGTCCAAAAATGCTGTACCGGTCTCTGCCTATTATCAAAAAATCTTGTCTCTTTCGGCACGGTGCTTTGAATGCTGTAGGTATAGATGCAGATTCTTCATTCAAAAAACAAACCACTTTTGAAGCTGACAGGATGTACTGCATTCCTGGTGGCAGCAAATCCCTGTCACAGGGCATGTCCCCTAACGCCCTGCCGAAGGAGTCAGATTGACGTTCCCCGACAACTGTATTGTCTGTGCCGGTGTTGTTGCTGTTCCTTGTGACACCGCCATAATTTCTGTCACAGCGCAAGGTGGTCCTGCTCTTCTCTTGGTGTTTTTTGGCAGTGGCAATGGTTTTCCATCCACATCTGTCAGAGAATAGCATTCACTTCCCAGATGTCTTCCTCTGCGACATCTAGGGCAAAGTTCTGGTAGCTTGGAAGTCTTTGTGGATTGAGGACAATTTTTCCTAAAATGTCCAAAACCCCCACAGTTGTAGCATTGTATTTCAGATGGGGTCTTTTTCTTCTTGAAATTTGCAAAAATCTTTTCATGTTGCTCTTGAAAAACTTCTGTCATTTGCTCTTTGAATATTGAAGCTATGTGTTGTGCGGGCTTCAACCATCTCCGTCAAGGATGGCTCGCCTGGCAAAGCACTGATGACTCTTTTGTATTCTGGATTTGCATTGGCAAATGCAAGGGTTTTCAGCAGATATAGTCTTGCTGTTTCTTCTGTAATTTGTCTATTGATAGCTTGTTTAAGTTTGTCAACAAATGAGGAAAAAGGTTCAGATGGCCCTTGTTTGATCTCTGTGTAAATAATATCATGTGTCCCTGCTGGTGAAACTTGAAGAATTTCCTTGCGAGCTGCTTCCTTGATGTCTGCCAACACTCCTCTTGGAAGCCTGACAGCTTGTTGTGCTGGATCATTGTGAGGAGGGTCTCCTGCTAATTCTGCCACGGTGAGGTTAGCATGAGCACCACCTTGGTACTTCTTTCGCAGCTCCTTCAAAGCTCTTCTCCATCTGCTCTCCCACATAAGTCCTTGTGTGTCAGTAAGTATCAATGACACAAGAGATCTCATGTCATATGAAGTCAAAATCATATTCATTGAGAATACCTTTTAAAACTTCTTTAAAATATGAAGATTCCAGTCCATAATCTCTAATTGCCTTAATAAAATCTTTAACTAAATCATGATTTATTTTTTGCCATCTCGGGTTTTGTCCTTGTGGGTCATAATTCACTGGCATGGCTATTTCACCAGTCCCAATTGCAGGACATTTTCTGCTTCTTGTCAAGTCCGTTCTAATATTTGCCCAATCAACTAAAGTATCTTGTGCTGCTGCTGCAGGTGTCTGTGTCTCTATAGGAATTTGTCTGCTCAAAGGAGTTACTTGTTGAGATTGAGGCCAAGCTGCTGCCTCATTCATTTTTTGATTCATTGGAATTGTAGATATTTGTGGTCCTTGCTGCATTGTTCTTTGTCCTGGCTGAAGAGTTGGAGAGCTTTGTAAAATTTCAGCTTTTTTCTGAAGATGAAGTTCCAAAACTGTTCCCATTTGCTGAAAAATCCTTCAAAAATGTTTTTCAGAATCACAGCCACAGAGCTTTGAATGTCTCCAGTGCTCACCATGCTTACTGGAATCCCTTCTGATGCTGTGATACATAGGGTGTTCTCCTGATCTTCTTCAGGAGACTGTGGCATCTTGTTTCCCATATCGGTTTGTTTCTTGTATTTAACTGGAAAATAGTCTGGTAATATAAATCTTCTGCCACACGATGGCGCTGTTGGTCTAGCTTGGAGTGACTCGGTTTGTTGTTGTCGTGTCCATGGCAACTGCTCGGCTTCTGGCGCCTGGGCCCGCCCCTCAGGGGTGCAGCCGCACTTCTCTTGGCCACGCCCCCGCTCAGCACGTTCTGTCCCTGCCCCGCGTCCTGCAGTTTGCCTGCTGTCTGGGTCGCCGTCCCTGTGACCCGCCTCCTGTCCCTGCGAGGTAGGTCTGCATGGGTATCTCTCTGTCTGTAAACTGTCTGGCCCTGTCCCTGTCACTTCCGGGTTTGGAGACCCTGGCAGCTCCACCCCCTGCGCATGCATGTGTTCCCTACACTTTGTCCGCACTACGCATGCGTCACTGGCCACTTCCGGGCCGGGTGGCTCCTCCAGTCCTAACACTGGGCACACGCTGCTCCTCCCAGACATGGATGGACCTACCGCCGCTTGCGCGCTGCCCGTCGCAACCATCGTCGTCCTCGGCGTGGGCGGTGCCGTTCCCGCAGATCCCGCCGCATCGGTCCTGCTCGAGTCTGTCCCGGCCGTGCCGCGAGAGCTCCCCCCCCGGCCGCTTCTGCGGCCCCGGCGCTGGATCCCGCCGCTTGTGGGCCGGGGGGGGGGGGGTGCCGCCTGTGGTCCTGGTGAGGCGCTGCTGAGCAGCGGAGGCTTTCCGCGAACAACAAACCGAACGGGGGTTTCTGCACTTATCTCACCCCCTCCCTCCCCCCCCCCCCCGCTGCCGCATCGCGCATCCCTGTCCCCCCTGCTTTGGGTCCCGAGGTTTGTGGTGTTCCCCTTTGCGCAAACGGTGGCAAAACCGGTAAAATGTCACTGTTTTGAAGCTCCGATGGTGTCGCAGTTACTCTATTAATTCCCGCAACACCACGAATTGGCGTTATCATCATCTCTGCCACTGCAGAAGTGTAAGGCATGGTATGTCCTGTTTGTTCTCCCTCCTTGGCTCCTCCCACCGCCCTCGGGGTAGAATGTAACTGTCCCCCTGCCGGTGGTGAGGATTCTTTTGAGGGACTATAAAGCAAAAACCCAAATCATCTAAGTTTTTGGGGAAATCCTCCATTTTGAGCTTTCCTGATTGAGGGGTGGGTGTAGGTAATTCTAGAAACTGGGGTGTATCTGAGGAATCTGGGGTGTCTGAAAATGAACTGCTCTGCTGCTGGCTGACAGTTTGTGTAGGCACCAGCTGCTGGCTGGATGCCCCCTCCTCCAGTCTTGGAAGACCCTCTATAGCCTTCAAAGGACTATAAACCTTTACTGTTTCTGTAGTTAATGCTTCCAGCATTACTCGTGCTACTGTTAAAAGATCTTTTGCTTTACTATCTTTCATTGTTTCGGTGTGGTAAATGTCTCCATTTATTTGCTGCCAAAATCCTACTTTAAATATCTGACTTGTATCAATGCGAGGGTAATGTACCCGTACCCACACAAGCAAATCTCTGAGCTCATCCTCTGTTACTGAAATTGGATGTGAGGAGGCTAAAAACTTTAACATAGATAATATTTGGACCTGTTCGTGGCTGAAGGACCCACCCATTGTGTGTGCCTATAGTGTATCTTGAATCTCAGCCAACTCACCAAAATGCAAAGGTGCCAGACCCAAATCGGAGTCCTCCTGGGCTTCTGTCCAGCAGAGCGCAGGGAGAGGAATTCCCGGGATCCTGCCTTCCGACACGAGTCTGGTAACTGGCTTTTCTGGAACCGGCTCAAGGTCTCTCTTTTGCAGCTTTCTTCAGGTGGAGTTTCAGGGCTTCCAACACTCATGAGTCCAGGAATCCAGACGCTCACCCAGGGACGCCACATGTCCTGTCTCTGAGGGTCTCTTCAGGTGTGAGATCTCCTCAGAGAGGGTAAGCAGGTGGTCAGAAGTCTGGTTCTCTCAGAGGCACCGTCAAGAAAGCAGCTTGAGACGACCTTGTGTTGTTTCAGGGCTGTTTATTTATCTTATCTTTAAAAATGTTTCTGCCAGCCTGATACAGGTCCTCTCTGCAGGTCGACCATTGCAGAAGAACCCCTGGGCGGAATGTGCCAAGGTCTTTATACTCTAAACTACTTATACAATATTTACAAATTTACCCCAATGCCATGCAACCTCTTTACAATGTCCAGTCCATTTCCCATCCAATCTGTGGTTCCCAGGGTGCAACTTCAGCATGGATGACACGAAGAAGAAGGTGGAAGGAGCCCACCACACCCAGGATCCTCCATCTTGACCACATGACCCTTAATATAAACAATCTAAAAACCTACATATACTACATTCTAATATTCTAATTTACACTCTACTCATCATTATTTTCTGTGTCTCTTCTCTCAACGTTGGCAAATTCTCCCAAGGAGCCAAATCCAGCCCCTGCAGTTCCTGGACAGCACTCGAGGGTCTCTGAGGGGTCTGCCAGGGGAGTCGTTGCATCCCCAGAGGAGCCAGGGAGATACCCTGGACCCCCACACTAGTATTTCTACCTGGAAATGTAATCTTCTCTGGAAAGCAACTACAGGAAGCCAGAGTGCCTCTGAAGTTGGGCAGCAGCTGCTAGAGCCAGGAGTTTTGAGCTTGGATGCCTTGTTTTACCAGTGATGTGAGAGGACACCCAAGCGAGTGACAGCTGCACCATGCTCAAATGCTTCTCCATTTCTGACCCTTCTGACCAGTCTCTGGTGAATAAAACAGTTGGGAACTGGTTTACAGGGCCATTTGTCTACTTGATCTTGTTGCTATACCATATATGATCCAAGTTTGGAAACCTTGCAGATTTTAAGTAGGAAAGAAAAGTGAATGTTTCATGGTTTATACCATCAATGCATACACATGGAAACTTCATATGCCTTTCCAACATGATAAATAAGCAAACAAAATATTAGGCCATAATCTGAAGAGCTATCAGTGGATAGTACAGACTGCGGCTTCTCTGAATAGTTGCACGTCAGTACCTTAGAGAACCAAGGTTTTATTTTGATAAACTGCTTCTTCTCAGTCATTTTATGTTGCCTGCATATTTATTTATTTATTTAATCCTAACCACTCTTTTGAAAAGAGAATCATAATTGTTGGCTAGGACTTCTTAAAAGGACATTTTTCTTATCAGTTGCTTCTGTTATCCATTCCTCAGGAGTTCTCCTCTTTTGTGTTGCAGGTGACATTAATCCCAACCCATGACTCAGAAGTGATGAGAGAATGGTACCAAGACACCCATGAGAAACAGCAGGAGCTCAACATCATGGTTTTGGCAAGCAGCAGCACTGTGGTTATGCAAGATGAATCTTTTCCTGCGTGCAAGATTGAACTGTAAGAACCAGACTGCAAGATTTACTTTTTGTCCAGATATTCTTCAGTTTGAAAACACCTTTTCTAAGAATTCAACCCATATATTTCAAGTGCTTAACTGTATACCTGCAAAATGCTATACTCTATCACAGTGATGCAAGTCACAAAAATTTTTTAGTCTTTGCTGACTGCTAAAGGAAATAAGAGCATTCCCATAATAAGGTCAAAATTACTCTGATAATACAGATCAAGTTTCATCTTCACTGAATGTTTGAAAACCATGTACTAGCAACTCCAAGTGACTTATGCCAGGTAGGGGCATTTCCTCTCTAAAGAATTACAAAGAGAGGAAAACAGAGAAAGGGATAGGAGGAGAAAGTAATTAATTATATCTCCAGGAGTCTCATGGCAACAGATGTATCGCTTACTACAGTTTATGTACTCACATGAAAAGGAGGTTTGAAATCTGTATCAATCTGAGCTCTTGCAAAGGAGGTCCTTACTTTACAGAATTAAATTAGCTGCAAAATAAGAAGCAGAATGTGGGTAGGAAGTTACGTATAACCTAAATGCTCATTAGCAGTTTTCCACTTTAATTTGAACCCTGCATACTGACATCCCATAACAATCATAGGCCAAATATGCATGTAGTCTGAACCTCATTGTGAATTCTAAAAGCTTTACTTCAGCATGCAAAATTGTTGATCTAAGGCATGCTCCCAGTAAAAATCCACCCACTCCAGTCAGAACTGACCAGTACACATGCTTAAATATCCATGTCCACTGTCAATTAACTAAAAAAATACCACAGCAGTTGGGAGTACATACAGTAGACAATTTGCCTTAGAAAGTGACTTGAATGTACAAAGAAACGATGTGCTTTTTTTTTAATGTTGAGACAGCAAATTTATAAAACATCTGTGTAGGATCATAGTTGCACCAGTAAAGAAGTCTGTGTGTGCATCAAGTGTATACTAGAAACCTATCTGACTGGTCAAACAGCTTGGTGCTATAAAGTACATGTTACTTCTGTGAACAATTCATTGATGCACCAGGACAGTTCAACAAGGCAAGATGAGCATTTTTTTTAATGGTTCTTTTATACTGTGGAAGCAAAATTGAAATAGTCTCCACTATCAGAGTTGCAAAACTTGGTAAAATAATATTCAGGATTATGAAGAAGGTTATCTGTGAGTCTGTACAGTATTCCACCTTCCTCTGTGTCCTGGTTTGAAAGGACAGGTGTCTGCCAGTAAGGGCAGAAGTTTCCCTTTGGAATAGAGACTTTGGTTCCACTCCCCCCCCCCCAAGTATTATAATTGTTTGAATCAAGGACTCTGAGGCAGAGATAAGGGGGTGGGAATAACAGCTCTTTTACTAATATATCTAACTGTACAAGCAGAAAACAATAACAGTAAAAATTGCTAACAGAACGGAATAGATAACTCGGTGTCAGTCCCTTTAGATGCAAGCACGCTGTCTCTGTGCTTAGTCCACAGCCCGAATCTGCCGAAGGGCAGGCGGGAACGGAGGGGAGGGGGGGGGGGGGGGAAGGGGCGGCAGCGGCCACGCCGGTCTCGGTGGGAAGGGGCTGGAGCGGCGGCTCCTCGCTCACCGTGTGTGTCCGGGTGATCGGCTGTGTCCGCAGAAGCAGGAGGCTGGAACGGGGCAGATGCAGGGCAGGTGATCACAGAGGGTCTGTCTCTGCTGTGCTCCAGCCGCGTGGGTTGAAGATCCCGCGCGTCCTCCTCCGAGCTTGCCGAAAACCCGAGTGCCCTCTTGGAAGCCTCAGAGGCCCCTCCAAGAGCCGTTCCCACCCACCCCTTTTGTCTGGACCCATCAGAGACCCTGGGTGTAACCCGGCCAGCTCCATTGGCATGATAATGGGAAAAATTCTTTCAATTGACACAGTAACACAAAAACACTCAACCTCCAACATTATCCACCCCGAATTTTTTCCATGCCAACATGCTACATCATATTGAAAACTTTAAATTATATACATACATGTAGTTATAGGCACAGTATCGTAGATAGTTCACCATAGAACAAGGTCCCCTTGGGGTATGCATCGGGTCTCTCCATCCTTTTGCATCACCCACCAAGTGCAACCTGGTCCTTGAGCGAAAACCACCCCACGAACAGCATTGTCTTTGCTGGAAGCAGAGTTCACCCAGACAGTTTTCCCTAACATGCCTCTCAGGTGTACCACTGGAACCTTATCTCCATCTGCTGCTCCCAAGGGCTCTGACTGGGCAGGGCCTGCTCGGTTAGTGGAACCTCGGGTATTCACTAACCATGTGGTCTTTGGTAGATTGATCTCCCAGTTCTTGAAAGTCCCCCCACCAAGTGCCTCTAAGGTGGTTTTAAGCAGACCATTGCACCGTTCGACTTTCCCAGCCGCTGGTGCATGGTAGGGAATATGGTATACCCACTCGATGCCGTGTTCTTTAGCCCAGGTGTTTATAAGGCTATTTTTGAAATGAGTCCCATTGTCTGACTCAATTCTTTCAGGGGTACCATGCCTCCAGAGAATTTGTTTTTCCAGGCCCAGGATGGTGTTCCGAGCAGTGGCGTGGGGCACAGGGTAGGTCTCCAGCAATCCGGTGGTGGCTTCTACCATGGTCAGCACGTAGCGCTTGCCTTGGCAGGTCTGAGGCAGTGTGATATAGTCAATCTGCCAGGCCTCTCCATACTTATATTTGGACCATCGCCCCCCATACCAGAGGGGCTTCACCCGCTTGGCCTGTTTGATGGCAGCGCACGTGTTACAGTCATGAATAACCTGAGAGATGCTGTCCATGGTTAGATCCACCCCTCGGTCTCGTGCCCACTTATAGGTGGCGTCTCTGCCCTGATGGCCTGAGGCATCGTGGGCCCATCGAGCCAGGAACAGTTCTCCCTTATGTTCCCAATCTAAGTCTATCTTTGAGACCTCTATTTGTGCAGCCTGATCTACCTGCTTGTTGTGCCTGTGTTCTTCATTAGCCCGACTCTTGGGAACATGGGCATCCACATGACGGACTTTCACAGGCAGCTTCTCTACCCGAGTGGCAATGTCTTTCCACTCATCAGCAGCCCAGATTGGTTTTCCTCTACGTTGCCAGTCAGCCTTTTTCCACCTTTCCAGCCAACCCCACAGAGCATTGGCTACCATCCACGAATCAGTGTAAAGGTAGAGCTTTGGCCATTTCTCTCTCTCAGCAATGTCCAAGGCCAGCTGAACAGCTTTGAGTTCAGCAAGTTGACTCGATCCACCTTCTCCTTCGGTAGCTTGTGCAACCTGTCGTGTGGGGCTCCATACGGCAGCTTTCCACTTCCGGTTCATCCCCACAATGCGGCAGGAACCATCGGTGAAAAGGGCGTAGCGTGTTTCATCTGCTGGCAGCTGGTTGTACGGTGGAGCTTCTTCAGCCCGGGTCACTTGCTTCTGTTCCTCTTCATCAGCAAGACCAAAATCTTCACCTTCTGGCCAGTTTGTAATTATCTCCAAAATCCCAGGGCGATTTGGGTTGCCAAGACGGGCGCGCTGCGTAATGAGGGCAATCCACTTGCTCCATGTGACGTCGGTGGCGTGGTGGGTAGAGGGAACCTTTCCTTTGAACATCCACCCCAGCACTGGCAGTCGGGGTGCCAGGAGAAGCTGTGATTCTGTGCCAATCACCTCTGAGGCAGCTTGAACTCCCTCATAGGCAGCCAAGATTTCCTTCTCTGTCGAAGTGTAGTTGGCTTCAGATCCTTTGTAGCTTCTGCTCCAGAATCCCAGGGGTCGGCCTCGGGTCTCACCAGGCACCTTCTGCCAAAGGCTCCAGGACAGACAATGGTTCCCAGCTGCAGAGTAGAGCACATTCTTTACCTCTGGTCCTGTCCTGACTGGGCCAAGGGCCACTGCATGAGCGATTTCCTGTTTGATCTGGGCGAAGGCTTGCTTTTGTTCAGGGCCCCAATGGAAATCGTTCTTCTTGCGAGTGACCTGGTAGAGAGGGCTCACAATCTGGCTGTACTCAGGGATGTGCATTCTCCAAAAGCCGATAGCACCTAGAAAAGCTTGTGTCTCCTTCTTGTTTGTTGATGGAGACATTGCAGTGATCTTATAGATGACCTCAGTGGGGATCTGGCGCCGTCCATCCTGCCACTTCACTCCCAGGAACTGGATCTCTCGGGCAGGTCCTTTGACTTTGCTCTTTTTAATGGTGAAACCGGCTCCCAGCAAAATCTGGATGATCTTCTCTCCTTTCTCAAACACCTTTATTGCTGTGTTCCCCCACACAATGATGTCATCGATGTACTGCAAATGTTCTGGAGCCTCACCCTTTTCCAGTGCAGCCTGGATCAGTCCGTGGCAGATGGTGGGGCTGTGCTTCCACCCCTGGGGCAGTCGGTTCCAGGTGTACTGCACGCCCCTCCAGGTGAAAGCAAACTGAGGCCTGCACTCTGCTGCCAAAGGAATGGAGAAGAATGCATTTGCAATGTCAATGGTGGCATACCACCTTGCTGCCTTGGACTCCAGCTCGTACTGGAGTTCCAGCATGTCCGGCACGGCAGCGCTCAGTGGTGGAGTCACTTCATTCAATGCCCGATAGTCCACAGTCAGTCTCCATTCTCTATCAGATTTCCGCACAGGCCAGATAGGACTGTTGAAGGGTGAGTGGCTCTTGCTGACCACCCCTTGGCTCTCTAGATCACGGATCATTTTGTGAATGGGGATCACAGCATCTCAATTTGTCTGGTACTGCCGGCGGTGCACTGTTATAGTGGCAATTGGCACCTGTTGCTCAGTCACTTTCAGGAGTCCTACTGCAGAGGGGTTTTCTGACAGTCCAGGCAAGGTGTTCAACTGCTTAATGCTCTCTGTCTCTACAGCATCTCTTCCAAAAGCCCACTTGAACCCCTTTGGGTCTTTGTAGTAGCCGTTCCTGAGGAAGTCTATGCCTAGAATGCACGGTGCCCCTGGGCCAGTTACAATTGGATGTTTCTGCCACCCCTTCCCTGTCAGGCTAATCTCAGCTTCCAGCAAAGTAAATTCCTGTGATCCCCCCGTCACCCCAACAATGGAAACAGGTACCTTCCCCACATGTTCTGATGGTATCAGGGTGCATTGTGAACCAGTATCAACTAACACTTTATGTTTCTGTGGCTTTGACATGCCTGGCCATCGCACCCACACTATCCAATAGATCCTGTCATCCCATGCCTCTCCCTGGCTAGAGGCAGGGCCCCTCTAGCCCTGGTTATTATTTCTTTCCTGGGCATACATAGTGGAGGTTCCTTCCAGGGGATCTGACAGAACATCCTCCTTGCTGTAATACCCTGCACCTTGCTTGTGGGAGGTTGAGGCTACCTTCATTTTAGTGCGGCTCCCTCGGTTAGCATTTCCCTCCCTGAGCTGACTCACCCGTGCTGCCAGGACAGAAGTGGGTTTCCCATCCCATTTTCCCATGTCTTCCCCATGGTCTCGCAGGAAAAACCACAGGTCAGCTCGTGAGGTGTACCCTCTCTCCCTAGCTGGGGGACATGAAGCTCTGACTTGGGGGCCTGTGACTCGTACTGGTGCTACGCTGATCTTCCTCACCTCCTGAATTCTCTCCATCATCTCCTCCTTCATATCCCTCATCCTATCTTCGACCTGTTGGAGGTCCCTGGCCACGACAGAGACATTTCCCTGCATTGGGCCATTCATCATGCTCTCGAAATTTCTGAGTTTGTTGGCAACAGAACACACTGTCTCTGGGTGGTTATCAGAATTAATCATTGCTATGTAGGTGGTATATTGAGATGGACCCAAGGTTGCCAGATTCCATAACATCTGCCCTGTGCACTTGACCTTGTCAGGGTCATTGTCATGCTGTCCATCCCTCCCAAAGAGTACCTCTAATACTGCTGTCTCTCTCAGCTGCTGGATCCCTTCCTCAAGGGTCTTCCAGCACATCCTACGGTGGTGCTCTTCATTCTCTCTCAGTGTACAAACTTCTCTCTCACACTCATTAAAAGCCAGTCCCAGAGGGAAAGGAGGCCTTGCTCCCTTACGAATATCTGGTCCACACCTGAATCCTGGGCCAAGGATCCCAAATTCCTGGCCTCAGTTCCATCCAGTTGTACACCTGTTCCTGTAAGGTCCCAGACCCGGAGTAACTAAGTTGTAAAAGGCTCACGGCCCCACCGAGCAATGTCTTTACGCAGGTTACGGAGACTATCGTATGAGAGGGACTCGGTGACAATCTCAACCTCTGGCTCCCTTGCTGGTTGTGAGGACCCTCCTTGCTGATCCCCATTATCTAAGTGCCTCGTTTTAATCTTAGATTTCCTAGTTTCCACAGGAGCAACTGCTGCTGGCTGTGGCTGCTCCTGTGATCCAGCTGGAACCTGGACAGATACGATATCTACGGGTTCCACTGCAGCACCATCTGACTCTCCCACTTTAGGGCAGGGGGAGGGTTTCTCACCAGCTTGAGAAAAATACTCCTTCATCATCTGGCTATGCTCCTTCAATATCTGGCTATGCTCTTTCAGCATTTGGCCTATATCCTTCACTAGAGCCCCCACCCACTCTGGGTGGCTCATTTCTGCGGTGGGCTGTGGGGCAGGGTTAGGCTCTGGGGCAGCATCCCTAGTCCCTGGGGCAGAGGCCGGTTCTGGGGCAGCATCCCTAGTCCCAGGGGCAGGTATCAGAGTTTTCGTCCAAGCCAATATTCCCTTGTTTCTGAATGCTAAGTAAAACAGGCCTATCAGCTACACCAGCCACTGTATAATAGCACTGGCAATTAAAACAGATCTGAAATCCTTGAGAACCAGTGGGGTAGCCTCAAAAAACTGGGTGATGGGTTGGGAGAAAATTTCCCTTGCACTCGTTACCTCACAGTAAGTACCATTACTGAAATAGCCCCAGAAACACGCAGTTAGAGTATGATAGCTCTGGATCCATGCAACCGCTTCCCAGAAAAAATTAAAAACCCATGAATTCCTGACATAATCAATCCACCAAACTAATCGGATAATAGCTACAGTAACTTTGGTGAGGGGGCCCAAATTCAAATAAGGGCTTACAAATGGGAGGGAGATGGCTGTGACCACATGGAACACAAACCAGATTAAACCAGACAACATATTGCCAGTTAAGAGAGCTGTTATTCCTGTCTTAACTCTCAACTCAGTGCTCTCTGTCCCACGTCTGGGCGCCAAAATCTCTCCTGGTTTGAAAGGACAGGTGTCTGCCAGTAAGGGCAGAAGTTTCCCTTTGGAATAGAGACTTTGGTTCCACTCCCCCCCCCCAAGTATTATAATTGTTTGAATCAAGGACTCTGAGGCAGAGATAAGGGGGTGGGAATAACAGCTCTTTTACTAATATATCTAACTGTAGAAGCAGAAAACAATAACAGTTAAAATTGCTAACAGAACGAAATAGATAACTCAGTGTCAGTCCCTTTAGATGCAAGCACGCTGTCTCTGTGCTTAGTCCACAGCCCGGATCTGCCGAAGGGCAGGTGGGAACGGAAGCAGGAGGGCGGGGGGGGAGGGGCGGCAGCGACCACGCCGGTCTCGGTGGGAACGGGCTGGAGCGGCGGCTCCTCGCTCACCGTGTGTGTCCGGGTGATCAGCTGTGTCCGCAGAGGCAGAAGGCTGGAACGGGGCAGATACAGGGCAGGTGATCACAGAGGGTCTGGCTCTGCTGTGCTCTGGCCGTGTGGGCTGAAGATCCCGCGCGTCCTCCTCCGAGCTCGCCGGAAACCCGAGTGCCCTCTTGGAAGCCTCAGAGGCCCCTCCAGGAGCCGTTCCCACCCACCCCTTTTGTCTGGACCCATCAGAGACCCTGGGTGTAACCCGGCCAGCTCCATTGGCATGATAATGGGAAAAATTCTTTCAATTGACACAGTAACAGAAAAACACTCAACCCCCAACACTCTGTCTTATTTTATTTGTTTAATTTAAGAGCATATATGGGTACAAACATACAGAAAACTATTTTTAAGTGCTGCTTGAACTTTTCATAGATTTTTAACAAAAGATTTCATTTAAAGGAAAACGCAAAGAGAAATTTTTCAGGCTAAGGCAATTTTTTTAGTAGTCTTGTACAATAAATTCATGTTATTTAAAGTTCTGGTGAGAATGGATATCAAGGTAAGATTTGTTGAAAATAGTCAACTGCCTTTTTGGAAGCTGGGGGAAGGGAGTCCCTGGTGGAAAAATTAACCTATTGATGACAACAGAAAATGGGATTTGAAATGTTGATTGCCTAATATTTACAAGAGTGTAATCTACATGCTCAATCCCCTCAAGATCTTGAAAAAATGTAGAATAAATGGTAATCCAAAATAAGTCCCTTTCCTCCTTCTGTCTCTTCCTTTCTCCTTTCTCTTCCTTCTTTAGACTGCTTGCAGCAGAACAGCATGTAGAACAGTTATGTCATTTATGACAGTCTGGACTTTTTAGTTTCAGAAGGTTTATCCAAATTAAAACATCTTGTTACATTGTAGAAGATTTGAAAATCCTAATTTATAGAATGTATAAAGGCCTCCAAAATGAAAATATGTGCTGGTCTGTATGATTCACCATTATGGCTGGTACTAAGCTTTGTAATATAGTGAACTATGACCTCATTTTATTTTCTTTACTTATAATTTGTTTTGATTTTACATTATTAGGATATTTTTGTTTAATAGGCATATGTTTGCACTCCTAATTTTTATGAGGGATTTTTTTAGTATTGCTTTAGGGCCCTTTATATGTGGGCTCCTGAGGCCTATTTAATGCTGTGAATTACTTTTTGTCCATTGTTGAAGTTTTTGATTTATTTTTAATGGCTTCTTCATTTTAGGTCTCTTTAGCAATGCTGTTTTTATTACTGCTATACCTTTTAAGTTGTTAAGAACTTCACTCAGAATGACTATGGCAGAAAAGGCAGATGGAAATGTATTGTGAAAACAAGCATGTTTGCTGGGGTCATAATCATTCACTTAAAATGACTTTTGCAATACATAGTCTTCAAAGTTATAGGCAAAATGTTTGGAAGAATAATTCTAAAATTTCTACAATTCTGCTTTGTCTACATTCTTATACAGGTCAGATTTCAAATTTTTAAAGTGGGTGGGATGTGATTTTCTCATATCTGAAATGATTTGTTTCATCCATTCCCTTTTAAATGTTAATCATGCCTGGGTGTAACACAACAATTAACTCCTCCATTAGCTCCTCTTGCCTTTATGTCTTTCCTGCATGTGGAACTAATCTAACTGAAATAATCACTACACAATCAGTTCAGAAACAGTCAGAAAAATGTTGCATATACATTAACAATGAGTACTGTTGATCAGCATAGATTTCTAGGAGCATGGTTTCTTATTGATTAATTATAAAGATTCAATAGGACACACCATTTAAATGATGACCCATAACAGCAACCCCAGTCATGATCTTCATGCTATTACTATACTGCTTCATAAATCAAATGAAGAATTAGAGATCACATTCCACTCCTGAACTTAGACAGGGCCTTTCATGCCTTTTCAAAGTCCTGTGGTGAGCCTGACTTCAATGACCTCTACTTTTCATGACATCTTTCATAAAATTAATTTTTTACTTGTTTTTAAATTATCTTGCATAGTCTGATGAATGGAGCTAACATATGAATGGGTTTTTTAATTGTCTACAATAGCTTATGCATTTTAGGAGAGTTCTGGTACTCATTTACTAAGATTTAATCAATTTGTTATTTGAATTTTCAATCCATCCTACCACAAGAAAGTCATCTCCAAAGAACACTTACTGTCCATATAGGATATTTCTGTAATATGCTTCTCTTTGTTCATCTGTTTCAAGAGGTTCTTGCTATGATGTTTTGAGACAAATAGCAATTTTATTTCAAATTAAAAAAAGAAAAAAGTCTGTTGTGACTTTACAAAAAAAATCTAAAAAAAAGGTTAACTAAATAAAACAATGGTATAAAAAATATTGAAACAAAAAAAAAAAAAAAAAAAAGGAGAAAAAACCCCAGCTTCTCTGCACTAGACTAGCTATGAGGTCCAGATGGCAGAGTTACCTCTTCAGGACTGGGCTGAAATGACAACTGTAAAAGAGGAAATCTGAAATATGCTTTCCAGCATTTGCATGCAGCCATCATCCTCCAAACTATGGAAAGAAACAGTCTCGTTGCTGGCTGAGAAGCACCTCACACATCTCTTGTTCTAAATGGTGTTTGTGTCAGTCTGCAGCTGTATATGGTATTATGTCTTATAATTCTGCATTGCTTCTATCCAGTAATATCTAATGTAGAAAATTAGCTTCCAGTGAAGGTAATATGCAATGTTTTTATGATATTTGTGTGCAACATCCCCTCTTCCACTGAGCATATTTGATGTAAAGGAAAAAACTCAGTTCCACAATAAAATACAAAAGCAGTAAAGCAGTATTGACATTTCTTGTCTTTGTGTATGTAAGTACTTGTAAGTTTTCCCTTTCCTCCAGTCATGATTACCTACTATATGGGCTTTTCCTCAAAAGTTCAGTGACTACTTAAATGCTAGATAAGAACTAATCTTTATATAGAAACTGAAAACTAAATTCTAAAATTTAGTTTTGTCTCTTGTGATGAAAAACATTACCACAATGTACTATGATGTGACTTCTTTTTGTTCTCATTTCTGTATTCCCTGAGCTGCATGAGAAAGTACCTAACTTTCAGTAAGTACATGTTGGGGGAAAAGGGTCAAAACTGGAAGAGGAGGGGATATTTGCCCTCAAATTGACCTTGCAGCTGAGAATGCTAAGAATGTCAGTGTGGGAAAACTTAATTTCTTATGCCTAGTGTTGTTCATCTTTTGCCTGTTTTGAGAGTAGAATTACTATGGAGACACAACACACTCTCACAGACATGCTTTGAGCTCCTGCTGGGAGAGAGATCATAAAAGCACAGCCTTGTAATAATCTGTGGGTGGGCAAAGCCCTATGATATAATGGGGCAGGCAGCAGGCCCCCCTCCCCCCACCCACCCTTCACCACGATGGACTGAGCCTGTGTCCCTGTGTGTCTGCTGCTAGGCGTTGTTAGCAAGGTAATGAAATAAATCTACTCTTTGCATTTCAGCTGTGGTTTGGTGGATGACTTGGTTACCTGCATGTGTCGATTCACACAGTGCACATTCAAGGGGCTGTATCAGAGATGACACCATATAAAAGCACATAGCTGAGGCAAACAGCTCCTGTGCCAGCATGATCCACAGCAGAGTGCTCTAATGCAGTGCACAGGGGAATTTCCTGAATCAGGGAAACTTGGGGGAGCCAAGAGACCCACCCTAGGGAGCATGGCTGTCAGCAAGGATGCTCTAGTTCTGCTGGATTGATCAGGGAGCAGTGATATCCAGTCAGCAGGAGGCTATGTCCTCTCTAAACACATGTGAAGTGTTCAAGGGTAGGCTGGATAGGGCTTTGAGCAACTTGGTTGTAGTGGTTTGTATACATTTTTTTGAAATATTTTTTTATTAAGATGTGGGTAGCTTTTTTTGGACTTTATAAGGACTAATTGGTGTTTGATTTTTAATATAGATACATTGTTACACTAATGAGAAAGTTTAGGCGCTTTTGTGAAAAACACATAAAGACAAAAAACTTTAAAAAACTTTTTTTAATTTTTGGTTTCTTAGAAGGTAACTAGTTTGGTTAGGGCCAGGCCACATGTGGCTTGTGGGACTGGCTGGGGTGGAGAGGCTCTTTGGCTGCCAAAATTTTAGGTTTTTGTTTTGTTTTTTTGTTGTTTTGTTTTTGTTTTTCTTTTTTTTATTTTTTTAGCGTGGTAGAAATGTTGCAGTTTTTAACATTTTTGGAGTAGCTTTGGGTAGTTAGGCTCGTTCTGTCGTAGTGTTCATACAGCTTGGGGGAGAGACAGTTGAGGTTTCTGATAAAAAAGGAGAGGGGAGGTTGGTTTGGTTGCTAAAATTTTAGCCTCTCTTTCAGCATGGTTAGGGGGGCCTGTGGCTTGATTAAACATTTAGCTAACATTAAAATTTTACTTTGTTGTTGATTTGTGGGGCTCCTTTGAAAGAGTAGTTTTGGGCGGCTGGGCTCACCCTGCCATGGTGTCTGCATGGCTTGGGTGAGAGACCACTAAGTCTTGTTTTGGTAGGGTTGGGCCTTTGTTATTTTGGCTTAGTCTTTAACATGGTTTGAAATACTCTATCTTAATTGCTCTAATTGTTGTTTAGACAAGATATTAACTTTTTCACTACTCAAAATGAGATTTGAAGACACTTTATTTTAAGTAAAAGAAAATACTAAAATAAAGATATGCACATAAACAGCATAAAAACACTCAAGTCAAACAAAAGGAATAAGTTAAAGTTCTAAATAGAAAAGAATTATAGAGATGCTTTATATTTAGACTATTTTTTTTTCTTTTTAAGCTGTAGAAAAGAGTCTCTTGTTTCTCTATAACTCATAAAATACATTCTGAAGTAGATTAAGTGTTCTAATTATAGACATAAGTAGAGGCATTTGTGCTAAAGCAAGCAAATGTTAAAGCAACTATAATCCCATAAGTTTAAATAGAAAAAAAAGACCCCTATTGCCCTCTAGGGAAGAGAAGAAGAAAGACTTGTGTTTTTAAAAATAAAAAAGCTCTTGATTAAACTGTTATAATCTTTAAAGTGTGCCCTATAAGTTAACATATTCCTTAATAAAGATTGTGAAAAAAACTATTAGTCGAAGAAAAGAATTTTACACAATAATCAAATTTCTATTTTCCTAGGTGGCTGAATCACTATGGCATCAAGGCCACAAAAAACTATTTCTTGTGAAAAAAAATCTCCATAAACTAAAAAAAAGTCTCCTCTCCCAAATAAATTAATAAAATACTATTTTTAGAGATAGTAAACTAACTAATTTGTTTCTATGCACTTTCAGTGTGAAAGAAAAGAAGTTGTGGGGGGAGAAAAAGTATTCTAAAAGTTTTATTCTGAGTTTTATTATTTTTTGTTATGATTTCCAGTAATAAAGTTTTTCTTTGTACCCTTTAAAGTTTGAGCCTGTTTTGCCCTCTTCCTAATCCTATCTCACAGCGAAAAAAAGGAAATAATTCTAATAAGTGCACTAACAATTTAGCCAATGCTAGATCCACAACAATAAGTTAATGCATTAGGCAAAACATCTCAAATTAGCAAACCAAAACCACTACACAAAATTAGTGTTTCCACCCAATTAAATCAAAATCACAACATTGGTCTAGTGGAAGGTGTCCCAATCCCAGGGGATTTGCACTAGGTGATCTTTAGGGTTCCTTCCAACCCAAACCATCCTATGATTCTATGTGAAGAGAAAGCTTCCTACCCTGGTACAGCCTTTATATTTTCTATTATTGACTTTTCAGGTAGCCAGCAATGTAGTTGCAACAAGAAGTCTAAGGGCAACCAATAGAGACCTCAGGCCTTGGGACTAGTGGTTAAGGGATCAGGAGCACAAGAAGTATTCTTCTCTATCCTTCCAGTTGCAAGGAATGATGAGGGAACAAACAGGAAGGGTTAGCAGATCAATGGCTGGCTCCACGTCTGGTGTCACTGCCAGGATTTTGGTTTTTTTTCATCATAGTCAGTCTGTATAACACTGAGCCTGCTGGGTACACCTGTCTCAAAAGGAGAAAAATATTATTGCACAGGAGTTATCAGGGGTCATTGAAAGAGCTTTAAACTAGATTTGAAGAGGGAAATTGATAAAACCAGGCTTTCTAAAGGTAAGACTAGGGGCAGCACACCAATGTTTGAGGGACAGTGTGCTAGTGAGGTCCTTTGGTCTGCCAGTTCAGTGGAAATAGAGGATGGAGATCCACATGGCAATGCACCAATGCATGCTGCAATGGGCAACAAACAGGAAAAGCTGGAAACTTGTGCTGCTGGAAAACTATGACAGTTACAATAATGGAGACATGGGATGACTCGCACAACTGGAGTGCAGCAATGGATGGCAATAAACTCTTCAGAAGGGACAAGCAAGGAAGGAGAGTTCATGAGGTAGCCCTGTATGTTAGGAAGTGTTTTGATTGTCTAGAGCTTACTGATGGTGATGTCAAGTGTTTATGGGTATGAACCAGAGTGAAGGCTAAAAAAGCAGAAAGGGGGAGATATGGAAGATCAGATATCTACAGAAGCTGAGCTGGGTAGCACTGCAGACCTCCTGGCCCTAGTACAGTGGATACCGTGTGAAAGAAACTCAAGGTAAAAATAAGAAGTTAAGACACCACATCTGACCACTCTGATGAGAGAGGATGTTGAAAAGGACATCGCTGGTGCAAGATGTAACAGGGACTTGATAAACAAAAATACTGTATTACTAAGTGAACTGGGGCAAAGGGGTCTGAGCGGAAAATTTTGTGTGGAAGTTCGAGAACTGTAAATACTGGTAATCAGTGTAATAAAACTGGCTTTGTTTTGCTTGCACTGCATGGTCCGTTTCTTTCAATCACTGCATCCACCCAAGCAGGATGAAGAGGCAGATGAAATATTCTATAAAGAGCTGGGGGTAGTCTTGTGATCACTGGTCCTTGTTCTCCTGGGAGACTTAAACTTACCAGGTGGCTGCTGGAAATACAATGCAGCAGAAAGAAAACTGTCTAGGAGATTCCTGACACAGCCAGGGAGTGAGCCAGCTAGGGAAGGTGCCTCCCTGGACCTGCTGTTTGTGAACAGAGAAGGACTTGTGGGTGGTGTGACTGTCAGAGGCTGTCTTGGGCACAGCAGTCATGAAATTATAAGTGTTTTCAATTCTCAAAGAATTAGAGGATGGTTTGTAGAACTGCTACTTTGGACTTCCAAAGGGCAGACTTTGGCTTGTTTAGGGATCTGGTTGATAGAGTCCCCTGGCAGGCCGTCCTGAAGGGCAAAGGAGTCCAGGGAGGCTGGATAGTCCTCAAGATGGAAATCTTAAAGGTGCAGGAGCAGAAGTCCCCAAGTGCTGAAATACAAGCTGATGGTGAAGAAGACTGGCTTGGCTGAACAGAGAGCCTTGGTTGGAATGCAAAAAAAAAAAAAAAGAAAGATTATGACCTTTGGAAGAAGGGGAAGGCAACTCAAGAGGACTTACAAGGATGTTGTGAGGTTATACAAGGAAAAAATTAGAAGGGTCAAAGCCCAGCTAGAACTTAATTATCTACTGCTGTAAAAGACAATAAAAAAGTTTAAATACATTCACAACAAATGCAGGGCTAAGGAGAATGTCCATGATTTATTGTATGCATGAGGAAACATAGTGACAAAGAATGAATGTTGAGTGATATTAGTTTTTTGGCTTAATAGGTAAATTTTAAATAAGTCACATTAAGTTATAATACTGTGTGATTTAGTATGCTGTTTGCTTAGCTTTACTTGCTTGGCATGAGTAGCTGGATTTGCTGAAGTCTTGGGCCCCAAGATGGGAACTTTCATCTTGATAGGCTTTCAGTTGGCATAGTTAATTTTATAAGAAATTTTCCTAGATATGTACAGTTTTGTGGTTTGGATTTAGTATGAGAATAATGTTGATAACATACTGATCTTTTAAATGTTTCTAAATAGTGCTTACTCAAAATCAGACTTTTTAGTTTCCCATGCTCTGCCAACTGAGCTAATACACAAGAAGTGCAAACCAGAAGATAGAGGCTACAGTCATCACCAGAAGCTGCAATGTGACAAGATAAGAACTGTTAATGGCCTGTTTTCATGGACACAGAGAAAACAGAGAAAGAATTCAATAAGGTGTTAGAAGACCCCAGACCAAAAATCACTACTGGACTAAGAGGCTAGTGTGTAAAGAACAGGTGCATAGGCTGTAAGGGTATAAATGCTCAGGGATTTCTTTGTTCTGAGCCCCTCTTTTGAGGCACCTAGCTTGAGCTACCAGATTTCAGGATTGATCTGTGCCAATAAACCTATCTAATGGAGATGAGAGAGTAGTGTCAAAAATTTCTTCAACAATGAGGAAAAGGCTGAGGTACTTAATGTATTTGTTACCTCAGTCTTTAATAGTAAGGTTAGTTGTTCTTGGGGTACCCAGCCCCCTGAGCTGAAAGACAGAGATGGGGAGCAGAATTAAGCCCCCATAACCCAAAGGGAAATGGTAAGCAATCTGTTGCATCACTGGGATGCACACAAGACTATGGAACCGGATGGGGTTCACTCAAGGGTACTGAAGGCTCTGGCGGAAGCACTCATCAAGCCACTTTCATTTACTGGCAGTCCTGGATAACCAGGGAGATCACAGTTGACTGGAGATGAGGAAATGTGACACCCATCTACAAGTGCCAGAAGGAAGATCCAGGGAACTACAGGCCTGTCAGTGTGAGCTTGATCCCAGGGAAGGTTATGAAACAGATCATCTTCAGTGCCATCACACAGCATGCACAGGACAACCAGGGGATTAGGCCCAGTCAGAATGGGTTTCGGAAAGGTAGATGGTTTCCTGGAGAAAAGGATGCTAAGGGGAGACCTTCTTGCTCCTTAAAACTACCTGAAAGGAGGCTGTAGTGAATTATAGGACAAGATGAAATGGCCTCAAGTTGAACGAGAGGAGGTTTAGATTGGATATTAGGAAAGATTTCTTCACAGAAAGAGTTTTAAAAGTTTGGAACAAGCTGCCCAGGGAAATGGTGATGTCACTGTCCCTGGAAATGTTAAAAAAACATGTAGCTGTGGTGCTTAAAGACGTGGTTTACTGGTGGACTTGGCAGTGCTGGGTTAAGGGTGGGATTTGATGATCTTAGAGGTCTTTCTTTTCCAACTTTAATGATTCTATGATTCTATAATTTGTTATGCTGGTTCTAGAGGCCAAATGAAAGTTTCTGAAGAGGATAAATTTTATTTCCATTAGTGTTGTAAATTAATAAAATCAATTTATTCTGTGGTATTTCAGATTGCATTGGAAAATGAACCTCTTGGGTCTACCTAAAATGAGGGATTGAATTTGTGTCATCCTATACCTAGAAGCTGTTTAATACTGAATTCTAGTATTTTATATTTGGGAGTAAATTTGATCTTTTCCTGGTTCTTAGGATGAGATTGAAAAAGGTGTGTAGTAATGCTGGAAAAGGTTTAGGCCACGGTGGACATGTCTGTACAAATCTCGGCCTTGCATGCACCAGCCAAAAACTATATTTAGTTCCAATGTTTAGCTGTCTAGTTGTTTTTCTGAATATTTTACTGTTCTGAAAGACTAATCTTAGAAAATAAGGATTTTAGTTACCATACTGAAAATAATTAAATTTAGAATTTAGAAGGGAGTAGTCATCTGAAACTTAAATAATTGATTGTCTCTCATTTCATGCTTGCTCAGCTGTGCTTACAGTAGGAAAAGACTAAAATAGTGAGCAGACCTAAAGGAACATAGACAATGGAACCAGAAACCCATTATTTGAAAAATTGGACTATCCCCAGAAATTATTTGTATTGTCAGTGATAGAAAAGGTCAAGAGTTTCAGGTGAGGAAGATTTGCCTTACTTCCTCCTTTTAAGACCCCTCCCCATGAAAACAACCCCAGACTCAATTTAAGAAGTCAATCATGCATGCTTAATAGCTATTCAAGCTAATTAGCCTAGGAAGACGGGAATGGGAGGGGCTGTTATTATGAATATGTATTTGTTTCAATCCTTTGTCAATAAATAGACTTTGTGATCACCTGTGATTTGGCAGTGCTTATTAGAGGATAACCTCATACTGCTGCCTAGCGCTGAATAAGCATACACTTTCTAACTTTAAGCTGTTAGAAAGTCTTGTCTGTCACAGTTGAGTATCGGTATTATACCAATACTCTTATTTTGGTAAATCAGTTCATTCACACACTTCTTTCACATGCTGGCTGTTTTTGTGTATTTCTTAGTTTAGATCAGTGTTTATAACAGATGCACAGTGTGAGAAAAAATTAGGAGTTTTTCGATAACTTGTTGAACCCCCCCCCCCCCCCCCCCCCCCCCCAAGGCCACTGGAACATAAACTATGCTAAATCGGGAGAGAAGAAGTTGAAAACACAGAATATCAAGATTAGAAGATTCAAGATAACATGAGGCGGTGAAGATCCTGAAGATCACCAATTATGGACTTTCAGGGGTTTGCATAGGTGAATCAATACCCTAAAATTACCAATTGCAAAGTGTGTCCCCATGTGGGTGATCGTTTTAGAAATGTATAATTAGGGTGAATTGTAAACAATAAACGGGCTTCTGCAAAATCATATTGATTTGCTGTGCAGAAGTCCAGTTTTTTCCTGCAGAGGTGTCTACAGATCTCTTGAATAATAGCCATAGTGATCACCTCATAGATCCGGCTCATTCATAGTTACAGGTGTATTGGGTTTGCACGGCAAGGTTTTGGTAACAGGGAGTGATACCTTTTTCAACCTAGAAATGAAACTGCACACTTTTGAGATAATATTAGTATAGGAGGTAATATAAAGGTATATCTTTATTATAGGCCTCCAAGGGCATTTATGGAAAATGTCCACAAAAGCCCACCCACCCAGGGTGAATACAGTTTTATAAGTTTATCAAATTAGCATATTTGACAAGAATTACCAATTGGAAGCACAGGTGATGAGGTAATTCTGCCTTCTGGTTCAACCCTTTTCTGGAGCCAACCCCCCCCCCCCCCCCCCCGCCCTTCCTTCCACTTTGGAACTAGCTGTATTTTGTTTATGAAGATGTGTCTCAAAAAGCTGTTTTTAACCTTGGCAGCCAGGGAGAACCAAGATATGTTAGGGGCTTTGGAATATGCTTTGTCTTTCTGCCTAGGGAAAGGGCACAGAAAACTACTGGGAAAACTAGCTACAAATGCAATAATAAGCTACAGACCTCCAAATATATGTGTAAAGAATACAGAGAATATATAGAAGAAAAAGGGCAAAAATCAATAGGCATCAGGAGGCTACAGGGGTGGCTTCTGTGAGAAGCTGATAGAAGCTTCTCCCATGTCCGACAGAGCCAATGCCAGCTGCCTCCAAGACGTGCTCCTGGCCAAGGCTGGGCCAATCATTGATGGTAGCAACACCTGTGTGATAACATACTTAAAAAGGGGGAACAGTTATCAGGCAGAAGTAAAAGCGGGCAGAGAAGGAGAGAAACAGCTATGCAGCCACCAGTATCAATGAAGTTGGAAGGGGAGGAGGTGCTCCAGGTGCAGGAGCAGAGATTCCCCTGCAACCTGTGGTGAAGACCATGGTGAAGCAGGTTGTGCCCCTGCACTCCATGGAAGTCCATGGGGGAGCAGAGATACACCTATAGTCTATGGAGGACTCCAGTCTGTTTTGGCCGAGATGGTAATCACTGAATGATCTCTCCCTACCCTTATCTCAACTCACGAGCCTTTTATTTTATTTTGTCTCTCTGTCCAGCTGAGTAGGGGAGAGATAGAGTGGCTCTCGTGGGCACCTGGCATCCAGCCAGGGTCAAATCACAACAGCAAACTTTGGCTTCCTAGAGGGTATCTCTGGGCATGCAGTTCTTCTGCTCTATGAGCATTACCTGGGCCCCTCGATGAGTGAAGAGTTTTTGACCACCACCTACTGCTATGGTCCCTACCTCCACCTCCCTCAGACATGACCAGTCTAGGCTAGCATGAAGCCCCCAGGGCATCATCCTCTGTTTTCCTGTTTGTGTTTTCCTCAGATGAAGTCTGGGTTGAGATAAAGGCAGTTTAATAGAGAAGCAGAGGCTGTGCAGGGAAGCAATGGAAAACAAAAGATTTATTTTGTACTTCCTATCAGCAGGCAGTGTCCAGCCACTTTCCAGGAAGTAGGACTTCAGAAAGTGCATTGGTTGCTCCAAAAGACAAACATTGTGATAACAAATGCCCTCCTCCTTTCTTTTTACAGTGAGTTTGTGACATGAGTTTTATAGCTATAAGACTAGACAGATGCATGTTAAAAATGGAAACACTCATCAGACCCTGTGGTAAAGTACAATGAGAAAACACTGTCATTGCCATAACAAGCTTCAAAACAGCAAGGCTTCTATTGTCTTCCTGTTTGTAAGGGACTTGAATTGCCATGAGCTGTAGAAAGTCACTTGGCTGTATCTGATTGAATTCTGTGGTGACAGGGAATGCAGCAGGGATGGATGCTGATGCACCTAAATGTGATACATGAAGGAATGAGAGACACCAACAGAAATGTGGGTGAATCTGAGATTTATTCGGAATCGCTATGTATATAGATCCCTAAACCTAAAGGGTTGATTTTTGGTGGTTTGTTTTTTTTTTGCTACAACTTACAGGCTTAATCACAGTTCTATAATAAATCTGTCTTCTTGACATCTTCAATTGTTTTCTTCAAAGCCATGGCCAACTGAGCATGAAGAGTGTACTGTTCTATGTTGAAGTAGAAACTCATTTGTCCAGTTCTGTCTCAGGTACATGCTGCCCAGAACGACTGCTGCTGCTGACACTGGTCTTTGTTTAACTCTTTCCTTACACCATCACCTGTTACCCAAACATTTTCCCCCTCTCTATTTTCCAGGGTCATGGACAAAGTAAGTGCAACCATTTCTTGGTTTCGTGTGTCTTTAATGTCTCTGATTATGTTGAAAAGAGAAGGACAGAAAATTTAAAAATATATCACTGCCAGATAATCTAATCCAATAAAAATCCAAATTCATAAATTTATTCCTGAAAAACAATTTTTTTTTATTTACTCAAGTAGGATAGTTTTTTATGTCTATCAGCACCTTTTTTTCCTCCAGAGTTTGCAAATCTCTGAGTTGATCTTTGAGTGTGAAGTGAGTGTATATCTTGCCTTAGTGTTTTATTGAAGAATCCTTGGAAGTGGTTTTTTATTGTATCCCAATTTTGTTCCCTTTCATTCCACGGAAGAGGAGTGGCACACAGAGAGTTATGCATGTGTTCTCAATCACAACATAAGGATATGCAGGATTTTTGAGCCTCAGCTCTTTCACCAATTCACAAAAGGGCACTTTTCAAGACATCTCATCTGGTCATTATTTCCTTGTCAATTTACTCTTATGTTTGTAACTTCTGTAATGTTGGTTAGAGCTTCTTCCACAGTGTGGGCAGTTTGAATGGAATTAGTTAAAGCTGCAACCACTGCAGAGGCTGTGGTTAAAACTATTACATCAGAAATGATTGCAAAGATCAACCAACCCAGAAATTTGAGAACTCGTTTCTTACTCTTTTGGATTTCCTCCCAGAACAGTCGAGCCAATTGTGAGAGATCATCTTGTCCTTCCCAAGTCTTAGTCAGATTTACAGGTACCCAAATTTCCGATCTTCTTTTAAATGGAAAAAGAATGGAAAAGTTATTCATATCTTCATTGGTTACACATGATTTGAAAAGAATTAGCAGACAGAAAATACAAGCCATTGCTATAATCAATTGAAAAATCATTAGCTCAAGAAAAAATGTGTGGGTGTGAAGTACAAGTCATTAGTGATTGTTTCCATAGCACTGTCAAATTTGTGAGGGTAGAATTCTTGTTCAAGTTCACCTGGTATACCGTACTACCAAAGGCAGGTAACAGTATTTTTCACAGATGCTTATGAACACATGATTGATTACTACCTAGATAATATTGAATCAATGGTCTGGCCATTCCACCATCATGCCAAACAATGCTGCGGTTTGCCTTTTGGAATGGAAGGATGATTTTATTTGTTCCCTTTTCTCTAAGGATACTATGTGGTCCCCAGTCAATTTTTCTCCCATACTGGAAGAATTGTTGTGGTTGTTCCAATTCCAAACATTGTAAATTGGAAATGGACGTAAGACATTTGGGATGAGGCGGAGTGGCATCCACAGGATTGTTGGAGATGTACAGAATGTTCGGCAATGTAAGAGCAGTCAAATTCTTTACAGTGTCTGAGAATTCATATATCAAGTGAAATTGCATAGAAAATTGGCACAAGATCGAGGTGAAAAGGTATTACTTTGATTCCACATTAAGCAAAATAGGTGGTAAATCAGTAACATAAGCATGGGCAACATATGTATTTACAACATCCTAATCTAGGGGAGGAAGCCGAGTTTCTCCTACCCATTCCGTTCCATTATTTCTGAGGGGAGGGTCTGGATCATACCAGGTCAGAGGCCAAAACAGTGGTGGCTCAAGAATGTGTGCCCAGTAGATTCTTCCTTCCACCATTTGATGGCAATATAGCAGAAGAAGGATGAAAAGACTCCTTGTTGTCCTTGGCTGGGTTTGATGTATCTTGCTGGAAGCCAATATGATCCTGTGGGCAAAGAAACACATCCATAACCTTTTCCCCAAGCTAACGGTAGAAATGGACCTTTCCACTGACCAATGTGTACATCCTTGTACGTAACTTCTGAGTGAACTCCTTCTCCACTAGTTGTCTGACCCAGATGTTTTGATGTGCCATGAGGTCATCCCTAGTGGAAAGATTCAAAACATTTTGAAAACATAGGTTGCTTTATCAAGCTGCTCTTGATGGAGCATGCCTATGGGATTCCCCCTTTTTTGTTTCTGTTACATGTTTTTCAATGTGTAATGTGCCCTCTCCACTATGGCTTGGCCTGTTGGAAAATGGCAATACCTGTGACATGTTTGATCTCTCAAGTGTGGAAAAAATATTGTGTTTTTCGAGATGTACATACTGGTCTGTTATCTGGTTTTATCTGTTGTGGAATGCCCATAGTAGCAAAGGCATGCAGCCAATGTTGGATGGCATCTCTTGATTTCACAGAATGACTAGGTTGGAAGAGACCTTCAAGGTCATCAAGTCCAACCCATGCCCTAACACCTCAACTAGACCATGGCACCAAGTGCCACATCCAGTCTTTTTTAAACACATCCAGGGATGACGACTCCACCACCTCCCTGGGCAGACCATTCCAGTACTTTATCACTCTTTCCGTGAAAAACTTTTTCCTAATATCCAACCTATATCGCCCCAGGCACGACTTGAGACTGTGTCCTCTCATTCTGTCAGTTGCTGCCGGGTGAAAGAGACCAACCCCACATGATTACAATCACCTTTCAGGAAGTTGTAAATAGTGCTAAGGTCACTCCTGAGTCTCCTTTTCTCCAGGCTAAACAACCCCAGCTCCCTCATGTGTTCCTCATAGGGCTTGTGTTCCAAGCCCCTCACCAGCCTTGTTGCCCTCCTCTGGACATGCTCAAGCCTCTCAATGTCCTTCCTAAACTGAGGGGCCCAGAACTGGACACAGTACTTGAGGTGTGGCCTCACCAGTGCTGAGTACAGGGGAAGAATGACCTCCCTGATCCTGTAGGCCACACTATTCCTGATACAGGCCAGGATGTCATTGACCTTCTTGGCCACCTGGGCACACTACTGGCTCATGTTCAGTCAGCTGTCAACCGGACCCCCAGGCCTCGTTCCACCTGGACGCTGTCCAGCAACACTCTCCCCAGCCTATAAGGTTGCAGGGGGTTATTGTGGACAAAATGCAGGACTCGGCACTTGGACATATTAAACTTCATCTTATTGGACTCTGCCCATCCATCCAACCGGTCCTGGTCTCTCTGCAGAGCCCTCCTACCTTCCAATAGATCGACACATGCTCCCATCTTAGTGTTGTCTTCAAGTTTACTAATGAAAGACTCAATAACATCATCCATGTCATCATTGAAAATATTGAACAGAACAGGCCCCAGCACAGACCCCTGAAGAACATCACTGGTGACTGGCCGCCAGCTGAATGCAGCACCATTCACCACCACTCTCTGGGCCCAGCCATCAAGCCAGTTCTTAATCCAGCAAAGAGTGCTCCTGTCCAAGCCACAGGCTGCCAGCTTTTCCAGGAATATGCTGTGGTAGACAGTGTCAAAGGCCTTGGTGAAATCCAGGTACACAACATCCACAGCCTTTCCTGCATCCACCAGGCAGGTCACTTGGTCATAAAAGGAGATCAGGTTGGTCAAACATGAACTACCCCTCCTAAACCTATGCTGGCTGGGTCTGATACCCTGGCCATCCTCTAAGTGCAGTGTGATAACAGTATAAACTGTTCCATAACTTTACCAGGTACTGAGGTCAGGCTAACTGGCCTGTAGTTACCAGGATCCTCCTTCCCACCCTTTTTATGAATGGGTGTCACATTGGCCAGCTTCCAGTCATCTGGAACTTCACCAGTGTCCCAGGACTGCTGGTAAATGATGGACAGCAGCTTTGGACTCGCCTTTCGGCACACAGGGACAGTTTGTTCCCATGCCCTCAAGATCTCAATTTTGAAGCACGCCCACCTTTCCTGAACTCCTTTGTTTTTAAGGGCTGCTTCCCAAGGAGCTCTCTGAATAAAACTCCTGAATAGGCCCAAGTCTGCCTTCCAGAAGTCCAATGTAAAAGTCTTATTGATATTCCTCCTGCTTTCACCAAATATTGAGAACTCTATAATTTCATGATCACTATGCCCCAAGCGACCTCCAACTACCACATCTCCCACCAGTCCATCACTATTTCCAAACAACAGGTCTAACACAGTCCTTCCCCTGGTGGGCTCACCCACCAGCTGTGTCAAATAGTTGTCCTCTATACACTCTAATTATCCACTGGTGCTCTGGTTTGTGTCACAGTTATCACTTGGAGGGGGTCAGAAAACCATCTCTGCACTAGGTTAGTCAGCAGATGTCAGGGAAGCACCTTAACATTAGGTTAGTGAGCAGATGTGGGGAAAACATCTAAACATTTAGTGTTTTCCTAAGACCTATGGTGTAATATATACTCATCACAGTACTATTTCTATGAGCTAGGCAATACATACTTTAACTGACAGATTATGTTATACTAACAAACAGCTAAATAAAGTTATGCATTGTACTATATTCAAAAATTTATGGTCAATACCAACATGCAAAAGCTAATACATAAATGCAAAAGCCAATATTACATTGCAATTTTTAACATTTTCAAAGAGAGAAAATAGTTAAAAACAGTAATTCAAGAATTAATTAAAGTTGGAACTTTAGGACCATGCATGTCTCCCCGCAATACCTCCATATTGCCAGAAAAAAAAAAAAAATCAAATAAGACATACAGGTTCATCCAAGACCCGAGAGAAGTAAACAAAAGAACGAAAGATTGATATCCAGTAGTACCCAATCCCTACACACTATTAAGTAAAATTCCTCCATCACATCAGTGGTTCAGTGTGATAGACCTCAAAGATCCTTTTTGTGCCTGTTGCCTAGCAGAAGAGAACAGAGATATATTTGCTTTCGAATAAGATCCTGATATAAGAAGAAAGCAACAGCTTAGATGGACCAAATTACCCCAAGGATTTACTGAATCCCCTAACTTATTTAGACAATAATATACCAGAAGTAAAACTTATTCAATATGTTGTTGATTTATTTCTCTCAGAGGCAGATGAAGGAAAAGTCCAAGGATTCCCCATTGTTTTGGTTTGAAGGACAGGTGTTTGCCAATAAAGGTAGAAGTTTGTTTATTTTAAATGGAGAGTGCAAACTCCTTCTCTCCAAATTATTTTAATTTTTGAATTAAGGACTTTCAAGCAGAGATGTGGGGGTAGGAATAACAGTTTTTACTAATATATCTAACCAGACAAACAGAAACAACAGTAGCTATGGAAATTAACAACAAAACAGACCAATTAACTCAGTTACAGTCCTTTTTTTTAGCCGCAGACACTTTGCCTGCGTCCAGTCTCGGTGATGAAAGGCAGGGCAGGGCCCTCACAGCTGCGGAGAGCAGATGGGAGAATGGAGGTGCTGTGTCCCAGGTGGGGGAAGGGTGAAGAAATGGATTTTCGCTCACTGGATTTTGGTGGTCAGCTGTGTCTTCAGAGGTAGGAGGCTAGAGCGGAGCAGATTAGCAAGTCAGTGTCTGATTGAAGAGAACTTCAGGTCTTGGTGTTCGAGTGGCATGGGCTGAAAATGAGCAGTCTAGACTCCCTCAAACCCCGCTGGTGAACAAGCGAGAGACAGAGTGCGATACATCCCTTTGTCTTGTGTAATCAGGAGCTGGGAGTGCCTGGCAGGCTTTTTTAGCATGATAATGGGAAAAAATCTCCTAAAAGAGGTGGAAAAGTAAGGGAACAAACCCCAGCCTCCAACATTATCCACCCCGAATTTTTCCCATGCCAACATGCTACATTAAATTAAAACTTAAATTATATACATACATGTAGTTACAAATACGGGCACAATATTGTAGATAGTTTACCTTAGAACAAAGTTTTTTTGGGGTATGCATCGGATTTTTCTATCTTTTTGCATCACCCACTAGGTGCAACCTGGTCTTTGAGTGAAAACTATTTCACGGCCAGGATTGTCTTTGCTATAGGCAGAGTTCACCCAAACAGTTTTTATTAACATACTTCTCAGGTGTACTACCAGAACTTTATTTCATGTTTTCAAGGGCTTAGATTGGGCAGGGCCTGCTTGGTTAGTGGAATTTCGGGTATTCACTAACCATGTGGCCTTTGGTAGATTAATCTTTCAGTTTTTGAAAGTCCCCTCACTAAGTGTCTATAAGGTCGCTTTAAGCAGGCCATTGCACTGTTAGACTTTTTCAGCCGCTGGTGCATGGTAGGGAATATGGTACACCCACTCAATGCTGTGTTTTCCAGCTCAGGTGCTTATAAGGCTGTTCTTGAAATGAGTCCCGTTGTCTGACTCAATTCCCTTAGGGGTACCATGCCTCTAAAGGATTTGTTTCTCAAGGCCTAGGATGGTGTTCTGAGCAGTGATGTGAGGTACAGGGTAGGTCTCCAACTATCCGATGGTGGCTTTTACTATGGTCAGCACGTAGCGCTTGCCTTGGTAGGTTTGAGGCAGTGTGATGTACTCAATCTGTCAGGCCTCCTTGTACTTATATTTGGATCACCGCCCCCCATACCAGAGGGGCTTAACCTGCTTGGCTTGCTTGATGGCAGCACGTCTCACAGTCATGGATAACTTGAGAAATACTGTCTATGGTTAGATCCACTCCTCTGTTTTGTGCCTACTTATAGGTGGCGTTTCTGCCCTGATGACCTGAGGCATCGTGGGCCCATTGAGCCAGGAACAGTTCTCCCTTGTGTTGCCAATTTAAGCCTATCTTTGACACTGCTATCTGTGCAGCTTGATACACTTGCTCGTTGTGTTGGTGTTCTTCATTTGCCTGACTCTTGGGAACATGAGCATCCACATGATGGACTTGCATGGGTATATTCTCTACCCGAGTGGTAATGTCTTTCCACTCATCAGCATTCCAGATTGGTTTTTCTTTACATTGCCAGTTAGCCTTTTTGCACCTTTTCAGCTAACTACACAGAGCATTGGCTACCATCCACGAATCAGTGTAAAGGTAGAGCTCTGGCTATTTCTCTCTTTTCAGCAATGTCCAAGGCTAGCTGAACAGCTTTGAGTTCAGCAAGTTGACTTGATCCACCTTCTCCTTCGGTAGCTTGTGAAACCTGTAGTGTGGGGCTCCATACAGCTGCTTTCTACTTCCTGTTCATCCCCATGATGCAGCAGGAACCGTCGGTGAAAAGATCATAGCGTGTTACATCTGCTGGCAGTTGGTTATATGGTAGGGCTTCTTCAGCCAGGGACACTTGTTCTTGTACTTCGTCATCAGCAAGACTAAAATCTTTACTTTCTTGACAGTTTGTAATTATCACCAAAATCCCAGGGCGATTCAGGTTGCCAATACAGGTGAGCTGCATGATAAGAGCAATCCACTTGCTCCATGCGGCGTCAGTGGCATGGTGGTAGATAGAGGGAACTTTTCCTTTAAACATCCACCCCAGCACCGGCAGTCGGGGTGCCAGGAAGAGCTATGCTTCCATGCTAATTACCTTGGAGGCAGCTTGAACTCCTTCATAGGCGGCCAGGATTTCCTTCTCTGTGGGAGTGTAATTAGCTTCGGACCCTCTGTATCTTCAACTCTAGAATACCAGAGGTCGACCTCGAGTCTTAGCAGGCACCTTCTGCCAAAGGCTCCAGGACAGACCATGGTTCCCGGCTGCAGAGTAAAGCATATTTTTTACCTCTGGTCCTGTCCTGACTAGGCCAAGGGCTACCGCATGAACGATCTTTTGTTTAATTTAAGAAAAGGCTTGCTGTTGTTCAGGGCTCCAGTGGAAATTGTTTTTATTGCAGATGACCAGATAGAGAGGGCTCACAATCAGGCTGTACTAAGGAATGTGCATTGTCCAAAAACCAATCTATGGTGCTTAGGAAAGTTTGTGTTTCTTTCTTATTGGTTGGTGGATATATTGCGGTGATTTTATTGATGACTTCAGTGGGGATCTGGCGCTTTCTGTCTTGCCACTTCACTCTCAGGAACTGGATTTTGCGGGCAGGTCCTTTGACTCTGCTTTTCTTTATGGTGGAGCCGGCTCCCAGCAAACTTAGGATGATCTTTTCCCCTTTCTCAAATACCTCCATTGCCATGTTCCCCCACACAATGATGTCATCAATGTATTGCAGGTGTTCTGGAGCTTCACCCTTTTCTAGTGCAGCCTAGATCAGTCCATGTCCTATGGTGGGGCTGTTTCCACCCCTGGGGCAGTTGGTTCCAGGTGTACTGCATGCCCCTCTAGGTGAAAGCAAACTGAGGCCTGCACTCTGCTTTCAGAGGAATGGAGAAAAATGCGTTGGCGATGTCAATGGTGGCCTACCACCTTGCTGCCTTGGACTCCAGCTTGTACTGGAGTTCCAGCATGTCCAGCACGGCAGCGTTCAGTGGTGGAGTTGCTTCATTTAGCTCATGATAGTCCACAGTCAGTCTCCATTCTCCATCAGACTTGTGCACAGGCCAGATGGGACTGTTTAGGTGTGACTGGGTTTTATTGACTACTTCTTGGCTTTCTAGCTCACAGATTATCTTGTGGATGGGGATCACAGCATCTCGATTTGTCTGGTACTGCCGGCGGGGCACTGTTGAGGTGTCAATTGGCACTTTTTGCTGCGTCACTTTCAGGACTCCCACTGCATTTGGGTTTTCTGACAGTCCAGGCAAGGTGTTCAACTGCTTAATGCTCTCTGTCGCTACAGCAGCTATTCCAAAAGCCCACCTGAACCCCTTTGGGTCTTTGTGGCAGCCCTTCCTGAGGAAGTCTATGCCCAGAATGCGCGGTGCCCCTGCGCCAGTCACAATTGGATGTTTCTGCCACCTCTTCCCTGTCAGGCTAATCTCAGCTTCCAGCAAAGTAAATTCCTGTGATCCCCCTGTCACCCCAGCAATGGAAACAGGCTCTTCCCCCACATGTTCTGATGGTATTAGGGTGCCTTTTGAACCAGTATCAACTAATACCTTATATTTCCATGGCTCTGATGTGCCAGGCCATTGGATACACACCATCCAATAGACTTTGTTATCCCATGCCTCGCCCTGGATAGAGGCAGGGCCTCTCTAGCCTTGGTTATTATTCTTTTCTTGGTTATACATAGTGGAGGTTCCTTCCAGGGGATCTGACAGATCATCTTCTTTTCTGTATACCCTGCACCTTGCTTGTGGGAGGTTGAGACTACCTTCACTTCACAGTAGCGCCCTCATTTAGCATTTCCCTCCCTGAGTTGATGCACCCATGCTGCCAGGACAGAAGTGGGTTTCCCATCCCATTTTCCCATGTCTTCCCCATGGTTTCGCAGGAAGAACCACAGGTCAGCTCATTGGGTGTGCCCTCTCTCCCTTGCTGGGGGGCGTTCGCCTCCAAATTTGGGGCCTTTGATGCTCACTAGTGCTGCAGTGATCTTCCTCATCTCCTCCCTCATCTCCCTCACCTCACCTCTCAACCATCTTATTTCCTTCACCTCCTCTTCGAAGTCCTTGACCACAGCAGAAACATGGGCCTGCATTAGGCCATTCACCATACTCTCAAAATTTCTAAGCTTGTTAGCAACAGAACCCACTGTATCTTGGTTGCTATCAGCATTAATCATTGCAATAAAAGTGGTATATTGAGATGGCTCCAGGGTTGCCGAATTCCACAACATCTGCCCTGTGCACCTGACTTTGTCAGGGTCATTGTCATGCTGTCCATCCCTCCCAAAGAGTATCTCCAATACTGCCACTTCTCTCAGCTGCTGGATCCCTTCCTCAAGGATCTTCCAGCGCATTCTATGGTGGTGCTCTTGCATTCTTACTTTATTGAAAAACCTCTCTCTTACACTCATTAAAAGCCGGTCCCAGAGGGCAAGGAAGTCTTGCTCCCTTACAAATATCTGGTTCACACCTGAGTCCTGGGTCAAGGATCCCAAATTCCTTGCCTCAGTACCATCTAGTTGTACACCTGTTCTCATAAGGTCCCAGACTTGAAGTAACCAGGTTTTAAAAGCCTCACGGCCCTGTTGTGCAATGTCTTTTCTCAGATTACAGGACTCGGTGATGATCTGAACCTCTGGCTTCCTTGCTGATTGTGAGGGCCTTCCTTGCTGATCCTCATTATCTAGGTCTTTTATTTTAATTTTAGACTTTCTAGTTTCTGCAGGGGCGACTGCTGCTGGCTGTGGCTGCCCCTCTGGTCCAGCTGGAACCTGGACAGCTATAACATTCATGAGTTCCACTGCAGCACCATCAGACTCTCCATATTTAAGGCAGGGGTAGGGTTCCTCACCAGCTGGGGAAAAGTACTCTTTGAATATCTGGCTCATGTCAGGCATCTCTCTCAGGAGAATTCCCACCCACTCTGAATGATTTCTTTCTGCAGTAAGCTGTGGGGCAGGATTAGGCTCTGGGGCAACATCCCTAGTTTCTGGGGTAGGTATTAGGATTGATATCCAAGCCAATATTCCCTTGTTTTTGAATGCTAAGTAGAACAGGCCTATCAGCAACACCAGCCATTGTATATCATTAGCATTTAAAGTGGATCTGAACTCCTTGAAAATTGGCGGGGTAGACTCAAAAAACTGGGTTATGGGTTGGGAGAAATTTTCCTCTGCATTCACTTTCTCACAGTAAGCACTATTATTGAAATAATCCCAGAAACACACAGTTAGAGTACAATAGCTCTGGATCCATGTGGCCACTTTCCAGGAAAAAATTAAAAACCATAAATTCCTAATGTAATCAACCCACCAAATTAATTGTATAATAGCTACAGCAATTTTCAACCATATAATTGCTAAATTTCTTGAGAAACCAAGGGCTTCTAGTATCAAAAGAAAAGCCACAATTTGTAGAAAATAAAGTAAAATATTTAGGGCATATAATAAGTCAAAGGAGCCAGTGATTAAATCCTGAAAGGATCATGGGAATAACCTCACTGCTCCAGCCAAATCCTAAAAAGGAAATCAGAAAACTTTTGAGCTTGTTAGGATATTGTAGGATATAGATAGAGGGGTGCACCCAGGCTGTTAAATTCTTATATGAAAAATTAGTAAAAGATGAAATTACATTGGGAAAAGTAGATGAACAGAGATTTAAAAGTTTAAAGCAAAAATTGATTAGTGCCCCTGATCTATGTCTCCCTGCTTCAGATAAACCATTTTTCCTATTTATAGATGTAGAAAATAAGGTAGTCCATGGAGTCCTAGCCCAAGAATGAGAGGGGTCTAAAAAGCCAGTGGCTTACCTGTCAAAATTGTTAGACCCTGTTAGTAGGGAGTGTCCCACCTCTACCCCTGCAGTAGCTACCACTGCCTTACTAGTAGAAGAAAGCAGAAGATTAGCTTTTAGGAGATTAAAAGTGCACACTCCACATGGAGTTAGAAATATTTTGAATCAAAAAGCTGAGAAGTGGCTTGTGGACTCTCGAGTATTGAAATATGAAGCAATTCTAATAGATAAATATGATCTAGAACTAGTGACAAATAAACACCTCAATCCTGCTCAGTTTTTATATAAAGAATCAGTAGAAGAACTAGTACATGATTACATGATTGCTTAAGAATCATAAGCTATCAAACCAAAGTGAAAGATCATCTAGGAGACCAACCCCTTGGGGGGGGGGGGGGGGGGCGATTATACATTGATGGGTCCTCAAAAGTAATTCAGGGGAAGCGAATGCCAAGATGTCAAGATATGCTATAGTGAATGAGAAATTGATAACCATAAAAAAGTTGCCTCCCAGCTGGTCAGCCCAAGCGTGTGAGTTGTCTGCTTTGAAAGGAGCCCTTGAAATATTAGCACTGGAAAGAGGGACCGTGTATACTGAGTCCAAGTACACCATTAGAGTAGTGCTTACTTTTGAGAAAAATCAGTAGGAAAAAAGACTGCTAAATTGAAAAGGGAAAGGACTAATCAATGAAAGACTTATCTCAGAGGTATTAGAAGCATTACAGTTGCCAAAGGAAATTGCTTTTGTGCATGTTCGAGAACACCAAAAAAGAACCACCTTAGAAATACAGGAAAACAACTTAGCAGACATAGAAGCTAAAAATTCAGCCAAGTCCAGAAAAGAGAGCATAATGACAATCCTAAGCCCCATAGAAGAAATTCAGGTTATACAAAGGAAAGGAAATTCCTAGAAATAGGAGGAAAAAAAGATGCTAAAAGGAAGTGAGTGTTTTCCGATGAGAGACAGTTATTAAATTAGGGTTGCATGGGAATTTTTGGAACAGCTAAGCAAGTAACTGAAAAGTGTGCTATATGCCAAAAAGTAAATAGAAAAGTCAAAAAGAGAACATGTCGAGGAGGTTGAGATTCAGCTTTACGACCCTTTCAGAGTATCAAAGTAGATTTCACTGGACTCTCCCAAGTGTAATGGTGAAAATTTTTCTTAGTAATAGTAGAACATTTAACCCATTCAGTAGAGGTGCTACCAGCGGTTAAAGCTACTGCTTTGCTGGTATGCAAAACTTCTAGAACTAATCATTCCCCAGTACAGGATAGCAAATACCATTGACTCAGACCAAAAAACCCACTTCACATCAAAAATGCTGCAACAGGTGGTCCAACTTTTGAGTATAGAATGGAAATTACACACTCCATAGCATCCACAAAGTTCAAGGAGAAAGGAGGAGAGAGAACTTTAAACTGATGATTGAAACCCAAATGTCATGGGTCAAATGCCTACCCCTAGTCTTGTTAAGAATCAGAACACAGCCCAGATAGGACTTAGGGGTTCTACCTTAGGAAATAATGTTTGATTTACCTTTTCAGATTTTGTCAAATAGTATTGCCATTGTGTTGGTTTCACATGCTCGGGGGAAGGGTAGATTTCCCCTCAGGGAAAGCACCATGAGGCTGGGGAGTGGGAGGGACTCTCCTGTCACTGGGAGCTTCCCCTGTGAGCTGCTGGCACCAATCAGAGAGCTGATTTGGTGATGGACAGCTCGGAAAAACAATGAAAAGTTATTTCACTTTCACAAATCACAGTGGATGAAGTTCTGGTGGGTCTTTTGGCTTCCGGCCTCCGGGCTCGGTCTGGGGCCTGGCTCGGCACACCTGCTCGGCACCAGTTCTGTGGGGGACCAGGCTTGGCACCCCGGCCTGGCACTGGTTCTGCGGGGGGCACGGCTCGGCACCCCTGTCCGGCACCGGTTCTGTGGGGAGCCCTTAGTCCGGCCCCAGCTTTGCTCGGCAGGGCTGCATGGTGCCCCCCCAGCACCAGCCACATGGCGTCCCCAAGCATAGGCCGCATGGCGTCCCCGGCATCGACCGCATGCTTTCTTCTTAACTATCTGGATACAATTTTAACTTCTTAATGCCTGGATAAGATTCTCAATCTCCTGAGATCCCCTGGATGAGAAGAAATAAAGCATGGAGTCCACAGAAGTCGGCGGAATGAATATAAAGTTCCTGATGGGAAGAGATTGAAAAGATGCAACTGATAAGTATCTGAAAACCTTTTTTCTGTGGGGCTATGAGGGGATTGTGACTTCACTAAAATTCCTTTAAACTGTGAAATATACTTGAGGAGGATGGATGCTAGAGTTGAAGACTTTCCTTGCCTCGGGAAATTGAGCTCTCTGTTTTGGGACTGGAATATGAACAGAGACATTTGATAGAGAAGATGATGAAGAGGATTTTGTTTTTCAGCAGCCTGCCTTTAAAAGTAGTATTCCATGTATGCATCGTAACCCATAATATGGCTCTGGAAGGACTGTGCGAATGAGAGGAAAATTCATTGTTCTGTAGGTCCCTGGCGAATGCAGACTGCGAAAGTGAAGACACCCCCTAAGTCTAAAGCTGAAAAAGGAACTTTTCTCTCTTAAGTGAACTGAAATGATTATTTGAGTGGATAACTGAATGAAGTGTTCTCTGTATGTGGTTGGTAAGAAATGAAATATGGAATGAAGGGAGGAGTGAATAATCTAGGAATCTTATTCTGAATAATTTTTTCTTATGTTATTAATAAATTTCTTCTTGTGCTTTCTTTTTAAGTTTTGAGCCTGCGTTGTCTTTACTCCTAAATCCTATCTCTAAAGATAATTAAATATTTAAAATTGACAAACCCTTTAATCACACCGTGACAGCCATTTATAAAGAAGGAGAGGACAGTGTCAAGAAATATGTCTTATTTATAGCAAAAACTCTAGGAAGAAGTGTGGTAAAAAGGAAGAATCTCTCAGACTACTTCCCTAGATTTAAAAATTCATAATGTCAATCCTAAGAACTAGGTAATAGTTAAATCATGGTGTCCAAGTTT